>NC_083369.1:62968410-63289910 GCF_030254825.1 Meriones unguiculatus
AGGGTTTTCTCCCTACAGGGAAATCCAGTCTTTAGTACCCTGGGGCCCACAGTTCTGTCTGGGACTGTGAGGCTGGCATGCAGACAGGTCTCTCGGCTGGCGGCTGGGCACCTCCCGGACCCCAGGCCTTTTCCCGGGAATTTTCTTTGTGACTTGAGTACGGTCCTGATTGCTTCCTTCACCGTGGGGTTTTCTCTCGACAGAAAATCCTAGTCTCTGGTGTTGTGGTGCCCACAGTTCAGTCTAGGATGGTGATCAGAGCACACAGGCGTGTGGCTCTGGGCAGGGACCAAGCACCTGCCTGGACCCAGGAACTCTTCCAGGGTTTAGCTGGGTGATCTGACTGGATTGCTTCCTACACCGTGGGGTTTCCTCTCACCTGGGAAACACAATTGCTGGTGTTTTAGGGCCCAGAGTTGCATCTGTTGGTCGCTGTGAGTCACTGCTGTCCTGTCTGTCACACACAGTGTCCTTCCAGCACAGCCATCTTGGATCCCCCTTATTGAAATATTTTTGAGCTAGAGTGGTTTACAGACTTATTTTGCTTTGGTTTTAGCTGTCAGGCCTTTTTATTCAAATACTTATTATTATTATTAATTATTATTAATTTTTACATCCCAACTACATTTTACCCCACCTTCTTTTATTCCAGTTCCTTCTCCACCTCCCTCTGCTTCCCCCATCCACTCCGACTCCTCAAATATGCTTTTATAAGAAATCTTAGCACATTGATGAAATAGGTACTATCGCCCACTAAGTATCTAATAGAAATGACAGGGGCCCCTTGAAGCATATTTGAAAAATGTTGATCCAGTCTTGCCTTTTTATATTATTACATTAAGTTAGAGCTTATAAGATATTAAATATTCCTAATGAATTAATGAAAGAATGTTAAGAGCAATAGAGTTTTTTTTTTTCATGGGTGGCATAGATGTCTTAGTTATTTTCCTATTGCTGTAATTAAGCACCATCATCAAGAGAACTTATAAAAGAAAACATTTAATAGGGGGCTTGCTTACAGTTTCACAGGGTGAGTCCATTATCATCATGGTGTGGAGTGTGGTGGCAGGCAGATAGGCACGATGCTGGAGCAGTAGTCAAACACTTACTGATCTGATCCACAAGTTGCATATATACATATATATATATGTAGAGAGAGAGAGAGAGAGAGAGAGAGAGACTGTGCCTACCCCAGTGACACACCTCCTCAAACAAGGCCACACCCCTTAAGCCCTCCTAAACAATCCATCACCTGGGAGTCAGACATTCAAATATATGAGCTTATGAGGGCCATTCTCATTCAAACCACGACATATATTTCTTCATACCTCATGAGTAGGTAAATTTTTTAATTTTTTTAAAAAGCAAATATTGTCTTTTTTTTTTTTTTTTTTTTTGAGATGGGGTGTTTCTATGTAACAGCTCTGGCTGACCTGGAACTTGCGGCCTGGAACTCACATAGATCCTCTTGCCTCTGCCACTCAAGTGCTGAGAGTAATGACATGAGCCACCACTGGCTGGCTCTTTTTCATTCTTTATATTCTGTCTTTCCCTTCCCCCAGGTCTCTACACTATGGATTTTCTATGAATACCCATGACTATATCATTGTTTGTTATGATTTCTGAATGCAGCAAATACTCAAAGAGAATTTACTATATGCCAGATGCTATTGATGGATCACACAGTGGATATATAATGTTGAACAAAATAAACAAATTTCTCCTTGTCTCTTATTAACAAAACCAAGCAGTCCCTAAGCAGGGCCACAGTGGGATCTGGTAGGCCGACTGAACAGATTTTTCACAGATTCATCAACAGGAAAACAATGACCCCCAAAGGAAGGAGATTCTTACTTACACAAACATTACTAAAAGCTCACTCTTCAATCAGCTCCTCAAATCCTTCTCTCTCAGGATAATATCAAACTAAAAGGGTCCACATGGCATGTAACCTGAACAGTAGGGTAAACTGTTGTTGTGAGGTGAACTTTGCAACTGGCTCTACTTTATAGCCTGCATTTGTACTCAAGATAACTGAAATGTGAAGTTATGTACTTTTTTGGAACTAAGAAGTAGTGTGAGAAACTGTCTCATGGCAATCTTCTACAAGGTTTTGGGCCTCCAACAATGTAGAAGACAGATAAAAAGAACAGTGAGGCAATTCTTCAATGGTTATTTATCTTCCTACTTTCCGGGAGGATCATAATATGTTCTGCCAAGACCTAGGTCACACTGTAGTTTAACCTTGTTTACAAGGCCTATGTGGGTACTGCAAGGTCACTAGAGTAGCACAGTAGAGAAATTTCCCTACAGTATGAAGAAATGATTTTTGTCTTGCTGCTTTCTTTAACTTCATAATAGGAATAATAACAAATGGTTAATATAATGTTGATTATGTGCTAGGCATTTCTCTAGAAGAACCACAAACTGCCTTACTAATCACCACTCCACACCTGACACAGATGTTGTAATTCCTCGAATTTTATAGATGAGGGAATGAAAGCACAAGCAGCTAATATGCTTCAAAAATACTTTTTAAATCTGGTGGAGCTAAGGCTTTTGGGATCTGATTGATGTATGTGCAGAATGATATAAATGCAAAGAAAGGAAAGACCAAGTTATTTAGCAATGCAGATGGCATTTGACCTGGACATAATGTAAGTCACATGGTGCCAGGTGTGGTGGTGCATACCTGCAATCCCATTACTTAGGGAGGAAGAGGCTGGTCTACAAAGCAAGTACAGGACAGCCAGGGCTACAAAGAGAAACCCTGTCTCAAAACAAACAAACAAACAAACACCCCCCCCCAAAAAAAAACAACCACCTTCCCACTTTAAAAAAAAAAAGGAAGAAAAAGAAAGTCAGACAGTATTTTGTCAGGCACAAAGGATGAAAAACTTTCTAAGCAAAGTGATAGGTAAGAATAAAGTCATGGCACAAGAAAAACAGGTGGCATGTTTTCTCTTTCCTTTTTTTTTACTTTTATAATTACATTTATCCTTTCCATTTCCTCTCTCTAAATCCTCTCTTTTCTCTCTTTCAAATTCATGGCCTCTCTTTTATTGTCATTATATGCAAGTGGATACATTGAGGATTTAGGTCAGTAAATTCCCATTTTCACTCATCTCCATCTCTAATGTCTAAAACTCAATGGGACTGTAGTTATTCTGCTAAGTGATTCATTATTTGCTCCAGGAGAGGGATAAAGCAACCTGATGATAGTTTAACATTCCTTTTAAACTTGAATTGATGTGTAATTCTTTTGTACTCCTACTTTGAGGGATCTATATTGATAAGGAAACAAGCTCACGTGACCTAACAAACAAGGTTGCTTTTTGTTTTGTTTTTTCATGGTCATCTCTTCAAAATGTGAGCTAGGAGTTTTCTTCCTATCCTTGAACTTCACTGAAAACAGGGAGGGATTCAAGGGATGGACTAGAAGTCTGTCAACACCCAGCAACCACAACCAGGAATAATATGTTTATCATATGCTATAATATCCATTTACTTCAAAAAAAAAACCTCTTCATCATTGTAAGCAGTTCACTGAGAATCTACTTGTTTCTTGAATAGTGTGCTTCTTATTCCTGATTTGTGTTTTAAGGTTAAAATAGTCATATTCATTTACTCCTAAGAAATAAATAGATCTAGCCACTTTAGTAATGAAGTTGATTATCTTTTTTTCCATTTAAAAATTCTAGAGGACAAACAACTATTTTGTCTTGTTTTTTGAGCTTTCTGATTATGCTGACCTTCCTTGTTTGATTAGTTAGATATCAAGCCATGTGTCAGTGAGAAGGATATTGGAGTGTAATAGAATTCCTTATTATCAGCTTGAGGCAGAACAGTGAACCTTCAATTAAATTTCTAATAGTTCTTTCAGTAACATACATTCATTTTTAGTTAATATGGCATTAATTTGTAATGATCATGGTGGTGGCAGAGGATAACAAATACCTTCTTAAAAGCTAATATAATTGTTTTGACTTAATATAGTTCTGATTATGAAAGTAATATATAGTTATGATGTTAAAAATACCAATATTAGCAGAGTAAAAATATTAAAAGCCTTTCATGGTGACATACAGATAACTCCAAGAAGGGCTTAAAATCATGGATGGAATAAGGGTACAAAATATCTTATACATATTACATAGTAATAAAAATCACCAGTGATTGTACATTTCAATGATGCCATTTTTATGTAGTTTTCTCAAATGATCAAAATCACATGGCCCGTAATTGTTGAGCCAGAATGGGCAGAAACATTTGATTACAGACAAGCAGTTTCATAACTTAAAAAAACATCAATATTTAAGGGAGGGATGAACAAAGGAAGACACACAGAACATGAGCAATTTTACTGTAAGAGTAGAATGGTTATTTACCAGAGGCTAGAGAGAGTGAAGGGGGGAGAAGAATGGGAAAAGGTTGGTTAGTGGGCAGTAAATTATAGTTATACAAGAGTGAGAAACTCTGGGATATTATTGCACAGCAGGATGACTACAGGCAATAATTATGTACTGTACATTTCAGGTTAGAAGAAAGGATTTTCAGTGTTTTCACAATAAAAAAGGATATGTAGTGGAGGAGAAAGGCCTAACTTGATTTAAATACCACACAGTATGTAAATGTATCAAAATATGTGGTACCTCATTAATAAGAATATTTTATAAATATTTTTGTGTATGATTTGTATGTGCATGCTGTGTATAGGATGGGTGAGGAGGTGTGGGGTTCATGCACACATGTGGAGTTCAGAGGACAAAGTCTGGTGTTGGTCCTACTTTCCACTTTCTTTGTTGTTTGCTTCTGCATACTCAGGCTGAAGGTTTTTGTCTTTGTCTCCCATCTTGACATAGGAGCATAATTATAGACATACTACTGTACCTGGCCACAGATGGGTTCTAAACATTTGAACTCAGGTTCACATCAAACCCTTTGCCAAGTGACCCATCTCCTCAGTCCAATACATACATTTTTGGTAAAGAAGTTAAAATAACTTTAAAGGAAACAAAAGGGGAAGGATCAAGAAGGGTACTCAGAATTGCAGGGAGCAACATTAGATTTGTCAGATAAGAAGTGGTCAGCCAAACAAAAACAAAATGAAAAGCTCACAAAAAGCAGGAGTCTATTTTGTGTTGGCCAACTACTTCTTGGGATTTGACCTGCCTTGGAAGTGTGGTTGATATACCAAGTGACACTCTATTGGAGAAAACAGATTTTTTTTTTCTTTGCTAGCTGGTACCAATTGCAAGTAGCCTTCTGGTTAAGGGTGGAACTTTGTGACCTCTTTCCATCTCCATGCTAGGATTTTGTGGTTTTTGAACCTATGTAGGTCTTGTGTGTGCTTTTACATTTTCTGTGAATGCATACGTGCATCGCCTCAGATGTGCTGTTACAGTCTCTGTGAGTTCATACGTGATGGCCTCTTTTGTGCCTGGAGGACACTGATTACATCTACCAATCTGGCTCTAACAATCTTTCTGCCTCCTCTTTCACATAGATCCCTGAGCCTTGAGTTTGATAAAGATGTCTCGTTTAAGACTAAGTGCTTCAGAATAGCTCTGTATAGCTTCCAGTTGTGGGTATCTGTGTTAATTACCATCTACTGCAAGAAGAAGATTCTCTGAGGATGGTTGAGCAATGAACTAATCTATGAATATGTCTTTAGGAGTTATTTAATTGCTATGTGCACAGTCGTTACCAACCTGTGGGTCTTGACCCCTTTTGGGATCTCTTATTAGATATCCTGCATATAGATATTTACATTATTATTCATAACAGTAGCAAAAGTACAGTTATGAAGTAGCAACAAAAATAATTTTATGAGTATCAGCTAGAGTTATCCCCATATCCTTCCAGAAGCCTACCCTGTCTTAGGTCTCCAGCTTGTCACAAGATACCTTAGCTGATGGCTTCTCTTCTCTCTGCAGACCTTCTGTTCTCCCACCTCAGCTCCACTCGGGTCTTATTTCCACCCTCCTCTGGTTCATGGAGACGGAAGATGATACCCTCTAACTAGACAACACTCATAGTGGAGGGAGGGGAACACCAAGCCACCCAAAAGAACATAGTTAGATGTGAAATTTATTCTCCCTATAAGATGTGCAGGGATAAAGATGAAGCAGAGATTGAGGGAATGTCTAACCAATGCCTGGCCCAACCTGAGACCCACTCCCATAAAAGAGAGCCAACATCTGACACCGTTAATGATACTCTGCTATGCTTGCAGATGGGAGCCTACCACAACTCTCTTCTGAGAGGCTCCACCTAGCAGTGGATCTAAACAGATGCCGAGACTCATAGCCAAACGTTGGACAAAGCATAGGGAGTCTTGTGGAAAAGTGGGGGGAAAGACAGAAGGATCTGGAATTGACAGGAGCTCCACAAGAAGACCAACAGAGCCAACTAACCAGGACCCAAGGGGGCTTGTAGAGACTAAAGCACCAACTAAGGACTGTGCATAGACTGACCTAGGCCCCATATACAGATGTAACTTCAGTACAGGCTTCATGTTGGTGTCCTAGTAAGGGGAGCAGAGTCTGTCTTTGACATAGACTCTGTTCCTTGCTTTTTGATCTCTTGCCCCTGGCAAAGCTGCCTCACCAGGCCACAGGGGAAGAGTATGCATTCAGTTCTGCTGCAACTTGATGATCTGAGGTAGATTGGTGGGAGGGGACTTCCCCTTCTCTGAAGAACAGGGGAAGGGGGAGGGGAATACAGAAGGAGGGTGGAATCAATAGGAGAGGAGGGAAAGGCAACAATCAGGATGTAAATTAATTAATTAAGTAAAACAAAAAAAATAATTTTACAGTTGGAGGCCTCCGCAACATAAGGAACTGTATTAAAGGATCACATCATTAGGAAGGTTGAAAAGCAATGCTTTAAGCACAATAATAGTAGTAGCCTTTCTCCTAGGAGCCTATTACCTATCTAGTCTCTGGCATTTGTATTTTTTGTCTTAGTAGGGTATTTTGTCTGTTTTGCTTTTTGCTTTTGGGTTTTGTTTTAGAGAGATAGAGCAGTGAAGCCCATGAAGTTGGTAGGTAGGTAGGTGGTAAGGATCTGAGAGGATTTGGGATAGGGGAAAGAATATTATTAAAATATATTATATGGAAAAATTAATAAAAATAAGGAAGTTGTCAGCCCTAAACATATATACATATGAGCAATAATAAGTGGACTCAGCAGACTATATTTACAAGCATACACACATGTATGTGTTGTGTGTTTGTTTGAAACAAAAATAAAGAAGAGTTCATAAATTTGAGAGGGAATGGGGAGATAGGAAGAATTGGAGGTGGAGAGGACAGTATAGAAATTATGTAAATACAGGACTAATGGATGTGTCTCAAAAAATAAAACAGGTGTTGGTCTTTGGAAGACAGCAGCTTCAGTGTCATGAATAATGGCAGATTGAGCAAATCAAGGAAGTGAGAAAGACACTAACATATAACTCTTATTTAAGGAAGTTTAGTATAAAAGATGGGAGATGGAGGGCTACATGAAACTTTGGAAACATTCTACAAAAGGGTTGTTCTTAGTATGCTTTAAAGCGATGACAAATATCTATCTCGGTATTAACCTTCATTTTTTTTATTGTGTGTCACAAGATCTAATAAACACTAAAAAGTAGTCCTAGTTTAATACCTTAAAGAATGTCTAGTATCAGAAATAGGAGAAGACAGGGAGCAGGACAGGAGCCTTCCACAGAGGCCTCTGAAAGACTCTACCCATCAGGGTATTGAAGCAGATGCTGAGATTCTTAGCCAAACTTTGGGCACAATGCAGGGAATCTTATGGAAGAAGGGGGAGACCTGGAGGGGACAGGAGCTCCACAAGGAGACCAATAGAGCCAAAAAGTCTGGGCTCAGGGGCTCCTGAAGAGACTGATGAATCAACCATGGACCATGCATGGAGAGAACCTAGACCCCCTGCTCAGATGTAGCCCAAGGACAGCTTAGTTTCCATGTGGTTTCCCTAGTAAGGGGTATAGGGGCTGTTTTTGACATGAACTCAGTTGTCTGCTCTTTGATCACTTCCCACTGGCAAGGTGGCCCTACTAGGTCACAGAGGAAGATAATGCAGCCAGTCCTGATGAGACCTGACAGGCTAGGGTCATATAGTAGAGGAGGAGGACCTCCCCTATCAGTGGACTAGGAGAGGAACATGGGAGGGAAGAGGGATAGTGACTGGGAGGAGATGAGGGAGGGGCTACAGCCAAGATACAAATTGAATTAATTGTAATAATAAAGAAAAAAATTTAAAAAGAATGTTGAGGGATGTATAGATGCATTTTCATTTGCTATTACAGGGTATTATCATTTTGTACTCAGAGGCCAGAGATCATTAACTCCTGCCTTAAGAGGGTTAATCTTGAGTGTGTATACTCAGCTCAGATGTATAGTAGTTGCTGAGACCATTCCAGGCCCAAGTTCCGTCCTTTGCAACCACAAAGGATAATCTTGAAAACTAAAGAATTTTTCCACACAAACATCAAAATTGCTTCCTTCTACTGATTAGAAAAGGACAGTTTGTTTGGGTGTGGTAGTGCATGCTTGTAATTCCAGCACTCCAGAGACAAGAGACTCACCACTCAGAAAAATGAAGGATCACCCCAAGTCTGAGGCCAGCCTGATCCACATACTCATGAAACTCTGCCTAAAAAAAAAAAAAAAAAAAAAAAAAAAAGATCAGTGGGAGAGAATTTGGAGATATAATGTGACCGACCACTCAGCACAATTCCTCTCTGCTGACTTTTTCCTCTTTGAAACAGTTTTTCTCTTTTTTGATGACCTAACTCCTAGTTTCTTCCCACATTGTACAATCCTCCTTTCCTTTGCTCCCATATCACTGTTTGCAGTTCCCTTGAGCTTTGACCTATGTCCTTTTCCCTCTATCTGTTTTCTTTTGGTTTAGTCCCTTGGCTTACTTCCCACTTTTTTAGTAGGTGACAGAAACCCAACATGTCCATAAAAGGACTCATAATTGTTTTCTTTGACATCTTTCTCATTCAACTTTCTCATGGCAATATTATTTACTAGGGATCATATAGCAAAGAGATAAGCATTTGCCAAACATAGCAGGCTCAAGCTAAAACCCTAACTCAGCTCTCATTCCTCTTTTCCTTGTATTTCCTAGTATTTCAGCAAGTCTTATTTGTTATACTTTCAAAACATATTTAAAGCCCTCTAGCTTTAATTACCACAGCAATTGATTTTATGTTCCAAATTACCTCCAATTCTTGCCTGGTCCATTTTGATCTCCTCTGATTCATCTCTGTGTTTCTCAACTTTTGAGACAGTGTAAGAGATCTTTATAAAGAAAACAGCCCCAGCACTTCGTAGGATGAATTGGGAGAATGGTGAGTTTGAAGTCAGCAGAGGTTACATAGTAAATTTGAGGCTGGGCTCGACTATATAATAAGACTGTTTTCTAATAAAAGATAGCAAACAAATATACAAAATTAGATCAGACTTTTTTTTAACATAGGCCCCTAAATGCCTTCTTATTGCAGTTAGAATAAAATCCAAATTCCTTTATCCTGATCTGTGAGGTCCTATGTGATCTCAGTCTTACTATCTTTTAGTTTTATCTCATGTTGCATTTTCTTCCTTGCTCATTATTTTCTACTTATTCTAGCCATGTGGTTCTAATCCTTCAGTATGCCAAGTTTTTTCATTCTACCTGGAATATTTGTTTCTCACAAACTAAGTTTATTTCCTACTTTTCAATAATTTTTTATTGTTTGTTGTATTAATTAATACCTCCAGATCTATATTATGGAATAGTAGTAAATAATGAACACATTTCTTATGAGTATCTCCTTTTCTGTTTATTTTTGAGATTGTAATTTAGTTACAATTTAATTTACAATTTAGTTACTTCCCTTTCCTCCTTCCAAACCTTCCCAAATACCTCCCCCAACACTCTCTGAAAGATGGGGTGGAAAGACTATAAGAGCCAGTGGATTAAGGAGTTTCCTGTGAGATAGTGTCTCCCAGTAACATCAAAAGCTGTATTCATAAATTCTCACCAACATAACCACCCAATTGAGCTGAACAAGGATAACACCAATGAACATGCCAAACTAGGTGGGGACAAGCCCACAAGGCTGCAAACCTACATAAAGAACTACAGGCAGTGGAACAAAGCTGGGAGTAGGAGAAGTGGTCCTCTCCAGGAAAGGGCACACCAATATGTTGTCCATTGCCAACAGTGGACCCTGTTGTAACATTGTATGGACTAAACAGGTTACATTTAGGAATGTATGTATATACATATATATGCACACAATAACAATTGATGAATATTTCCTTAGACTAGTTGTAGTATAGTCGGTAAAGGCCTCTGAGCATGCACTTTTTAAGCAAAGACTTAAAGGAGATGAAGAAGTAAAATTTTAGTGTTAGAAGAATCCATCTGAGTAAACATTTGAACCATTGAACCACTGCAGTTTAAGACAGGAAGTGATATTAGAAATATTATAGAAAATAGGAAACTATTCTCAGTAAAATCAGGGCCACCCTGGAAATTGGTAGATGATTTGAAGACAAACAGTAATGGGCATTATAGAGTAAAGGTATGGAAATTTTAATTTCATATGTTTAAGATATGCAAGATGGTTTGTTATCCATATACATAATGAATTAATTACTATAGTCATTTCAATATATATTTATATATAATATTAAATATTAAATATATATACATAAATAACTCTATATGTTATCTTTGGGGTGTGTGTGTGTGTGTGTGTGTGTGTGTGTGTGTGTGTGTATGTGTTAAGGGTACCTAAGTTGAGTCTTAGAAAAATTTTATTATTATAGTCTTCATGCTGTACTTCAAATATTTAGATTTATTCATCTTATGCTATTGAAGTTTTGAACTCGTTTTTCCTGGATCTTATATTCTTCCATCTCTGGGAACCACTCCTCTCAAAATCTCTCTCTCTCTCTCTCTCTCTCTCTCTCTCTCTCTCTCTCTTTCTGTGTGTGTGTGTCTGTCTGTCTCTTTCTGCATTTTAAAAGGTGTACATGTAAGAGAGATCACACAGCATTTTTGTGTTTGTGTCTGGCTTTTGTTACTTCATATGATGTAGGACCTGACATTTTTTTAATGAAGGAGAGGGGCAGGCAGTGATATAAATATGGAACCAACTGAAGACTGTGGGGAAAACAGTGCCCTCAGTAGAGGTACAGATTTTATTTAGACAGAAAATGAAGAGAACATTCAAAAAGGTAAGAAATGAAGGAGAAATGAGGCACTGTGTGATCCAGTGGACCTAACAGAAGATATTGGTGAATCCATGAGTGTAGGAAACAGTAGTGGGAGAGATATGAGTGGCCATATGGTAATTATTAGGTTACAAAAAATAAGGCTTCTTATTGTTGTGAGAAAATGGAGATAGAAGCATAATGGCTTTACTTTGGGTTGTATTGAGGTAGATAGTGGAGCCACTGACTATTTATGGGAAAGTTGGGTGCCTGTGGAATTATGGAAGTTTGTGAATGAGCTGAGCTTGCTTTTTGGTTTTGTAAGCAGTGTCTCACTATGTTCCATACTCTGGTCTTGAACTCCCAATCCTCCTGCCTGTCTTCCAACTGCTGGGGTTACTGGCTATCTCCCCACATCTGGATTTGAACTTACTCTTGACTCCTGTGATAGGAGAGGTGTCATATTTCTGGAACATATTTTAAAAACAGAAGAAATGTGTAGCAATGTAGTACTGGAATGTTTAAAAAGATAATGACATTATAGAAAACTTATATTAATTAAAACTATGCATTATTGATTTTGTTCCCTAGTTTTAGAGAATATATGTTTCTATATAATTATTATTCTTTAGAGATTAATATTTATGTAAATTCAAGGTAAAGATCCATTATTTTTGTATTTTCATTTTCTACAGAAGGTTTTGTTTTGTTTAATAAACTACTGTGGAAAAAAAGGTTTCCATAGCTCAACAATGGGAAGTTAAATTGTTCAAGTGATTCAAAATAAAGCCTACCCAAGTCTCTCTAATCACAATTTCCTGATGTTATGTTGTTTTATAGTGAAACTCAATTTTACTTTTTAAAGAATCAAACGTATCAGGAATAGTGTTCATACTTCTGAAAATAGAAGTATTTTATGATATCTATAGCCTATGAATTAATTTAGAATAGTTTTTAAAATAGCAACACAAAATCATCTGTATATATTGTTTTACTAAAATGCCAGTAAATAGGTTAGAGTAAGCCAAGTTACATATAAAATATTCTAAAATTATTCTTTTTTAAATATGTCTTAATTGGAATGAATGTCATCAATTTCCACATCCCTTTTTGCCTCTAATCCTTCCTATGTCCCACCTCAAGCTGTTAGCCTGTTATTATTATTATTATTATTATCATTTAATGTATATGTACAAATATATATAAATACAACCTGCTGAGTACATTTTTGATGTTTGAATGCATATGACTTTAGGGATGATTATTTTGTATTGGGAAACTAATCAGGCTCAAGCCTAATAGAGCCTGATTCTCTCCTCTCAGCAGTCATTTGCTTGCATTTCCTTGTGTAGGGTTTATTAGCCTTTAGGATTTTCCCCCTTTAGCATTATAATGTTTATTGTTAATGTCATTGTTCAGATCTTGTTTGTGCAGTCATTTCTAAATGAATTCAGTTTGTGAGCTGTGTAAAAGAACCTAAATTCCTTTGTTTTCTCAGTGGTATCCCATACTTGGCAATTTTTAACAAGTTAAGCCTTTTGCACAATCAGAAGTCAACTATTCTCCAAGGTTTCATTGACAATACCAATTATTAACAAGTCTGGCTCATGGTTCAGGAGGGGTTTTCTGCTAAGATTACAAGAGGTTTGTGTGTGTGTGTGTGTGTGTGTGTGTGTGTTTTACTTTTAAAGATCTAAGCAGTTCATAGTAAAGAAACAGCTGTATCCCTTGATCCATGTGACAAGTACAAGTCCTTCCAGTTTTTGGGAGGGGAGTTTCTGTTAATATCCCCATGGAATCTTTATCTTGTGAAATATTGCTGTGCTCCATCCCACCTAATCTGTCTTTTCTCTTGTCCCTTTTTTGAAATATTGTAGCAGACACTTTTAATTTTCTTAAGAGGAAAAATTAGTGAGCTGTTTCTTTGAATTATCTCTCACTGGAACCAAGATAATAACCACTTTGAAGTTCTGCCTAGGAATTCTATCTAAATTTCACATATATCATCATACTTTCCTTCCACAATTATCCTTTCAACCTGTATGAAATACTATTTTACTGTTAAAGATCTAAATATTTCAAAGTTAAGAAACGAATAATTCTATCCCTTGATCCATTTGGCGGATATGAGTCATACAAGGGTATCTCAAATTAACTATCTGACTGAAAAGTTATTTCCGTAAAAGTGGGACTTTCGTCCAATCTAATGATCATTCATTTTGAGTCAGAGTGCCTATAACTGTTTCTGTGAAAAATGTGTTATTTGTTTCACTAAGGCATTTATTAGGTAGATTTGATTTCTAAAATGTATTTTAGAAAATAATTGTTTGAGTAAAAAGTTAACCATAAGAAGTACTTAAATGCTGGCACCTCTAGGCTGTCATTTATCAGAATACTTAAATACAAATTTAATAAAGAACATATAATTCAGAAGCATGTATTGATCCACACATCTCACACTATGGAAACACCATTGTATGTGTTGAGCATTTTAGGAGGAAATTCCAGTATGTCACATTATTTCATGTGCATGTCCCCTAAAGCATACTGGACTCTCTAAATAACTAAAATGTCAGGTCACCTAGCTTATCTTAGAAAAGGCTTCATAATTTACCTAAACTTTGGATTCCATTCTTTTACCCCTTCGTTTACAGAAATTGTATGTCCTCACACAGTTATGCATGTATAACACAGTTCATGTCAACTCTCATCACAAAAAGAATAGATGTTCTTCTGGCTAGTTTATGTCACCTTGACACAAGCTAGAGTCGTTTTTGAAGAGGTAGCCTCAGTTGATAAAATGTTCCCACCCAGTTGGCCCTTGAGCAAGCCTGCTGTGCATTTTTTGTAGTTTTTTTAAATGTTTTTATTTATTACAATTTATTCACTTTTGCCTGGAAATTTCATGATTTCCTTGTTTATAATTGCTGAGTAGTATTCCATTATGTAAATGTACCACAATTTCTGTATCCATTCCGCAACTGAGGGTTGTTTCCAGATTCTGGCTATTACAAATAAAGCTGCTACGAACATGGTTGAGCAAATGTCCTTGTATACTTGAGCATATTTTGGATATATGCTTAGGAGTCGTATAGCTGGATCTTGAGGAAGCACTATTCCTAAATGTTTGAGAAAGCACCAAATTGATTTCCAAAAAGGTTGTACAAGTTCACTTTCCCAACAGCAAGGAAGGAGGGTTCCCCTTTCTCCACATCCTCTCCAGTATGTGCTATCACTTGTGTTTTTTATCTTAGCCGTGGTGATGGGTGTAAGGTGAAATCTCAGTGTCATTTTGATTTGCATTGCCCTGATGACTAAGGATACTGAACATTTAATTAAGTGTTTCTCTGCCATTTAATAGTCCTCTGTTGAGAATTCTCAGTTTAGCTCTGTACCCTATTTTTTAATTGGGTTACTTGACTTGTTGATGTTTAATTTCTTGGGTTCTTTATATATTCTGAATAGTAGCTCTCTGTCAGATTTGGGGTTGGTAAAGATTCTTCCCCAATCTGTAGGCTGTTGTTTTGTTCTGATGACAGTGTCCTTTGCATTACAGAAATTTTCAGATTCATGAGGTCCCATTTATTGATTGTTGATCTTAAAGCCTGTGCTGTTGGTGTTCTGTTCAGGAAGTTGTTTCCTGTGCCAATGAGTTCAAGTCACTTCCCCACTTTTTCTTCTTTGTAGGCAAATGGTGGGAACTAGAAAAGATCATTGTGAGTGAGGTATCCCAGAAGCAGAAATACACACATGGTATATACTCACGTATAAGTGGATATTAGACATATAATATAGGATAATCACACAAAAATCTGTACACCTAAGGAAACTAAGCAAGAAGGAGGACCCTGGGTAAGATGATCAATTCTCATGCAGAAAGGCAAATGGGATGGACATTTGAAGAGGGAGAAAACAGGGAACAGGACAGGAGTCTACCACAGAGGGCCGTTGAAAGACTCTACCCAGCAAGGTATCAAAGCAGATGCTGAGACTCATAGCCAAACTTTGGGCAGAGTGCAGGTAATCTTATGAAAGAAGGGGGAGATAGAAAAACCTGGAGGGGTCAGGAGTTCCACAAGGAGAACAACAAAACCAAAAAATCTGGGCCCAGGGGGCTTTTCTTTGACTTATACTCCAACCAAGGACCATGCATGGAGATAACCCAGAACCCCTGCACAGATGTAGCCCATGGCAGCTCAGTGTTCAAGTGGGTTTCCCTAGTAAGGGGAACAGGGACTGTCTCTGACATGAACTCAGTGGCCTGTTCTTTGATCACCTCTTCATGAAGGGAGGAGCAGCCTTACCAGGCCACAGAGGACGACAATGCAGCCAGTCCTGATGAGACCTGATAGGCTAGGTTCAGATGGAAGGGGAGGAGGACCTCCCCTATCAGTGGTCTTGGGGAAGGACATGGGAGGAGATGAAAGGAAGGTTTGATTGAGAGGGGATGAGGAAGGGGACTACAGCTGGGATACAAACTGAATAAAGTATAACTAATAAAAATAAATTACCTAAAAATTATTCACTTTGTATTCCTGCTGTATCCCCTTCTCTTGTCCCCTCCCAATTCTGCTGTCACTCTCTCTTCTCCCCCTATGCCCCTCCCCAAGTCCACTGATAAGGGAGGTTCCCCTTCCCTTCCATCTGACCCTAGTCTATCAGGTCTCATCAGGACTGGCTGCATTGTCTTCCTCTGTGGCCTGCTGTCCATTTTTTAAATTTTTGATTGATGTAGGAGGGCCCAGCTCACTATGGATGATGACATTCTTGGGCAGGTGTTCCTGGGGTAGATAAGAATAGCACGCCATGGTGACCAAGCCAGTAACAGCAGCCTTCCTCTATGGCTTCTGCACCAGTTCATGCCTCCAGTTTCCTATCCTGGAGGATAATGAACTACAAACTTTAAGCTGAAATAAACCTGTTCTTCCTCAAGTTGTTTATGGTCATAGCGTTTTATAACAGCAATAAAACCTTAAGACAGATGTAAATTATAGAAGAGCAGTTTTGTGGTAAAATATACATTTATCATTGGTGACATTTGGTGTATTCATAGTGCAGTGTAACCATTGTTAGTATCTAATTCCTAATTATTTTCATATACCTAAGAGGAAATCTCATACACATTAAGCAGACAGCACTCTTCTCCATTCCCCAGCCCCTATACAACTCCAGTCTACTTTTTGTCCCTCCATTGACTTGTTCTGAACATGGCATATAAATAGATTCCTACAAAATGCACCTTTTAATGTTTGGCTTCTTTCCTTTAGTACAATGTTTTCAGGATTTATCAAACAATGCTCTTTGCTAGAGAAATGACTCAGCAGGATGGAGTACGAGTGGCTCTAGCAGAGGGCATGGATTTTATTCCTAACACCCACATGGTAGCTAACAATTTCCTGTAAATCCAGTCACAGGAGTTTCAATGCCTTCTTCTGACCTCCACACACTAAGTATACATGTGGTGCACAGACAAACATGCAGACAAAACATGCCTACAAATCTTTAAAAAATAATAAACTTTGTTCTTTTCTCCAGTGGAATATTCTGTGTGTAAGTGTTACTTTGTCCATGTATCAGTTGATACATATTTTGACTCTTTATACCTTTGGACTATGATGAAAAACGATGCACAAATTTTTGAGTATGTTTTTTTTTCTTTTCTCTACTTTTCTTTTCTTTTTTTTTTATCACTGCTATTGTTTTTAGGCAAGGTCTCATGTAGCCCAGGCCTTTCTCAAACTCAATACATAGCCACAATTGGCCTTGGGTTCCTTGGACATATTACCAAAAGTGGAACTTCTTCTGGGCCTTATGGTAACTGTGATGAGACATTTGTATATGAAGTATGCTAAACTAGTAGGTAGTCCTTCCTGGGAGGTGGAGGTTATATTATTATTTTTCTTTTGTTAATTTAACTTTTCTGGATGTCAATACTTCCCTAGGAAATGTGGTATTGGTATTTTTATTACAAATTGGCATCATCAACCTGCACTTAAATGAAACATATATATATATGAAGGTGGTCAAAGGTCCCTACCAATTGTAGTGCTGAGTCAGTTTAGTCACACTACTGATGGCTACCCTTTATCCACTGACTAAACTTCTCTGTCTCTCCACAAGAGAAATGGAGGTAATAACTTGTTTCTTAAAATTCATAAAAGAAAATCACATAGAATTCCTCATATATCCTAGTGCTTTTAAAAGTAACTGCTGGTCAAAATGACAGTATTTTCTCATGTTATCTCAGGTGAAAATTAAACTACCCGATACAAATCCTTCTGAAATTCAAATTGACATCCAAGAAATGTATCTTGATCTTCGCACTCCTAAAAAGTGAGTAAAGCATGAGATTGAAATAGACTACAATGACATTAATGAGTCATTAGAATACTTCCTATTAAAGTATAGTTATTTTTTCATCAACCTTAAAATCCTTAAGAAGGTGAAATTTCCATTGATCATGCAGACATTTTGATCTACACAATAAATTGAATATGAGTGCTAGACTATAACTGTGGTGAAGTGCTTGCCTAACGTGCACAGGAGTCTGTAGTCAGTCCAAAAATGTTTGGAAATACCTAGGTTTCATATTTTGCAGGTGCATAATAGGTGTGGGTTGACCCCATTGGAACATAATCCTTGACATTCCAATATAGTTCTGCCTATCAGAAAGAAAGAAAAGAAAAGAAACACAGCTAGAAGTGAAATTCTGCTAAGCTGTAAGCCTTGCTTACATACTAATATGATGTTTGGTTCAATGGTTATATAAA
Source organism: Meriones unguiculatus (assembly GCF_030254825.1). Taxonomy (NCBI): domain Eukaryota; kingdom Metazoa; phylum Chordata; class Mammalia; order Rodentia; family Muridae; genus Meriones; species Meriones unguiculatus. Next base: position 62,986,400 of record NC_083369.1, read on the forward strand.
AGAAGCATTACCTTTAAACTTTCTTGATGTTAGTAGGCCTCAAAGATAAAATTAGAATATGTCCATTTTTGAAAATGCACAAAATCATTCTTCTTATTACATTAGTTCAAGTCATGTTCCGCAGACAACACATACAGGAAAAGTCTTACAAAATATTTCATCTGAAGCATAGATAAAAGGGATGGGAAGCTCCAATTGGGATGTAAATTAAATGAATTAATTAATGAAAAAAAGAACAGCTATGCCTCTTAAAACTAAATCTTTAAAAAGGATATTGTTGGAACTGAGTGTGTGTTAGATAAAATACCTAAATATGTCACATATTTGTTCAGTTTCCATGTGGATATGCAGTAGTAAGCACATATCTGTGATTGCTGTGGCCCTTTCTCTGGAACTCATCACTATTTCCCACTGGGTTTAAGAGGCAGGTAGTTCCTGGAACATTCTCTTCCATTATTATCAGTATCTACAATCCTCTTTTGTTGAGCTTAGTTACGGCTTTGAGAAGATTAAAAAAAAATAGTCAACAAAAGACCACTTTTTATTTCTGCAGTAGATTCATTTAATGCAAAATGATCTTCAGATGAATATTTATCTAAACCTTCTTCTGATTATTCCCCACCATTTAAAAACATAGTCTCATAAAAATATTTCATCCTACAAAAATTAGATTCACTCTTCTTACCACCACTCAGAGGATTAGTTAAGCTTTGCACTGTATTTTTATATGCATGCATTCTTTCTCTAACCTTAGTAAGGAAAGTTAGTTAAAAGAACAGTCAGTCAGTCTTCTGTGATATTTTCATGCTTGCTAAAACTGCACGCATATCTACACTCTGCACAGTTAATTTCCGTTTCTCCAGCAGTTCTCACTGTCACCATCAATCTTGAGGCAGCTGTTCTAGCTCTGCCATCATTCCAGATATCCATCAAAGCTCACTAAATGAAAGTCTCTCACCGAGGTACTTTTCCACATAGATCTTGGGCTGCACTAGGTCGTGTGTATACTCCATTTATACTTTGCAATATCTAAATAACATGTACAAATGAAAAATAACATACATACTTCCCAAGATTGCTTTCTATTGTTATGGTAAAAGACTGACCAAAGGCAACTTGGGAAGGAGAGGGTTTATTTCATCTTTACAATTCTCTGGCCATATTCAATCATTGATGAAAGCCAGGCCAGGAACCTGGAGAGACAAGAACTGAAGTAGAGGACATGGAGGAGAGCTTGTTACTGGCTTGTTCTTCATGGCTTGCTCAGCTTGCTTTCTTATACAAACCAGACCCACCTATCCAGGGGTGAAACCAACTGCAGTGGGTGGGGCCCTCCCTCCTACTGACCACTAATTTAAAAAATGTCCTATAGACATGCCTACATGCCATTCTGATAGGCAATTCCTCAGTTGAGGTTCTTTCTTCCCAGTGACTCAACTTTCTGTCAAGTTGACCAAATTAGCCAGCACATGTACTTAAGTTAGGTATTAAATAATCAGTAAAGGGAGTAACAACTCTTAAGCAAACTTAACTAAAATAGAAGAGAAATATAGGATTATTTGAGCATCTTTTAAAGCTATGCTGTTACCTCAAACTGTATAATCATAAATATGCCTTGGCGTGAGTGTATACACATCCCAAACTACTTCGCTTACTTTCTATCCACAACATTCTGTGATGTTGTGTTTATGCGCTAAAAAATGTTTTCATGGAAGACATTATGTTCATGTATCTAAAGGTAGAACAAGTGAATTTATTTTAATTAAATCGAGTAGTGATTTCAGTCAAACAGTAGTAATATGCATTGTATTTTCTTAAAGCCCTAATAGTTTAGCACTATTCAACCAAAGGAGAGGTTTGATGGTTTTTTGGTTTTTTTGTTGTTGTTGTTGGTTAGGTTGAATTAGCTAGAAAAGAAGAAAGATTAGGGACCAACAATTTCCAGAATCTTCTGAATTTTGCTTACATATTGAAGTTTCATTAGTTTTGTAATTTAATTCTTAAAATATTGTAAATAAATGCTTTAAAGTGGTCATCAAAACCATTAAAAAGAGAATTATAAAATTTAGTTTTCAAGAAGTTACCTCCCTACTTTTACAAAATCAGATTCCTAAGGGTGAGGCGAGAGTTTAGGAGGTAAAGAGTTTGGCACATAAGCATGAAGCCCTGCAATCCAATGCCACATAAAAGCCAGGGACAGAGCTTGCTGACTAGTTTTAGGCATAGTAGAGGCCTGTCCAAAAAAAAAAAAAAAAAAAGACCCACCAAAATCAGTCAGTCAAACAAACAAAAATCCAAAACCATGAAAAGCAATGGAAAAAGATCAACCTCTGGTCACCATATGTACTCCTTTGCATATGTACACCACCCACACAGAAACACAAATACATACAAAATGCCAGATTTTGTTACTGAATTGTATCCAGGTGACTTTTTCTGTCTGCCTTGAAAAAAAAAAAAAAAAAAAAAACAGCAGCAACAATGCCAACAAAAACACTCAAGCCTTGTCTCCCGGGAAAGTGAGGTTTAGTAAGTGTTCCATATTTAAATTTCTTCAGGTGTCAGCATATGCTGACCCTATGCATAACTCAGATTCATACCACTGTGACAGAATTACAGCTACCTTATCACAGTGATACATTTAAAAGCATACAACTGTCCAGCAGCTGAGCCATACACAGCATAATAAACCAGCAACCTATCACAGCAGCTTTTCTTTTTTTTTGGGGGAGGGGAGGTCAGTGTGTAGTAGAGAGAACCAGAGGCAAGCAGAAAGAAATATTTTCATTGATGTGGCATTGAAATCATCCCAGGCCAAATATTTAAAGCCTACATATGTAGTAGATGCTCAGCCTAAGGTGGCATTCACAGAAGTATTAAAGAATCACTCCAATATCAGATTTGTATCTGCTGTCTGCATTCCACCTACACATATATTAGACTGATACCAGATTAGCCCAACAAACTCAGGGGCATGGTTCCATTTCTCAGCCTGGAGGCATAACCTGACACTGTTTATACAATGCAAAGTGAGGTCGATTTAAAGAAAAAGAGAGAATCAATCAAAGCATCTGGTTAGATTTTTTTTTTTAAGGAGATGGGTTCTTACCTTCTTAGAAGTATAGAGACAAACTGGTATATGAGCTGTGTTAAATAAGTATATTTTTATTCAGCATGTATTTTGTCTAAATTATTTTGTGGGAAAGTCAAACATACTGGTGACAAGGCATACATATATACATACATACACACACACACACACACTGCCTTACTGAAAATGTCACTTTAGGAAGTTAATCCCAGGTTCTAATCTTCTTCTGGTTTATCTTATCTCATTTTCAGGAAGCTGTTAGTAAACTTTCCCCAGCCCGTGCACTATAACACTGCTAAAGCAGCCTACATCTGGGAAGTTGAAACACTTGAAGTCAGGATGGCCCTGAAAAGGGAGTTTGACTATAGTCTTTCCTGAAACTTCATGAATAAGGAGAAGAGACAGAGAAATTCATGGCGGTGATAACACTTTTTGTAACTTTGAATAGTGCTTGTTTGTGTTCTCTATTTTTCTGATGTATTTTAGAAAGGTTCAGTATTTTAGTGGTGTTTCGATCATATACAGTCAAGTCTATTACTGATGGGCAACATGGTTTGTCCCATACAATAAGGTGCTGGTTCACTTTTATAGTGAGAGCTGAATAAAATATTTACAGGTTAATCAGCTAGATTACTACATGATCAATCACACAGAGGAACTATGATCATAAAATAAGTGATTCACTTAAGTCAGCAGTATGAAGATATTAAGCTTATTAATTACCTACTATAGAAGCTGCTACATAGAGATCCATTATTATTATTATCACCAGAAAAAATGTATTTGGTTGCTTTTTCATTGATTTTTATCAAATAATTTAAGTTGTTTGCAATCAAGGCTCTCAATATTGTTCTGGAACATACAAGTAACAAAGGGTTATAAATAATTTGCCTTGTCATATAAGCCACATGTCTACTTAAAAAATAATATAGATATATTTGTAGATTCAATTTTATCTCATTTTTACCTTTCTAATTGGACATTCTTATTTTTATAGGTTATTCCTTGCATTGTCTCTACTATTGAATAAATTTATTTAATGGCTGTTTAATAAAAGGTTACATATTATCATTGTTGTAATTTGTCTTCACACATCACTGTAGAACTGTGGATATTGAATGGGAATAAATTTTGGAAAGAAAAACAACTGGAATGTGTTTATCATTTCTATGTTAACCATCAAGAGAATACTCAGTAAGATGTTTCCTGGAGTCAATTATGTATATGACTACCAGACATCTAATTTGTGACTAGATTTAACAGAAGAATTATGCTAAAGTTTTGGAAGAAGTGATTATCAAAGCATTAAGCCAAGAGATTCTGACATTTAAGTTACCACCATGACTACGTTCTGTGAGCCGAAGCATTGAGGGAGAGGAAGAGGGAAGAATGGAGGGACCCAAAAGAAGGTAGTGCCTATGAATGTCAGTCACTGGTGTTGCAGCACCAAAAAGTTTCTTGCTTTACCGTTCTTAGCAGCTTCTAAGAATGTAATATCACAGAACAGGTGTGGTGGCGCATGCCTTTAATCCCAGCACCCAGGAGGCAGAGGCAGAGGCAGACAGATCTCCGAGTTTAAAGGCAGCCTGGTATACAAAACAAGCACATAGACAGCTAAGACTACATAGAGAGTCCTTGTCTCAAAAATGACCTAAAATGTAATCTCTGGGGCAAATTTAGGTAGTAAATAGTATTTTTTCTTTACTAGAGAGCAATGGTGACTCTGAAAAGCATGTCTCTTTTTGTCTGTGTAACACTGGCTCTAATTATGAAGACATTATTACTCAAACTAACTAAATGCATTCAAGTTGTCCCTAGAAGAGAATATAGAGCATATTTAGGCCAACATGACTTGGTCTTTGGTTATGTTGTGTTATATTAATTATATAATGAAAGAAAGCTCTATAATTATTCTCCTCTAGAAATCACCTTACCTTACTGTCATTGGCCTTAGAATAAAAATGGTATTGGTTATACTGTTCTTTTGTTTTAAAGCAAATTTGCAATACTTTTTCTTTTGTTTTTCTTTCTTTCTCCTTTTTTTACTATATGTGTACCAGTGCTTTGCCTGCATGTATGTCTGTGTGACTACTCATGCTCAGCATTCTTTCAGATCTACTGGAACTGGAGTTACAGACAGTTGTGAGCTACCATGTGAATGTTGAGAATTAAATCTGGGTCACCTGGAAGAGCAGTCAGTGTCCTTAACCACTGAGACATCTCTCCAGCCCCAAGACTTTTTACATTTTTTAAAATAGAAATAGTTCACTAACACTGTAGATTTTAGTATGTTTATCCTATATTACATGGCTAATATCCACTTATAAGTGAGCATATATCATATGTGTTTTCTGGTTCTGGGTTACCTCACTCAGGATGATCTTTTCTAGTTCCATCCATTTACCTGCAAATTCCACGATTTATTTGTTTTTAATTTCTGAGTAGTATTCCATTGTGTAAATGTACCACAATATTTGTATCCACTCCTCCATTGAGGGACATTTAGGTTGTTTCCAGATTCTGGCTATTATGGCCTGCTCTTTAATTACCTCCCCCTGAGGGGGAAGCAGCATTACCAGGCCACAGAAGAAGACAACGAAGCCACTCCTGATGAGACCTAACTGACTAGGATCAGAAAGAAGGAAAAGAAGGCCTCTCCTATCAGTGGACTTGGGGAGGGGCATGCATGCAGAGGGTGGAGGAAGGAAGGGATTAGGACGGGAGGAGGGAGAGAGCCACAGGGGGGATACAAAGTGAAAAAAAAAAGAAAGAAAAGACACACAGGGTCTTGAGGAAGGCTGTGTGTGTGTGCGTGTGTGTGTGTGTGTGTGTGTGTGCATATGGTTTAGATAGTAAAATGCCTCCAAAAGCCTAGATACTAAAAGCTTAGTGGCCATAACATACTATGGGGAGATGGGAGAACCTTAAGGATATGAAGTCTAGTTGGAAGAAGTTAGGCCATTAGGGAACTGAATTGAAGATTCAGACGTTAAGTCCAAATACCTTAAGTCAGATACGTGACTTAGATAAAGAAGCCAGGAATACATACTTGAGAAAGACAGCATCTTCAGCAAATAGTGCTGGTTAAACTGTATGGCTGCATGTAGAAGAATGTAAATAGAGTATACTTATCACCTTGCACAAAACTCAGGTACACATGTATCAAAGACCTCAACATAAAACCAGATACACTGAACCAATAGATGAGAAAGTTGGGAATAGCCTTGAACTCATTGACAGGTAAAGACTTTCTGAATAGAACATAATTAGCATAGGCACAAAGAGCAATTAATAAATAGGAAGCTCATGAAACTGAAAAGCTTCTGCATGGCATTGTTCCTCAGACAAATCAGCAGCCTACAGGATGGAAAAAAGATTACCAATTGCATATCAGATAGAAGGCTAATTTCCAAAATGTATAAAGAACAAAAAAGAACACTCCTATATAGCAAACAAATAACACAATTTAAAAATGGGGTACAGATCTAAACAGAGTTCACATAAGAGGAAACTCAAATGACCGAGACACACTTTAATGTTCTACATCCTTAGCTATCAGAGAAATGTAAATTAAAACTACTTTGACATTTCATCTTACACCCATCAGAATGGCAAAGATCAACAAATAGTGAAACATTCATCCATTGCTGATTGGATTGCAAACTTGTACAACCACCATGGATATCAGTGTGGCAGTTCCTTAGGGAGTTGGTGTATCTTAAGATCCAACTACACCACTCTTGGACATATACCCAAAAGATGCTCCATCTTACTACAGAGTCACTTGCTCAACCATGTTTATTGGTGCTCTATTCATAATAGTCAGAAATTGGAAAGAACCTAGATGTCCTTCAACAGAAGAATGGATAAAGAAAGATATGGTACATTTACACAATGGAGTATTACTTGCCCATTACAAATGAAATAATGAAATTCACAAATTAACGGATGAAACTAGAAAAAGGCATCCTTGGTGAGGTGCCTCAAACCTAGAAAGACAGATATGGCATGTATTTCTTTATATGTGGATATTAGTTATTAAGTCAATAATAACCAAGCTACAATCTGTAGGATCTCAGAGGTTAGGTATTAGTAAGGGACTGGGAGGCAGATTTGATTAGTAAAGGAAAACAGAATACACAGTTATGGATTGGGATGCTGGAACAGGAGGATCAAATGGGAAAGGGGAGGAGAGGAGAATGGCTGAGTGAATATGGGGAGAGACAGCTAAAATTAAGGGCCATTTGAGAAGTGGTATGGAAACCTAATACAGTATAAACTTCCTAAAATATATAAAATTACCAAATAACAGAACCGCAACTGGTCATCTCTTCTCACTAAATAAAGTTTCTTGTCCGGGGATTGGGATACACTTAATTGAGGTTTTAGCCGGAGTCCCATGGGAACCCCCAAACAACCTAGGCTGTTGTTGCCAAGACAACAAACGCCATTGAGCATGGAAAAATTGAGCTGGTGCCTACATAGATCCTTCCCCCCTCTATTCTAGCATCTTTGGTACAGTAAGCTACTCTGTAGACTACTAAAAGAGAAATGTAAACAGCAACCCAGCCACAAGCCATGCGCAATGGTGGCACAAAGCTTGAGGGAGTAACCAACCAATAGCTGATTTGGCCTAAGGCCCACTCTACCAGATGGAACCCATACCTGACACTAACCGAGTGCCCAAGACTCCAAAGAGCCAGAAATCTAGGGTAAAACAGAAGAAAATGACCTAATGATAGTATGCTCTATTCAGAAACCATGCCTAGCTCAGTCATCATCAGAGAAGCTCCCTCCTGCAGCAGATGGGAACAGATACAGAGACCCACAGACAGACAGACATCTGGAAAAAAAAATGAGAGACCTTGGAACACCCAGCCTTAAAAGGAATGTCTTCATCAAATTCACCCGCTCAGGGCTTAGGGAACCCTGCTGTAGAGGAGGCAGAAAAGAATACGCAAGCCAGACGGGACACCAAGAAAACAACATGATCAAAGCACGTCTGCACCATGTCCTTTATGTATATATTACAGCTTCCAGTTTAATGTCTTTAGAAGATCCCCGACTGTGAGAACCAGTGAGTCACTGTTTCTAGTGCCTTCTTTGGGGCTCTTTTCCTTCTGTTCGTTTTAGCCAATTCCAATATGTTAGTTTTTGTTTTATCTTATTATATTTAATTTTATTGCTATCTTTTAGAAGCCTGTTTGTTTTTTTGTTTTTGTTTTTAAGAGAGACAAAAGGGGGTGATCTGGAAGGGAAGGGAAGAGGAGAGGAGCTGGGAGAAGTAGAGGGATGGAAATCTTAATCAGTATATATTATGTGAAAAAATGTATTTTCGATTATAAATAAATGAATAAATAAAGGATGCAGCTAATCATACGCAGCCTGAGCGCAAGGAGTTAAGTCAACCACATAATCTGATAACCTCATGAATCAACCAAGTTCATTTCTAGCTCACTCAGTAGGACACAATAGCCTCTCCCCAAACCACTCTACAGCTTTCAATATATAAGCTTTGGTATGATACCCTCAGAAATCTACACATAGAACTATTTTTATTCAAAAGTAAACTTAGGACATTGGAGGCAACTCCTTGAAAGTGATTTGGGCTTGTGACCCCTTCTGTTTTTACTTTTGAGCCACCATGAGGGAAACAGCTTTCTTCCACCATCCAAATGCACCAGGGCATCTCATGAAAATATAACACGACCAAGCAAACAGCCTGAAAACCCTTAAGGCAAAATAAACACATATAACTTGTAAGTTGATTATTTCATACATTTTGTACCATTGACATAAATCTCTCTCCTCTCTCTCCCTTTCTCTCTCTCTCTTCTTCCCCTCTCTCTGTTTCTCTTTCTTTCTCTCGTTGTCTCTCTGTGTGTGTGTCTCTCTGTCTCTCTCCTTACTCTGTCTTCTGCTTGTGGATTATATGTAAGCTTTCAGTTACTACTGCAGAGACATGCCTGCCTGCAAGTCTGCTCCACCACCATGTTGGTCATGGACTCACCCTTTGAATCTGCAAACAAACCCCCAATTGAATGCTTTCTTTTATAAGTTAGTTCCTTTGGCTTCCTATTTATTACAAAAATTAAACAGCAACCGTGGCATATTTTACAACTGTTTTTTTCCAGGATATTTTTTTTGCTTTTTAAATTGGTTCTCACAAAATTGTTGGCAGGTTTAGAGATTAATCCTATGGCCTTATGTTTGCCAGGCAAGCCATTTACATTCCAACAGCAGTAGTCTTGATAAGCTCTATGTTTATATGGTATTCTTTAGTCTGTTCACTTATTTTTCATCCCATCATCTTAAGGTTTTTATCTCTTACTTTCAACTGTATCCGTCTGGAATTGATTTTGGAATAATTAATTTTTGGCCTCCTAATTCTAGACTTGAACATAACAAAATATGTTTAAAACATTCAGTGTCACACTCTGCCTTCTTCCCATTTATTTTTACCATGAAGTCATCCATAAATTTTGCTGCTAGAAGAGCCGTTGATGATTTGTGGTGTATGATTTGTAATCTGTTATAAAGCAAGGGAATTTGAGTGCAATACACTTTTAGTCAACTCTTTTGACATGATAATTTTTTAAAATATATAGCACACACGCTCGCATGCATGTACACACACGTGTGCATGCACATACACGTGCGCGCGCATAAGTCTTACAATAAAATTATGAGTCCCAAGTTACTAGGGAGATGCTGAAAAGCAAACGGTTTTTCTTATTCTGCCAATCATTTAAACATGATTTGTTTACTTTTTACCTCAAGCAGAAAAAGACAGTTATACCTTTCAAGCTAAGCAAGATTATTATTTCAAATATATTATATTAATAATCCTGAATGAATGAGTAATGAGGGTGAAAAATAATTAGTTTCCTTTAGAACCTTTAACGTGTGGACAACAGAGTACAGAGAAAGGCAATGGCAAAGATAACATAAAAAGCCTTCCTACCTCGTTGACAAAAGATCACCGTTCACAGACAAATTACAAAAGGATCCTCCACTGTCCCAGTGAGGTGAATTGGGAAGAGGTAATCAAAAGTATATACAAGGTAATTTTGACTAGTTTCTCCATATTGTTTAGACGCTGTTTGTCCTATGCAACCTTTTCTGCATCCTCCTGTTAAAATTTTTTGTTCAGTGCATTTCTTGTTCAGTTCTTTCTACACTCTACTCTTTAAAGGTCAGTTGAGAAGTCTTAAATAAGCCTGTAATTTAGTTACTGGTGCTGTAATAATAGTTTTCTCAGTTTTGGCCATCTTACTTTGGTTATTCAAGATATTAAGGTAAGCTGAGTGAGGGCAGTATGGCAGCTCTTTATATTTTTTGCTAGTTGTTGTGAGTCTGAGATTACTTAAACATTGTTTTTTTAATTAGCAGATGAAAAATTTATCTAGAAGACTTTTGACCCCAGTACCACTGCTCTCCTTCCTTTGTAGTTTTAAACTCTCTCTATTTTTTTTGCCATCCTCACCTGTAATGTTCCCATTTCTTCTATTGCACCATGCAAAGAATTTGCTTATAAACAACTGTCTTTATTTTCCAAATGGTCTGTTCAAGCTAAAGATATACAACTTCAAGTCTATCAATCAGCCTTGCCAAACACTGTGAGAAGTATACAGCTAAACAATTTAGCTAGGAAGACGTGATTAATCAGTATACATAACAAAAGAAAACAAGAAAATGTGTAAATGTTACATTGTTCACTGTTAGGCCACAGAGAAGGACAGTACAGCCAGTCCTGAAGATACCTGATAAGCTAGGGTCAGATGAAAGAGGAGGAGGACCTCCCTTAGCAGTGGACTTGGGGAGGGGCAGGAAGGAGATGAGGAAGGGAGGGTAAGATTGGGAGGAGATGAAGGAGGGGGCTAAGGCTGGGATACAAAGTAAATAACCTGTGATTAATATAAAAATAAAAATTACTTTAAAAAATTGTTCACTGTATGAAATTAGCAAAGCTGAAGTAAAAATATCTGAAAATCTTCTCTTATGTAAAAGCAAGTAGACCACTATCAAACTGTAAAATCAGTTTCAGAGCTCTTGAAGCTAACCAGAAGCTTCTCACAATCCAGAGAGTGTCAAATGAAAAAAAATGACTGAATCTGAGTTAAAAACAAAAATATTTATGGATCCTCACCCTATTATCATCTCAAATATTCCCAGTTCTATGGTCGCTCAGAAAAACAGTAGACGATTCTTGTGGTAAATCAAGTATCCTGGAAATCGTTGTAGGAAGCAAAATGTGAGTGAAATCCTCTAACATTCCATGACCAGACTGATATTCGTATGTTGAACTAGCATTCACAAAGCACCCCAGGAACCAAAGACAAAATTTAAATTTAAATTGGACTTCATCAAAATTAAAAATATTTGTGCTTCAAAGAATGTTATCAAGAACGTGAAAAGATGGGACTGGCAGTAGTGGCACAAGCCTTTAATCCTATCACTCAGGAGGCAGACTCAAGCAAATTTCTGAGTTTGAAGGCAACCTTGTCTACAAAGTGAGACCAGGACAACCAGGGTTACACAGGGAAACCTTGTCTTGAAAAACTAAAAACAATACAAAACAGAAACAAACAAAAATACAAAAATATAAAAAAATAAAGTTAACAGACAGCACACATAATGAGAGAATGTATCTGCTAACTGTATGCCTAATAAAGAACTTTAATCCAGAATATATAAGGGAATGTTATAACTCTTTGCAACATATGGAGACCATTATAGAAAACCACAACCAATCAAAAAGCAGAGTTGTGGGGTCCATTCCCAATACAGATACACAACCATTCCAGCACCTGAAGCTCAGAGATGATGCAGAAGAGTGAGTGCAAAGATTGTAAGAACAAGAGGATTAGGGAGCTTGCTGTGAGACTGTGTTTCTTAATAACATCAGAAGCTATATTCATAAAGTGTCACCAATGTGACTGCCTAAACCTAGGCTGAACCCTTGACAACAAAAGGCATTGAAGGTGGCAGGGGAAAGACCAAAAGGCTTGACCCACACACAGAACTACAGTGAAGTAAGAAACTCTGTGAGTGGGAGAAAAAACCTTCCCCAAAGAAGAGCAGACCAATTGGTTATCCAATACCAAATGGTCAGCCCTGAAAACATATACATACATTTAACATATCCAGACTGAGTAGTTATATTTAGGAATATATATTTATATACACGTATGCATGTAACAGCAATTAACAGAAAATGAAGCCATTGATTAGAAGGAGAGCAAGGAGAGACATATAGAAGGGTTTGGAAGGAGACAAGAGAAGTCAGAAATGACAATTTTATATCTCAAAAAGTAAAAGAAATAATAATTTAAAAAATCTCTTGAGTAACACAGACCTGTGGCTGAACTGCAGCTCAAATTATTTCCATCTTGATCACAATACCCTTTCTACTTCATAGTTTTGAAGTTGTGTCTTTAGCTTTTGATAGAGGAAAACAATATTGATTTCTCCTGCTAACTGTACTTTCTACCTGTCAAAGATATTATTTTTTGAGGTTTTCTTTACATGTTTGTTTTTTTAATTTCACACATGAGGACTGTACTTATATCAATTAACCAAGAAAGACTGAACAGTCAGTTTCTAGAAAACATTCCTAGACTGAACCTCAACTATATATAAAGTATTAAGAAGCAACAGTAAATGCCCTTAGAAGGTTGTATATGTATATATATATATATATATATATATATGAGCATATATAGCACATATATGATAATAATGATAATAAAGAGACCATGAATATGGGAGTATAAACACAGAGTTTGGGGGAAGGAGGAGAAATGTAGGTACAGTGTTCATATAGAAAGTTATAAATAAAATAAAATATTAAGTATTTAGAAAAAAACATCTTCATTCATCTTCATTTTGAAATGCATTAAATTAAACTGAACTAAAATTTACCTTCCATTTATTTTCTGGGAATAATGTTAGGACAATGATATGATACACAGAGTACTGCAAAAATAATTTAGTGATTTAAATTGATTTAGAATTTTATATGGGATTATCATATTTAGATCATTTCTACCTCACCTTATATTGTTTTGGGAGCATTTTGGACTCCCCTGACTAAAAAGAGCAGTTTCCCAAACCAGGAAAGTAAAAAGGGATGGGTGGGGGCAGGGAAAAAGAGCTCTAGAGATGGAACTGGTGGGGTGCAGATGCTGGAGGGACAGGAAAAACAGGGAGCACTTCACCAAGGGAAGAGGGTGGAAGAATCAACAGACAGGAAAGAAAGGAAGGAAAAATAATACCAAAGATATTTGAAAACATCATAAGGAAACACATTTTTATATTTCTTTAATGTTTGTGCACATATGTATAAGTTTAAGTGATAATTCTCTCTCCAAGAGCCACAGACTATCTAACAAAAAGCCCAGTGTCATGCATGGGAAATTTTATGAATACTTTTGACACATTTGTTATTTTAATGTGAAAGGTAGAACTCCAGACAAATAGCCTCATTAAAGGATACCTAGCAGGTAACATTTTCATAAATCTATGTCAACAATAAAATATGTAATATTAATAATCACAGTACTCTCCTTTTGCAAATGGAAGATATTTACCAAGACTCCAGATCAGATAGTACTTAACTATATTCAAGCCATTTTGCCTATATATCCATTTCTATGATAAAATTTAATTTAATTAAACATAGTAAGATACTAGCAACATTAATAAAATGCTGCAGTAATAACAACATAATAAAATTTACGTGAATATGGTCATCAGTCTTTCAAAATATATTATTGTAGGTGGGATGGATTATAAGATTTTACCATCCTAAGAACAGCAAAAATTTAAAACTTAAGAATTGTTTATTTCAATAATTTTTCATTTAATGTTTTGGACTGTGCTTAACAGTGGATTGTCAACACTACACAGAAGAAACTGAAAGATAAAGTGTGATCTCTGTATATTAAAATAACTGAAATTATAAAAAGAAGTAGATACTGAAATAGTGGTATCTGAATCCAAAAAGACACTATGGGTTCTGTATATTCTGATGTACAGAAGCTAGCTCAAATGGCATAGGTTTACAACTTTTGCTTAGGATTGAGGTACCAAATTTTCCCTTGAAATGATGATGGAACAGAGCTCTATAACTAAACTATTGAGAACTACTAGGCCTAAAAGTGTTATTACTTTTAAAAGTATAAAGAGGCAAGACTGACTTCTATGACAATAAAGAGACATAATGAGTACATACAGAATAGAAAATGATCTAGAGAAGTTGGGTGTTCAGAAAAGGCAGGACTATCTGGATCTTCTTCCTCTGTGGGTTGGCTAGGTCTCCCCATCAGGGAGAAGTGATCAGGGAGGGAGGGAGCCACAACTTGGATACAAAGTGAATAAATTATAAATAATAATAAATTTAAAAAAAGAGAAAAGATGGGGGAACTTACATGGTAGAAAGAAATAACCAATTCTCCAAGTTGTCCCCTGGCCTTTGTAAGCATATTGTACATATGTACATATATACAGACAGACAGATACATACATACATACACACATGGCTTTTGTATGCATATTATACATACATATATAAATGTAAAATAATTGAAAGTTACAATGTATTACAGACACACCACGTAATTGCAGATTGAAAATATTACTTGAATTGAGGAATTAAGTAATTGCCTCTGGGAAATGCTGTGGGAAGCAGTAGAAGCAAGAATGGAAGGGATCAGTGAGTAAGAAAAGAAAAGTTTTGGAGAAATTTGGGAGGAAAGGAAAAGGGACCAAGATCTTGTGGAGGAAAGTAGACTTTGGCTTTTGTTTTATTTTTTCTTTTAGAATTTTTCTTTTGTTTTGGGAATATTTTAAAAATAGATAGTTAAAATATCAGTGGGCTGGGGAAGGGACATGGGAGGAGATGAGGGAGGGAGGGGTGCGGGATTGGGAGGGGATGAGAGTGGGGTTACAGCTGGGATACAAAGTGGTTATTTGTTCAATATCACAGGGCCAGTAAGCATAAACACAGGGACTGAAACACGGAAGACTGACCTCAGACCTATACTTTTAAGCAAAATACAAATAGGCCGCATATAGCCTTGCAACTGTGGAATCTGTGGGGACAAACTGAGATCAGTAGAAGTGGTGTTGGAAACTTGAGAAGAGCGGAGGCAACTTGAAACAGCTGCTCAAAGTCCATAGGTGAGGAATGCAAACAGTGTGATATGGAAAACCTAACTGAGGTAGAAGACCATTACTTGTTTGCAGCTTTCTTTACTAATAGCCCAGGAGATGAGATATGTTGCAAGAGACAAGAAGGTTACAGGACAAAGTATTCTAAACTGTTACTAAGTACCATTGTTAAAATATTTGCTGGAATGTTGTCAGCGAAAATGATAGAAGTAGGAATCTTAAAAATGCCACTCCTCCATTAAAACAATGAAACAGTGGGAAAAAGCTATCAGACTCAAGTCTGTACATTAGACAAAGGCAACAACTTTGGAAGCATATGTTCAGCTGAGCTGTCACATCTCAGTAAGAACACTGGGCTTTATGACATTTTAACTTACTTTATTCCGTTCCCTCTTCTATAGCTACTCTACCAAAACTGAAGAAAGAAGAACAAAGCTCTCTTTTTTATCCCATATCATTAGTTAACCCTGAAAGCTTGGTTTGTAAGGTCCTTTATCAGCAGCATGCTGCTAACAAGTTCTGTTCAGTGAGTGTTTCTCAGAAATATTCAGAGACAGTGTTTAATGGCATGGATGCACAAGGTATCTGATAAGAAATTAATATTCAAAAGCTACTTAAGGAATGTATGCATCTCAATAGCAAAAGGGAAACTAATCTGATTTTAAAAGGAGCAAGGGACATAGACATTTTATCAAAAGATGCACGAAAGTTGTTCACTATCAGTAATCATCAGGAAAAAGCAAACACAAAGCACAATGAAATAGCACCTAACACCTCTTAAGATGTCTATTATCAAAAAGTCAGGGGAAAAAGAGTATTAGTCTAATGACTGGTCTCTCTTGAGGCCTAAGTTATGGGAGGGAGCCCAAGCCTGACACTGCCTGGATGGCCAGGGACCAGAGGCTAGATACATAGGATAGAAATATAGGATAGAATCAAACACAACTGGTCAAAAACTGTCAATGAAATAATTTCTAATGATATTCTGGTATATTCAATTAACTGTAGCCTGGCCCAATCATCTTCAGAAAGGCCTTCCTTAGGCAGCTGATGGGAGCAGATACAGCAACCCAGAGCTAAACATTAGGCAGAGCTTGAGGAACCTTGCAGAAGAGGGAGAGGAAGGACTATAGGAGCCAGCAGGGTAGAAGACAGCAGGAGAACTCAGTCCATAGAATCAACTAAGCAAGTCTCATAGGGGCTAACAGAGACTGAAGCAGCAATCACAGAACTGGTATGGATCTGACCTAGGTCTCTGCAAATATGTTATGGTTATGAAGCTGGATGTTTTTATGGGACTCCTAACAGTGGGAATGGGGGGATATCTAACTCTTCTGCCTGTGTTTATGACCCTGGTCCTCCTACTGGGTTTGACTTGTCTGGTCTTGATATGAGGGTTTATATCTAGTCTTATTATATCTTGTTTTGCCATGTTTGGTTATAATTCCTGGAAGGCCTGCTCTTTTCTGAAAGGAAACTGAGTGGATCTAGGGCTAAACAGTGGTGAGGGTGGGGACTGGTAGGAGTAGAGAGAAGAGAGGCTGTGGATGAGATGTATTATATGAGAGAGAGAAATTTAAGGGCTTATGTAAGGATAAAAAAAATAAACGTGTTGGCAAGGCTATTGACAAAAAGAGAACCTTTGTACTCTGTGGTTGGGAATTTAAATTGGTACAGTCATTATGGAAAACAATATGGAGTTTCCTCAATTTTTTTAAAAATAGCCCTACTATTCAGCAGTCTCACTTCTTAGTATATATTTAGCAATCCCATTTCTATGTGTTCAGGCGAAGGAAATTAAATCAGGACCTGCAAGAAATATTTGCATCCTTAAGCCCACCGCAACATTATTCAAAACATCCAAAATACAGAAACAACCTAAGTGCCCATCAACAAAGAAATGAATAAAAGAAAAGTAGTATATAATGAAATATTATTCAATGATAAAGCAACAATTAAAGACATTAAGGCAGAGTAAAACAGTGATATCCAACGTCGGGGGAGAGGAAATGAGAAATGTCTGCCAAAGGATTCATGCTTTTAGGGACAAGATGAATAAGTTCCAGAGATTTAATATGCAGCAAGATAATAATAGTCAATAATACTATATTAGTTGCTTGAAATTTACAAAGATAATTTTTTTTTTACAAAGAGAATCTTAATGGTATTTACTACACACACAAATACACATGCATGCACACACACACGAGTAACTGAAGAGGGTTATGCACAGCTTGATGTAGGTTTTATCCCAGCAGTCCATGTATCAGAAGCTTGTTTTCCCCTATGTGGCAATAGTGGTGATGGAGACCTTTAAGAGGTGGGACCTACTGAAAGATCATTGGATAATTCAAGGAGATGCCCTTGGAGGGGATTAATGTAGCACAAAAAGATCAAAACTGGCTAGCATGTAGCTCAGTTGGTAGTGTGTTTGTCATGCAAGAAGCCCCAGGTTCAGTCCTTAGCACTGTATATACTGACATGGTGGGACATATTTGTAGTACCAATGCTCAGGATGTGGAAGATCAGGAGTTCAAGATCAACCTTAGCTACATAGTGAGTTCAAGAATAGCTTGGGATATATAAGCCCTGCTTCAAAACCCATAAAATTAAACAAATAAACAACAAAAAGAACCAACCTGCCCTACCCAATCCTATCCTTTTCTGTCTGATTATATATTTTCACACTTGCCCACTTATTATAACCTTGACAATATCTACCATTATTCATTCATCAATATTGAAATTTCAACCAAATCTATGAAGTAAATGTGCCTTCTTTTCCTTACAGTTATTTTATCTTGGTATTTCATTGTAGTAACAGAAAATGGGTAAAATAGAAAGCTAATTAATTTGGTGTTGGTAATTATGTCAGCATGTATATATATACCAAATCACCACCTTGTACTCCTTGAGTATATACATTTTTTTACAATTATACAAAATCATCCCCAAAAAGCTAGGAAATGAATAAAAAATCAAAATACAGAAAACAAGGGAAACAAAAATCTAGTCAATTAGTCAGAAAAAAATAGAGTTATAGAAAGTTGAAATAAAAAGTAAGCCTGTCTATACTAAAGACAGAAGGGCAGAGAAAGAGGAGGACTTTGCAGCCAGGCCTCTATTCCTTTTTTTTTAAACTTTTATTAATTATACTTTATTCACTTTGTATCACTCCATAAGCCCCTACCTCCTCCCCTCCTAACCCCACTATCCCTCCCCCTTCTTCACGCATGCCCCTCCTCAAGTCCACTGGTAGGGGAGGTCCCCCTCTCCTTCCTTCTGATCTTAATCTATCAGATCTCATCAGGAGTGGCTGCATTGTCATTTTCTGTGGCCTGGTAAGGTTGCTCCCCCCTCAAGGGGAGGTGATCAAAGAGCAGGCCAATCAGTTTATGTCAGAGGCAGTCCCTCTACCCAGTACTATGGAACCCACTTGGACACTGAACTGCCATAGGCTACATCTGTGCAGGGGTTCTAGGTTATCTCCATGCATGGTATGAGTTGGTATGGTTGTAGTATGAGTCTCTGGAAAGACCTCTGTGTTCAAATTTTCTGGTTCTGTTGCTCTCTTTGTGGAGTTCCTGTCCTCTCCAGATCTTACTATTTTCCACTTCTTTCATAAGATTTCATGCACTCTGCCCAACAGTTGGCCATAATTCTCACCGTCTGCTTTGACAGTCTGCAGGGCAGAGCCTTTCAGAGACCCTCTGTGGCAGATTCCTAACTTGTTTCCTGTTTTCTTCTTCTTCTGATATCCATCCTCTTTGCCTTTCGGGATGGGTGTTGAGCATTTTAGTCAGAGGCCTTCTGATTTTTTTTTGAGTTGATTTTGTATCCAGCCACTTTGCTGAAGGTGTTTATCAGCTGAAGGAATTGGTTGAATTTTGGGGGTCGCTCATGTATACTATC
The DNA here is from genome assembly GCF_030254825.1 of Meriones unguiculatus. NCBI lineage: Eukaryota > Metazoa > Chordata > Mammalia > Rodentia > Muridae > Meriones > Meriones unguiculatus. Next base: position 63,005,577 of record NC_083369.1, read on the forward strand.
ATATCATCTATGAATAGTGAAACTTTGACTTATTCCTTTCAGATTTGTATCCCCTTGATCTTCTTTAGGTGGACTTTGCAGTCAGGCCTGAAGATACCTGATAAGCTAGAGTCAGAAGAAAAGGGAAGAGGTCCTCCCCTATCAGTGGACTTGGAAAGGGGCAGGGAGAAGAAGAAGGAGGGAGGGTGGGATTGGGAGGGAATGAGGGAGCAGGATACAGCTGGGATACAAAGTTAATAAACTGTAACTAATATTAAAATAATAATAATAATAATAATAATAATAATAATAATGGAATAGAGGGAAGCTGTGTGGCATTATTAGTAGAAAAGAAATTGAGAGCAGCCAAGTGGCAGATGGAATTTGTGTGGCCTTGAAAGTTACATGTGTGCACAGTACTTTTGAATCATTTTGTTTCCTTTGTGAATGGTTTTTGACCTTGGGGGAATTTAGCCTACTGAATTCTTCTCTGTTCTTCCTGTTACCTTGAGTAGAATTTCTCTTTTCTTCTGTTAACATCTAGGCTTCCACATTTTGCTCCCTTAACTCTACAAAAAAAAAAGTACATTATTCTGCAAGTTTACAAATTCTGTCTTTGTGATGTTTTAGTTACAATTCTGTAGTTTGTGTTCAATGTCCTATTTCTGTTTTCTACTCTCCTTGATAACAAGCATCATAACTCAACTTTGGCAAAGTTTCCCAGGGTGGCAACGCAGCCCCTGATGGAAGTTACGACAAGATTTTCTGAAAGACTTTACTTAACGTTCAAAGCATGTATTTTCTTTCTTCCTCCACCTCCTCCTCATAGTCTCTTGCACACTACCATATGGTTTCTCTTCATGCTATAATTCTATCAACATTCTCTTTTGCATCTTTTTGCTCCAGTAAAAAATATGATAAAGAAGAGGATCAAGGCAGTCCTGATGAGACTGGATAAGCTAGGGGCAGATGGCAGGGGAGGAGAACTCCCCCTTGCAATGGACTAGGAGGGAAGACGGAGGGAATGTGGGACTGGGAGGCATTGAGGGAGTGGGCTACTTTTTAACTTTAAAAAACAAAAATAATAATAAAAATGTAAAAAAAAAAGTAAGCCTGTCTTTATTCACAAATGACAGTTTTGTAGAAAAAAAATCTATACTGTTTGCCATTCTGAATGAGGATCAAGCATCTTACCCAGGGTCCTCCTTGCTTAGTTTCTTTAGGTGTACAGATTTTAGTATGTTTATCCTATATTGTATGTCTAATAACCACTTATGAATGAGTACATACCATATGTATCTTTCTGCTTCTGGGATACCTCACTCAGGATGATCTTTTCTAGTTCCCACCCTCTGCCTGCAAATTTCATGATTTCCTTGTTTTTAATCGCTGAGTAATATTCCATTGTGTAAGTGTAACACAATTTCAATATCCATTCCTCCACTGAGGGACAACTAGGTTGTTTCTAGCTTCTGGCTATTACAAATAAAGCTGCTACAAACATGGTTGAACAAATGTCCTTGTTGTGTACTTGAGCCTCTTTTGGATATATGCCTAGGAGTGGTATAGCTGGATTTTGAGGAAGTGCTCTTCCTACTTGACTGAGAAAGTGCCAGATTGATTTCCAAAGTGGTTGTACAAGTTTACATTCCAACCAGTAATGGAGGAGGGTCCCCTTTCTCCACATCCTAGCTGTGGGGATGTGTACTGGGACATGAGCAATCGTCCAGTGGCTGGCCTCAAAAGAAAAGTTACTCTCTATCCCAGAGAAGTTGCCAATAGCTGCCCAGATGGTCTTAGGCCTCAGGAGCCCATTCCACCTCCATCTTGGAAATTTTTACTGGTATGATTTTTTGCAGGTCTTTTTCAGGTAAATACAGTTGTTGTGAGTTTGCATGTGCAACAACCATGTCATGAACATAAGACACTGTTTCACAGGAATCATGCACTTCCTTTGGCTCTCAATATTGTCTTTTCTTCCTCAGAGAGATACCTGAGCTTTGGGTTACAGGAGATTGATATAGAAGTGCCATCTATGGCTGAGCACTCACAGTTGAGAACTGACGCAGGATGTTCCAACGAGGGGTTAAGGCTTCTCATAATATTTCCTATAAGCCCACACCTGTTTGTCTATATCCCCCATTTTTATTCATTATTAGCTAGATAGAGCCAAGTAATTGTGGTAATGATACTTGCTTTTTTGCCCAATGCTGGAATGCTAGTAAATTTAGGTATGCCCTGGTTACTCGCATGCCTCACTGGGTGCCTGTGCCCATTGATGCCCCTCACGCTATGACTCTCTTCAGACAGAAAAGGGATCTTGGAACTACAGCCACCATTGTTACTACCATCTCATTGGCGGCTGTTGGAGCTACCACCAGGGCATTAGCCATGAGTCATACTGGGCAGACTGCTCAGACCCTGAATAATCATTTAGCCAATGTAGCTCATGCCTTAGTTGTACATAAAGGAATTAATGCTCAACTAAAAGGAAGCTTGATGGTGTTCAATCAGAGGATTGACCTCTTGTAGGAGCAAATTGATACCCTATGGCAAATCGCTCAACCTGGCTGTCAGTGAAAGTATGCTGGACTTTGTGTCACTAGCATACAACATGAGAATTTTTCCTGTGCTGCAAATCTGTCTAAACAATTGTCGAGCTATATTTTAGGTAATTGGACTGGAGAATTCGATACTACGATGGAGCAGCTGAGAGTGGCCATTGTCACAGTAAATTCTACCAGAGTGGACGCAGGACTAGCCACAGGATTATCAACATGGATTGCTGCAGCCATGAATCATCTGAAGGAATGGACGGGCATGGAATTGTTAGCAGGCCTTCTGGTGTTGGTCTCCTTGGTTTGCCTGTGGTATATATGCAAGATTAGAGTCTCACAACAGTGTGATGCAGCCATGATCATTCAGGCCTTTACAGCCATTGAAGCAGGACATTCTCCCCAAGCATGGTTGGATACCATAAAAAGCTAAAATGATACGCTCAGGATGCGAGGCTAAGCACTGCACTCAGGGTCAGCCGCTTTGGACCCAGAGAAGAGCATGTCTGGTTGCATGCGGGTTGATGCCCCAGGTCCCACCTCTGAGAAAAAGGTATCGGACGGGTCTGATGCTCTTTGGGTGGATGACACCTAAATGAACATCGGTACAAAATCCCAATTTATTTCTAATATCAGAGATCAGACCTCTACTCTTGCCTGATGCGTCTAAAACAAAAAGGGGGAACTGTAGAGAGCTGCGGAATGCTATGCCTTAAAGATGGAGCTGGTTTCCGCCTTCCACCTTCCCGATGGTGAGTGCTCTCTGTCACGAACAATTCCACATTTGGCTAAGGCTGAGGATCTGGCTTGCTTCTATGTATGTGGACCTATCTGCATTGCCCCCGTGGCACGCCTGGGTTGGCTACCCAGAGGCTATTTAAGCTGTGGGCTGGCTTTCCCCAGGGTCCAAGGATTGTTCAAGGTTCCTGAATAAACTGCATTGAAAAAAAAAAAAAAAAAAAGAAGTGCCATCTATGGCTGAGCACTCACAGTTGAGAACTCAAAGTTCTCAGCACTTTGACTAGCAAGGAGTCTCTTCATTAACTGCTACCCACGGCAATAAGTAGCTTCTCTGACGAAGGTTGAGAGCAGGTCAGATCTATGGATAAAAAACAAATATTCAGCTACCTCTAAGCAGGGTGTCTATGTCCTCTCCATGCAGGCCACCGCCCCTCCTCCCCCCCCACCGGCCTCAGATTTTTTTAGCTTTGTTGGTTTCCTTGTGGAGCTTCTGTCCCCTCCAGGTCTTTCTATCTCTCCCTTCTTCCAAAAGATTCCCTGCACTCTGTCCAAAGTTTGGCTAAGAGTCTCAGCATCTGCTTCGATACCCTGCTGGGTAGAGTCTTTCAGAAGCCCTCTATGGTAGGCTCCCATACTGCAGCTCAGTGTCTGAGTAAGGGGAGCAGGGGCTGCTTCTGCCTTGATCTCTATTGCCTGCTCTTTGATTACTTCTCCTTAGCCATGCGGGCTCTTTCCAGGCCACAAAGGAAGAGGATCCAGGCAGTCCTAATGAGACTTGATAAGCCAGGGTCAGATGGCAGGCGCAGGGAAAAGAGATCTTTTCGGTGGACTAAGGGAGATGAGGGAGGAAGGGTGGGACTGGGAGGAGATGCCTGAGGGGGCTACAATCAGAATATAAAACGAATAAATTGTAAAATAAATAAATACACTAAAAACAACAACAACAAATGTTCAGAAGGCATTTTACAAACACTGCCATTTTCACAAAGGTAGATCCAGGCGTACATCCTAGAACCCCTCCTCTTTACCTGCCCTTCTGGGTGTATGGATTGTAGATTTATTATCATGGGCTTAATGGCTAATATCCACTTATAAGTGGATATATACCAGATTAGTCTTTCTGTGTCTGTGTTACCTCAATCAGGATTTTTTTTTCTAAGTTTCATCCATTTGCCTGCAAAATTTCATGAACATTTTAATAGCTAAAGTAATACTCCACTGTGTAAATGTACCACGTTTTCTTTATTCATTTTTCCATTGAAGGCCATCAGGGTTGTTTTCAGATTCTGGCTATTATGATTAATGCTGCAATAAACATGTTTGAGTAAGTGTCCTTGTGGTATGGTGGGGCATTATTTGGGCATAGGCCCAAGAGTGATATAGCTGGTTCCTGAAGTAGATCAATTTGCCACTTTCTGAGGCAAATATGCCACCGTATTGCTTTCCAAACTGTCTGTACGAGTTTGCACTCCCACCAGCAATGGATATGTGTTCCACTTTTTCCATATCCTCTCCAGCTAATAGCTGTCACTTGTTTAGATCTTAGCCATTCTGACCGGTACAAGATAGAATCTCAGGTTCATTTTGATTTCCACAATAACTAAGGATAATGAACATTTCTTTCAGCATTTCTTGGACTTTTGAGTCTATTTAATTGACAATTCTCTATTTAGATTTGTGCTCCATTTTAATTGGATTATTTGGTGTTTCAATATTTAGTTTCTTGAGTTCTTTATGTGTTTAGGATATTAGTCTTCTAATGGATGTTTAGTTGGTAAAAATAGTTTCCTTTTCTGTAGGCTTCTGCTTTGTCTGAGTAACAGTGTTCTTTACCTTACAGCAACTTTCAGTTTCATGTACTCTCATTTATTAACTGTTGATCTTAGTGTCTGAGCTATCAGTGTTCTGTTCAAAAAGCCTTCTCCAATGCCAATGTGTTCAAGGATATTCCTCAGTTTCTCTTCTGTCAAGTTTAGTGTATCTGGTATTATGTTGAGGTCTTTGATCCATGTGGATTTGAGATTTGTACAGGATTTTGTCAAAGGCCTTTTTTTTTTTTATCTAATGAGATATCCATATGGTTTTGTTCTTTCAGTTTGTTTATATGGTAGGTTACATTTACTGATTTTTGTATGTTGAACTATCCCTGAATCTCTAGGATGAAGCCTACTTGATCACGGTGGATGATCTTTTTGATGTGTTCTTGTATTCAGTTTGCAAGTATTTTTGCATCTATGTTCATAAGGTAAATTGTTCTGCAAATATCTTTCTTTGTTGTATCTCTATGTGCTTTGGGTATCAAGCTAACTGTGGCCTCACAAAAGGAACTGAGCAATGTTCCTTCTGTTTCAGTTTGGCAGAATAATTTGAGAAGTATTGACATTAACATTCTTTGAAAGTCTGGTAAATTCTGCTCTAAAACTATCTGGCCTTAGGCTTTTTTTTTTGGGGGGGGGCGGGATGGAGACTTTTAATAATTGTTTTGGTTTCACTAGGGGTTGTAGGTCTATTTAAATTGTTTATTTGATCTTTCTTTAACTTTACTAAGTAGAACCTACATAGAAAATTATCCATTTCTTTTAGATTTTTTAATCTGGTGGAATACAGGTTCTTAAAGTATGTTCTTTTGAGTCTCTGGGTTTACTTGGTGTCTGCTATGTCCCCCCTTTTCATTTCTGATTATTGTTACTTTGGGTATTCTTTCTATCTTTTAGTTCATTTGGACAGGGCTTTGTTTATCTTGTTGATTTTTCTCAGAGAACCAATCCTTAGTTTCATTGATTCTTTGAATTTTTCTCTTTGTTTCTATTTTATTGATGCCAGCTCTCAATTGATTATTTCCTGACATCTACTCCTCTTGGGTATGCTTACTTCTTTTGTTCTAGAGAGAGATTTCAGGTGTGCTGTTAAGGTGCTAATATGAGATCTCTCCAATATTTGTATGTAGGCACTTAGTGCTACGAACTTTCTTCTTAGCAGTGCTTTCATTGTGTCCCATAAGTTTGGGTATGTTGTGTCTTCAGTTTTTATTGAATTCTAGAAAGTCTTCAGTTTCTTTCTTTATTTCTGTCTTGAATCATTTTTCATTCAGTAGAGAGTTGTTCAGTTTCCATGAGTTTTAAGTTTTGTTGATATTCACCTTTACTTTGTAGTGGTCAGATAGTATGCAGGGAGTTATTTCAGTTTTCTTGTATCTGTTGAGACTTGCTTTGTGATTGAGTATGTAGTCAATTTTGGAGAAAGTTCCATGAGGTGCTGAGAAGATATGTTATTTTGCATATGGGTGAAATGGTCTGTAACTCTCTATTAGGTTAGGGATATTTATGACCAATAATTAGTGCATATATGGGTGTGTGCATGCATATGTGTGTGTATGCATGTGTTTGTGTCCTTCCCTTCTTTTACATTTCCTGGTGTAAGATTATTTATTTCCTGTGTTTTCATGGGTGAAGTTAACACTGGTTTGGAGTTTACCTTCTACCATCTTGTATATGGCCAGATTTGTAGACATATATTATTTAAATTTGACTTTATCATGGAATATTTTATTTTCTTCATCGATGGTCATTGACAGTTTTGCTGGGTATAGTAGTCTGTGCTGGTATCTATGGTCTTTTAGAGTCTGCAGCACATCTGTTCAGGCCCTTCTGTCTTTTAGAGTCTCCACTGAGATTCAGGTGTACTTAATTTTGATAGTTCTGCCTATATCTTTTTCGTGGTCTTTTTCCCTTGCAGTTTTTTTTTTATTTTATTTTATTTTTTTATTTTGTGGCAAAGGGGCTCTTTTTTCTGGTCCAATGTCTTGTACACTTATAGGTATCTCCTTTAAATTACAAAAATTTTCTTCTATGATTTTCTTTAAGACATTTCCTGGGCCTCTGAATTGGGTTTCTTCTCCTTCATGTATGACCATTATAGTTAGGTTTTTGTCTTTTCATAGTGTCACAGATTTCCTGGAAGTTTTGGGTCAGGAGTTTTGGGGGGTTTTGTTTGTTTGTTTGTTTGTTTGTTTGTTTGTTTGTTTTTGGCCTTAACATTTTCTTTGACCCATGTATCCATTTCTTCTATCATATCTTCAACATCTGAGAGTCTCTCTCCCATATCTTATATTCTGTTGGGTGGAGCTTGCCTCTGTAGTTCCTGTTAGAATTCCTAAAATTTTCATTTTCAGAATTCCCTCAGTTTATGTTTTTATTATTGATACTCTTTCCATTTGGGGGTCTTAAATTGTTTTATTCATTTCCTGTTTGTGTTTCCTGGAATTCATTTCCTCTTTAATAACATCTACCTTCTTGGTTTTGAGGGACTGGGTCTGGTGAAACAAACAGCAATGTTTTAAGATCTTTTCGTGCTTCATTTATGTTGGAATATTCAGACCCCGTGGCATTATAATAATGGGGCTCTAAAGAAGACATATTGCCCTGGCTGTTAATGAGTATGTTTTTACACTGGCATCTAGGCATCTGGGTTTGGGATGATTGTATGTCTTGGTGCTAATTTCTGAATATGTCTTTTGGGGGGGGGGGATGCTTTGTTCCTTAGTTTCTGTTTCATCTCTGGATTTTCAAGAGTGTGATTGGTTGTGTTGCCTATTTTTCCAGCCTGGTCAGCTGTTTTTCCCAGGGAATGGCTGCAGGTGTTGGAGGCTAGGATATTGAGATAAGCTGACATGGGGGAAGGAAGGTTGGAAGAGAAGGTCTTTGTGATCCATTGGGGATGATATCAAAGAGTAAAGAAAGATAGCGGTAGGTTTCCTGCTACAAAGCTGGGAATGAGACTGGGACATTGGGTCTGGAGGAACGGAGATAGGAGGAGTTCTATGGGAGGCCTACCTGTGGTAGATTAGGAGACTCCTGCTGGAGTTGGGGTCTAGGATACAGCAACAAATGTGGGGAAGAAGGTAAGCAGGGATGGTCTGTGGGATCCAGAGATATGGGCAGGGGAGAAGGGAGGCTGAAGTTGGTGTTCTATTACAGTACTAAAGGTGAGACTGGGAACAACAACAACAACAGTAACAAAACAATAAGAAAGATTGTTAAAGAATGAAGCACACATATAAACTTAAGGAGTGGTTGCTTCATGGTTTACATTTGAGACTGAAAACAACCAGGGAGTAGCCTTGATTTACATTGTTACTGGTTTCTAGTTTCCTCTCAATCTGTACTATGTATTCATTTTTGTAACCCATCTTGGGTTTTAACCTCATCTACTTGGCTATTGGCTGCCTTCCAACTTTTTGTCCTTGCTGCATCCCCAAATCCGGTGTGCAAACTCTGTGCAAATCTGTGCTCCTTCCTGACATTTCTAGGCTAACTTGCCTTTTCAATGATCCTGTTAATGATACTTTTATGTTGAACTGGTTCCTCCCGCAAAACTTCCAAACTGTTTTTCACAATAGCTGTGCCACTATACAATCTCAAATCCATATATGAAGGTTCTAAATACTCCTCTAACACTTACTGTAAGGCACAAACAGAATCTGTACTGAAAATAAACCTCTAATTAGTTGGCCCCCATCATCCAGGCTTACTTAAAACTAAGAGTTACAGTCTTAATTGTACACATTTTGACTCTGAAAGCTAGAGTGCAGAAACCGGAATAGATCTTAAGCTGCATTGACAACTGAGATGAAAATCTCTGAAAGAATTAGAGATGATTAAGGAAAGGGAGATTGGTGTCCTTTGACACCCTTTCATTGACCGAATTTCAATTTATCCCTGTGACAGGATCTGCAGCCTTGATAGAAAGGTTAACATTTCAAAGATCACTTAACAACTCTGGCCACAGCCATGAAAGTGAAGAGGTCAGCAGACTGAGAAGAAATGCCACTCACAGTCTGAGGAGCTCTCTTTAGTTGATTAGTTTAGAACTTTCTGGGTGATACAATTTGGCCATTTCTCCCTATTTTTAAAGTACTCAAGCAATTTAGGCATTTAAATGTTCTTCCATCTGTAAGAGGTTTAATCACTTAGCCCTGTATTTTCAATCTTCTTGAATCAATTGAAGCCTTACAAAGTGTTCCTTTTAGCTGAGGTTGGAAAGAGAACAGCAGCAGCTGAGCCAATACTATTATTTGGGATCAGAATGGAGAATAGTTACTGAAGTATTCTGGGCCTCTAATTCATGTCACACAGGACTCAAATCATGGCCTGGGTGCCATGTGTAACACACATACCTGAGGGTCTTATCTTAAAATAACTCACCCCAAAAGTAATCTCATCAATCATTAGGGTTTTCTTAGAACTGAAGAATTGCTTTGTTCTTACTCATATAACTGGGAAATACCTGGGCACACCAAGATGTGTGCTTATCCTATCACAGACTTACTGAATCAAAGCTACTGTTTCCTTACAAACACTGAAGTTTGAGAACTACTCCAGTGATCAAGGAACCCCATTTTCATTCCCCACTGAGAACCAGTAACTCACTGCCATCATTAGACCAACCACAGCTTACTCTGGCATTGCTTTCCTTAACTGCCCTAACTGTTATCTTCTTCTATTAGCTTAAGTGGGCATCATGTGTTCTTTATTTGGAGGGCAGAAGGTTTAGAAAGATTCCCTGAAAATGGCTGAGCAGATAGCAGAGTCATCACTGTTCCTTTTGTCTGAGGCAATTGCAGAGGGCTCTTTCTCCATAGCTCATTCCATGACCATTTATTGAAAAACTTTCTATATGCTCTAAGTTGCTTACAGCAAAAAGGACTAACATTAATTGTGAGCATTTGCATGTATATGTGTATTTCTCAATACAGATGGAAAAATAGACATATTCCAATGAGTTTTGGAATATTTTCAAATCAGGAAATATTTACTTTGGTCCTTCTATGTGAAAGTACAGTGATAGTCACCAGGAAGCAACTGCATGGCAGTCAAACTCCCTCCTCTCATGGAACTTACATTCCAGTATAGAAAGTCAGATAAGAACAGAAAGAAATATATTATGATAATACCTTGATAATTCCTATTGGCGTGGGAATACGGAGAACTGGGGATGGAATTTGCTTATAGAACATTTTCCTAGTATGCATAATGCAACAAAACATTGGTGTGACTGAAATTAATTTTTTGGTTGGTACAACAATGATTGAAATCAAACCACTTTTCCAGAAAAGAGGTACTCGCTCATTAATAGTTTTCTTAGGTCAAGATAAAGAAAAAATTAAAACCATATTAAAAATTGTTTGTGTTTGCAAGCATTCATGTGAATGTCATTTGAAACATAATTATGAGAACAAAACAAAAGTAGCTAAATTAGAATTCATTTAGAACTTTCCCAGTTCTTGTCAAATAAAAGGAATAAATTTCTGTGAGAAAAATAACAAAGGAAACGAGTCAGAATCTGCCTATTGATATTTGACTTCTCATCTTTCTTCATTGTCCATTTGCCTCCTCCTTCCTTTTGCATTTAAATTTTATGAGTGAGCCTGCACTGGCCTCTCTTTCAAAGAACTCATCAAATATATCCATCTAACTACTAGAACCCAGCATTGGATCATCCATGTGTCTTCCACATGTACCCTACCTTACTTCATGTGTCCCTTTCCTCCCATTTCCTCTATTTATGGAATACAAATAATGTCGTCTCTTCATTTACCCATTAGTTAATTTTGACATCTGAATCAGAATCAGTATTGTTTTGACTTCAGGTGTTCTTAGACTCAAATTTTTATTTCTCATTCTCTGTCAAAATAAAAAAAAATACATTAGCATTCATGATTGGTGTCTAGGGCATAAAGATTCCATTGAATTAATCTGCTTTATATCCTCACTGTGTGATACTCATTTAGAAAACATGACAGATTTTCTCAACAAATGTTTTACTTGACATCAACATTACATTAATGTTCTTCGAAATGGGTTAAGAAGTTCAAGAGAATGTCTTAGAAAGCCAAAATCGGTTATGCCAGAACTGGCACAAAATGAAATCTCTCTTCACTCTTGGTCTACAGTATTAACATCTCTTGTAAAAGCACCCACATATATTGTTGCTATTAATAAATTGTACAAATGCATAGCCCATATATTTACCTGTAAAAAAAAAAGTGATGTTTGAGCTAAGACCTAGTTGGTAAAATTAAGCAATTTGAAGACCCCAAAGGAGAAGTGGTGTTTCAGGTTTATGGCATAATTATACGAGCAAGAAAGAAGTAAAGAACTTGATATATTTAAGAAATTCACAGAAGGCTGGCTTGAAAGGAATGTCAGGAATGGGAAGACTTATTATTGCACAAGAGATAAGAGAGAGAAGCCTTCATTATGAAAGCCTTCATTATGGGCTTTCATCAGGGATCGAACTGGCAGTCTTATTTAGAGCTTTTTTTTTTTTTTCAGGGGGAGATATTGGAAGGTCACAGGCAGAAAAGTGGAGTAATGAGCTTTAGATTTTTAAAGATTTCCCTGATACATTTGTAGAACATACTGTAAGAGAGTGGAAACAAAACTTCTTTGGAAAACTACTGTTGGTGGTGGACGGTAGACAGATGGCTGTGGCTTTTGAATAGGTGGTGGGAAGCACAGTGAAGGAAAAGTCTTAGTGTACCCTGGAGCTATGGTCACTGGTTTTGAATGTAGGGAATATAAAGAAAGACAAAACCCTAAGGTATTCTCAAATTTAGGGAAATGGTAAGATTATTTGACAAAACGCAGAATACTCAAGAAGTGCCTTGGATAAGGCATATCTATACACTGAGAATTGAGATTTAGATACGGAAAAATTCAGATCTTTGAAAAACAATCCCAAAATGAGATGTTAAAAGGTGGAAAATATGTATTTCAAGTTCAAGGTCACCTCAGAACCAGCAATGTTAATAACTTTTGCAGTCAGTGACATTTACATAGTGTTTAAAACCTTAAGGCTGCAGAACATTATCTAAAGATTTAAATAAGGAAGACAGTCCTACAGGCCTGATTATTATTATTCCCATTACACAGGTGAGAAAACCAATTCAATAACCCAAGACCACAGATCATAAATGGCAAAACCTTAATTAAAACAAGTCTGGGGGAAGTTGGCTCAGTGGTTTAGAAGGCTGGTTACTCTGGCAAAAAACCTTTTCAGTTCCCAGACTCAAAATGGTTCATAAGCTTCTACCACCCCAGTTCCAGAGAATCTGACACCCTCTTCTGTCTTCCACGTGTGCTATGTGCATGTGGCCCACATATATACGTGCAAGTTACAAAACACCCTTACACATAAAAATAAATGTAAAGAAAGGTTTCAACCTAGGTCTGCCCAATCCCTAGTAAACATACTCTAAAATGACTAAAATCAATTAAACATGGCATACACCTATAATCCCAGCACTCCAGAGGCGGGATCGGATAGATCTCTGTGAGTTTAAGGTTACCATGGTCTGCATAGTGTGTTTCAGGAGAGCTGGGACTACATAAGGAGACCACCAAAAATGTCTAAAATAAAAAAATAATAACTTGGCTTGGACAAACAAGGTTTAACATATCCATTTTGAACAGAGTAGCCATGTAATACTATGAGCTTGAAGTATCAACATTGCTATTATTTTTATGTTTCCTGGTTTTACTTTTTTAAAGACAAACAAATCACCAATAAGGATATCAAAATCAAAATAACTGTGTGAGATGAGGGAAATGAGAAGATGATTTTTAAAATGTTTTGCATGCAACACACAAGTTAGAATAACTTGGGAATTAAGGCTGAGAAATTAGTGGAGAAAAAATTCAGTGCTGAAGCATGAACAGTGAGGAAGCAAGGCAATTAAACATCCCCATTAGAATAAGACTGGAGCTCGAAATGGCAGCTACCAGGCTAAAAGTGTGCACTGTTTCTGAAGGGTAGAAGATCCAAAACTGGTGAGTGGATGGGTGACTGAAGCCAGAGAATAGAATTTGAGGCTTCCCAGGCTAGAGGGGACAACCCATGAGCTGGGACAGATTGGATCCATCCCCATGGATGTCTCCTGGGTTTGAGAGTGGTGAACTATGGACCCCCTGCACTCCCAGCTGCACTTCCCCTGCTTAGCTTGGGCACAGCAGCTTGGACAGGGAGTGCATAACCCCAGGTATGGGGTAGGGAGCCTCCTTACACTGAAGGACAAACAGGGGACCCAAATCTGAAGGTAGGATACTGTGGGCTCTCTGAGATTACTGCATACACCTGCAAATGAATTTGTGAGCCCTCTGAACTTCCCAAACAAGTCTACAAGTGAGTGCTTACAGAGCCTCAGATCCTGATCTTGCTGCACTAGCAGCCAGACCTCGGATCCCTCCCAACCACAACCCCACTGTGGGCAACATAAGGATCTCTGGGTCAGCGTTCTCAACACTGAAGGTCCTGTTCTGTGGGTCTCCCAGTGGAGTCCAGCCAAACAATTCCTAGAACCAAGACAGTGCAGCTCAGGCAGATCTGAGCACTTGGAGCACAATACCAAGACAGGTTTGTGGGCCACTGAGCCATTCAGGGCACTTGTATATGCGAGCTGCTCCCAGCACAAAAGTCTCCTGCACCACAATCTGCACTTGTGGTTGCTTCTCCCATTCATTTCACCCTTCCAGGCAGGCACACTTCCACACACACTCCTGGGCTTGCACACTTGTGCCTGTGACCTTCCTCCCCTAGCTGTAGCTGAAACACTAATACCTGCACTCAAACTAGTGGTCCTCTCTCATCTTCCTAAAGAACACTTCAGACTCCAGAGACAAACGGACCCAGTCTGCAGTACAAGCTCCAGGAACAAACAGCAAAGGCTGCTGACCATCAGATTGCTAGAGGCGGGTATGAAAACACATCCAACAAAAATCAGGACGTAATGGCTTCACCAGCAACCCCCAAAATCAATGGATATTTTAATTCATTAGACACACAAGCTATTAGAGACACATAAAGAGAAAATGAACAAACACTCAAAGAAATAAACACACAAATAGAAGAATATAAAGAGGAAATGAACAGAAGAAGATATCAGAAGATGGAAAGATACTTTTGGATCAGTAGGATTAACATAGTGAAAATGGCCATCCTGCCAAAAGCTATCTACAGATTCAATGCAATTGCCATCAAATTATCAACACAATTCTTTACAGAACTTGAAAGAAAAATTCTCAACTTCATATGGAAAAACAAAAACCAAACCAAAACAAACAAACAAAAACCCCAGAATTTCCAAAACAGATCTTCTGGAAGTATTTCTATCCCTGATCTCAAGCTGTACTACTGAGCAATAGTAATAAAAATTGCATGGTATTGACATAGAAACAGAAATGAGGATCAGTGGAACTGAATAGAAGACCCAAAAATAAACCCACACACCTATGAATACTTGATTTTTGACAAAGAAGCCAAAACCATTCAATGGAAAAAAGACAGCAGCTACAACAAATGGTGCTGGTCCAACTGGATGACCACATGCAGAAAAATGAAAATAGATCCATATTTATAAAACTAAAGTCCAAGTGGATCAAAGACTTCAACATAAAACTAGACACACTAAATTGGTTAGAAGAAAAAGTGGGGAAGAGCCTAGAACTCATTGGTACAGGAGACAACTTCCTGAACAGAACACCAATAGCACAGGCTCTAAAATCCACAATTAATAAATGGAACCTCCTGTCCTGGGAAAAGTATGGTCATATGGCATAATGACACGAATCCTGTAGTTCTAATCAGGAGCCCTGCCTGTCGCACAAGCTTCACCTCTGCCTAGTTGTGTAATTTTCAACAAGTCATTTGAGCTCTCCAGGAGAGTATTTTCCTAATAGGAATATGCATAAGGAGGCCTCAAAGATGTGTGATATCATTCAGTTTTTAACATGGTTAAAAAAAAATTTTAGCGGATTTCTTTTGTAAAATTACAATTGTATCTGTCTTTGAAATAAACAGACTGAGAAGATATATTTTCTGTGCAGGTATGCCATTCCCATTTCCAGAAATAAAGAGTTCAGATTTTGAAATAAATAAATAAATAGAACCTCATGGAACTAAAAAGCTTCTGTAAAGCATAGGACACTGTCATCAGACCAAAGTGACAGCCTACAGATTGGGAAAAGATCTTCACCAACCCTGTACCTGACAGAGGGCTAATATCCAGAATATATAAAGAACTAAAGAAGTTAAAAAGCAACAAATCAAGCAATCCAATTACAAAATGGAGTACAGAGCTAAACAAGGAATTCTCTGTAGAGGAATATAAAGTGGCAGAGAAACACTTAAGGAAATGCTCAATTTCCTTAGCCATCAGGGAGATGCAAATCAAAAGGACCCTGAGATTTCACCTTACACCCATCAGAATAGCTGATATCAAAAACTCAAGTGACAACACATTCTAAAGAGGATGTGGAGATAGGGGAACCCTTCTGCATTGCTGGTGGCAATGTCAACTTGTACAACCACTTTGGAAATCAATCTGGCACTTTCACAGAATATTGGTAATAGTGTTAACTCAAGATCCAGCTATACCACTCCTAGGCATATATCTGAAATATGATCAACTATACAACAAGTACATTGCTCAACCATGTTCATAGCAGCTCTATTCATAATAGCCAGAAGCTGGAAACAACCCAGATGTCCCTCAGTTGAGGAATGGATACAGAAATTGTGGTACATTTACACAATGGAATACTACTCAGGTATTAAAAACAAAGAAATTATGACTATTGCAGGCAAATGATGGGAACTAGGAAAGAACATCTTGAATGAGGTATCCCAGAAGCAGAAAGACACACAGGGTATATACTTACTCTTAAGTAGTTATTGGATATATAATACAGGATACACATACTAAAATCTATACTTCTAAAGAAGATAAACAACAAGGAAGACTCTAGGGAAGAAGCCCAACCCTCATTCAGAAGGACAAATGGGATAGACATCAGAAGCAGGAGATGACAGTAAACAGGACAGGAGCCTTCCACAGTTTGCCTCTGAAAGACTCTACTGATTGAGGTTTGGAAGCAGAGGCTGAGACTCATAGCCAAACTTTGGCCAGAGTGCAAGTAATCTTATGAAAGAAAGAGGAGATATCCATCCTCTTTGCCTTTCGGGATGGGGATTGAGCGTTTTAGTCAGAGTCCTCTCTCTTGATTAGTTTCTTTAGATGTACAGATTTTAGGTTTATCCTATAAGTCTATTTGAGTGAGTATATACAGTGTGTGTCTTTCTGCTTCTGGGACAACTCACTCAGGATGATCCTTTCCAGGTCCCACCATTTACCTGCAAATTTCATGATTTCCTTATTTTTTATTGCAGAGTAATACTCCATTGTGTAGATGTACCACAATTTCTGCATCCATTCTTCAGTTGAGGGGCATCTGGGCTGTTTCCAGCTTCTGGCTATTACAAATAAGGCTGATATAAACATGGTTGAGCAAATGTCCTTATTGTGTACTTGAGCCTCTTTTGGATATATGCCTAGGAGTGGTATGGCTGGATCTTGAGGAAGCGCTATTCCTAGTTGTCTGAGAAAGTGCCAAATTGATTTCCAGAGTGGTTGTACAAGTTTACTTTCCCACCAGCAGTGGCGGAGAATTCCCCTCAGGGTTGTTTTGATTTGCATTTCCCTGATGGCTAATGAGGTTGAGCATTTCTTTAAGTGTTTCTCTGCCATTCGATATTCCTCTACAGAGAATTCTCTGTTTAGCTCTGTTCCCCATTTTTTAATTGGATTACTTGGTTTGCTGCTTTTCAGCTTCTTTAGTTCTTTATATATGCTGGATATTAGCCCTCTGTCAGATAAAGAGTTAGTGAAGATTCTTTCCCAATCTGTAGGCAGTCGTTTTGTTTTGATGACGGTGTCCTTTGATTTACAGAAGCTTTTCAGTTTCATGAGATCCCATTTATTGATTGTTGATCTTAGAGCCTGTGCTGTTGGTGTTCTGTTCAGAAAGTTGTCCCCTGTGCCAATGAGTTCTAGGGTATTCCCCACTTTTTTTTTTTTCTAGCTGACTTAATGTGTCTAGTTTTATATTGAGGTCTTTGATCCACTTGGACTTCAGTTTTGTGCAGGGTGATAAGTATGGATCTACTTTCATTTTTCTACATGTAGACATCCAGTTGGACCAGCACCATTTGTTGAAGATGCTATCTTTTTTCCATTGTATGGTTTTGGCATCTTTGTCAAAAATCAGGTGTCCATAAGTGTGTGAGTTTATTTCTGGGTCTTCTGTTCGGTTCCATTGATCCACCATTCTGTTTCTATGCCAGTAGCATGCAGTTTTTAAAACTGTTGCTCTATAGTACAGCTTAAGATCATGGATGGAGATACCTCCAGAAGATCTTTTATTGTAGAGGATTGTTTTAGCAATTCTGGGTTTCTTGTTATTCCACACGAAGTTGAGAATTTTTCTTTCCAGGTATGTAAAGAATTGTGTTGGCAATTTGATGGCAATTGCATTAAATCTGTAGATTGCTTTTGGTAAGATGGTCATTTTTACTATGTTAATCCTGCCAACCCATGAGCATGGGAGATCTTTCCATCTTCTCATATCTTCTTCTAATTCTTTCTTCAGAGACTTGAAATTTTTTTCATACAAGTGTTTGACTTGCTTGGTTAGGGTTACACCAAGGTATTTTATGTCATTTGTGGCTATTGTGAAGGGTGTTCTTTCCCTAATTTCTTTCTCAGCCCTTTTGTCTTTTGTATACAGGAGTGCTGCTGATTTTTTTTGAGTTAATTTTGTATCCTGCCACTTTGCTGAAGATATTTATCAGCTGTAGGAGTTCCCTGGTAGAGTTTTTGGGGTCACTCAAGTATACTATCATATTATCTGCAAATAGTGATAATTTGACTTCTTTCTTTCCAATCTGTATCCCCTTGATCTCCTTCAACTGTCTTATTTCTCTAGCAAGGACTTCCAGCACTGTGTTGAAGAGACATGGAGAGAGTGGGCAGCCTTGTCTTGTCCCTGATTTCAGTGGGGTTGCTTTAAGTTTCTCTCCGTTCAGTTTGATGTTGGCTATAGGCTTGCTGTATATCACCTTTACTATGTTTAGATAAAGAGGATTGACATCAGAAGAAGAATAAAGCAGGAAACAACCTAGGAACCTGCCACAGAGGGCCTCTGAAAGGCTCTGCCCTGCAGACTATCAAAGCAGACGCTGAGACTTTATGGCCAACTGTTGGGCAGAGTACATGGAATATTATGTAAGAAGTGGGAAATAGTAGGTTATGGAGAGGACAGAAACCCCACAAGGAGAGCAACAGAACCAGAAGATTTGAACACAGGGGTCTTCCCAGAGACTCATACTCCAACCAAGTACCAGGCATGGAGATAACCTAGAACCCCTGCGCAGATGTAATCCATGGCAGTTTAGTGTCTAAGTGGGTTACATAGTAATGGGAAGAGGGACTGCCTCCGACACAATCTGATAGGCCTGCTCTTTGATCACCTCCCCCTGAGGGGAGAGCAGTCTTACCAGGCCACAGAGGATGACAAAGCAGCCACTCCGGATGTGATCCGATAGACTAAGATCAGAAGGAAGGAGAGGAGGACCTCCCCTATCAGTGGACTTGGGGAGGGGCATGCATGAAGAAGGGGGAGGCAGGGTGGGATCCAGAGGGGAGGAGGGAGGGGCTTATGGGGGGATACAAAGTGAATAAAGTGTAAAAAAATAAAAAATAATAAAGAAAGAAAAAAAAAAAGAAAGAGGAGATAGAAAGACCTGGAAGGGACAGGAGCTCCAAAAGACCAACAGAGTCAATAAAATTGAGCCCTGGGGGCCCTGCAGAGACTGATACCCTAACCCATGACAATGCATGGGGAGGACCTAAACCCTTGCTCAAATGTAGCCCATAGACTCAGTCTCCAAGTCGGTAAGTAAGGGGAACAGGGGCTTTCTAGCATGAACTCAGTGACAGGCTCTCTGATAACCTCCCCCTGGGGGTACAGCCTTGCCAGGCCACAGAGGAATACAAAATAACCAGTCCTGATGAGACCTGATAGGCTAGGGTCAAATAGAAGAGGAGGACCTCCCCTATCAGTAGACTAGGGGAGGAGCATTGGGGGAGAAGTGGGATGAAAGGTGGGAATGGGAGGAGATGATGGAGGGGAACACAGCTGGGATACAAATTGAATAAAATGTAATAAATGATAATAATAAAATATTTTACAAAGCAATAAGACTACTGAAGAACTCCGGACTGAAATGTGATCAAAGGTCTTCCTCCTCACTTCGGAATTTTTAATTTTTTACTATTTCTTTAAATTTACTTTACATCCTTGTTGTGGCCCCATCCCTCCTCCCTACCCCCACCCACCCTCCTACCTTCTCTCCCTCCCCTTTTCCTCAGAAAAGGGAAGTTCCCTTTTCCATTCATCCCAGCTCATCAAGTTGTATCAGGCCTGAGCATGTTCTCTTCTCCTGTGGCCTGGCAAGGCAGTCCCACCAGGAAAAACTCATAAAAAAGCTGGCAACTGAGTCCCTGTCTGCTGCAGTCCCCACTTGTCTTACTAGAGGACCCACATGAAGCCTAAGCTGCCCATCTGCTACACGTTTGTAGGGAGCCTTGGTCCTGTTCATGCATGGTCCTTGGTTGATGCTTCAGTCTCTGCAGACCCTTCTGGACCCTGGTTAGTTGGCTCTGTTGGTCTTCTTGTGGAGATCTTGTCACCAACAGATCATTTTCTCTTTCCTTCCTCTTTTCCACAAGACACCCTATGTATCACCCAATGTTTGGCTGTGAGTCTCAACATCTGTTTTGAGGTGCTGCTTGGTTACAGCCTCTCAGAGGACAACTCTGTCAGTCTCCTGTCAGCAAGCATAGCAGAGTATCATTCATAGTGTCAGGGGTTGGCACTCTCTGATAGGGTGGTCTTAGGTGGGGCCAGGCTATTGGTTGGGCATTCCCTTAATCTCTGTTCTATCTGCTCTATCTTTATCCCTGCACATCTTGTAGGCAGGGTGAATCCGGGGTTGAAGTTTTTTGTGGGTGGATTGATGTTCCACTTCTTGTACTAGGAGATTTTTCTACTTAGTGCATGTCCTCTTCAGTCTCTATGGTCTCTGCAACTAGGAGTCTCTTTTTGAGTACCCCTCATATCCTACCCTGACTTAGGTCTCCAGCTTGTCATAGAGATATTGCCACCATCAGTTCCTCTTTTCTCCCTTGCTCTCCCCTGGTCTGTTTTCCACCTTCAAACTCTGTGCCCCTCTCCTAACTTGTTCCCTCTCTTCAACCACTACCTCTCTCTATTCTATCTCCCCTTCCAAGTGAGATTTATGCATCTTCCCTCGGATCCTCTATGTTACAAATCTTCTTTAGAAATTTTATACCTTTTTCCTAACCATTTCTTTCTCATTGAAATTTTTTTTTTTCAATGCAGTTTATTCAGGAACATTGAACAATCCTCGGACCCCGGGGAAAGCCAGCCCACAGCTTAAATAGCCTCTGGGTAGCCAACCCAGGCGTGCCACGGGGGCAATGCAGATAGGTCCACATACATGGAAGCAAGCCAGATCCTCGGCCTTAGCCAAATGTGGAGTTGTTCGTGACAGAGAGCACTCACCATCGGGAAGGTGGAAGGCGGAAACCAGGTCCATCTTTAAGGCATAGCATTCCGCAGCTCTCTACAGTTCCCCCTTTTTGCTTTAGACGCATCAGGCAAGAGTAGAGGTCTGATCTCTGATATTAGAAATAAATTGGGACTTTGTACAGATGCAGAAATTGTGGTACATCTACACAATGGAATATTACTCAGCAATGAAAAATAAGGAAATCATGAAATTTGCAGGTAAATGGTGGGATCTGGAAAGGATCATCCTGAGTGAGTTGTCCCAGAAGCAAAAAGACACACATGGTATATACTCACTCATATAGACATACAACATAGGACAAACCCACTAAAACCTGTGCATCTAAAGAAACTAAGCAAGAGAGAGGACCCTAACTAAAACGTCCAATCCCCATCCAGAAAGGCAAAGAGGATGGACATCAGAAGAAGAAGAAAACAGGAAACAACCTAGGAACCTACCACAGAGGGCCTCTGAAAGCCTCTGCCCTTCAGACTACCAAAGCAGATGCTGAGCCGGATGGGCAACTGTTGGGCAGGTGAACGGAATTTTAGGTAAGAACTGGGAAATAGTAAGAGCTGGAGAGGACAGGGTCTCCACAAGGAGAGCAACAGAACAAGAAAATTTGAACATAGGGAACTTCCCAGAGACTCATACTCCAACCAAGGACTATTCATGGAGATAACCTAGAACCCCTGCACGGATGAACATCTCATTGAAATTTTAATTGAAAAAAACCGTAGAATTGTATACAGGTATAATAAAATGAGCGATCACACATATACTTTATTCAGTTTTCCAAATAGTAACAACTTGTGAAATTGTGTGGTGTAATTCCACAGGATTGCTATAAGACTTACCTTCCTTAGATTTTGTTTCCATTTTACATGTAATCACTATGTGTGCTTGTGTTGCCTGCCATACAGTCTTATAACTTGTGTATAGCCAGGTATCACTATTGTGAGAAATAAATCTATTCTTTACAAATTATGCAGTCTCAAAGATTTTGTAATAACAGCACAGAACAGGTGAAGGTAGTGCCTTATAAGCGACAGAGAATTATTACTCACTGTTCTTGAAGCTGGAAGTCTGATCTCAGGCCACCAGGATTGCCAGGCACTGATGCCTATGCAGATCAAACACTGCCAACTTCATGTATCCTCATGCGCTTGTAAGAAGTCAAGAATGTTCCCTGGGGTGCATGCATCCTGTTTATTTGACTATTACATTCGTGACTTAATATTTGCCAAGTCCCCATACTCCCTAAAATCAGAGTTTCAACGTAAGGATTTGGAGGGGGCTCATAAACATTTAGCCCATAACGTGACTACTGATAAAAGCTGTGCTGAATATTTGTGTTTAGATTCTGTGTGAATATAAAATTTTGTCTCACTGTGACAAATGTCCAGGAATGAGTGGCACTGCAGTTGCATACTTGGCTGGGGTTTTGTTGCTGTTGTTGTTGACTCTTTGACAATGTTGTGCACACATACATATAATTTATTTTTGATCCTTTTTGTATCCCAGTTGCCATCTCTTATTCCCTTCCCACAATCTCCTGAACTCCTTTTCCCTTGTTGTATTTTAATGAGACTGCCAAACAATTGTCCAAGGAGACTGCACCGTTTTACATCCTTTCCAGAAAGTGAGTGATCCAGTTTCTCTCCATCCTTGCCAGCATTTCGCAGTGTCACTGTTTTTATGTTAGCCGTTTTGATAGGTATACAGTGATAGCAATCTGTTATTTTTAAAAGGGGTTAACTGGTGAGGTGAAAGTGTTTTGAAATTTCTTTAAATTAAGATCTCTTATTGTTTTCAATTTAAGCTGCTCCAAACTAGTTTTTGCCTAGAAAACCATTTTGAAATTTTGCATTACATGATCTTCGTTCATCTGGGACCATGTTGCCCTGAAACCACAAAGCAATTGCTTATCTTCATCCAAGACTACAGATAAGCCAAGAATGCTAAGGAGAGTCTTCTGAGGAAGCTAAAGAAGGTATAGAGAGAGACTCTCTGAGACAATACAATACTTGCAAAAAAAATTAGGTTTTACACTCTGTTCTGTAGCTTTGTTTAAGGCTACAGCAGCCTAATACAAATGGCCCAGGAGAAAGCTGGAATACAGATATGGAGAGATGAGAGTTGGTTATACACACCTGCTTCCAACACTGTGTTCTGTGCTCACTTTAGCAGCATGTTTATCAATTCTTTGTTCAGTGACCATACATTGTTAACTTGAGATCTGACATGGTGACAGGATTTACAACATAGAAATTTACAAACACTGAATATGACTTCAATTTACTATTTAAGTCCAAGAAATTAGTGGTAAATATTTGTTACTGCATTGTTGCGCATGTCAATCCAGAATGCTAGAATTCCCTATCATTATGATCCAAACAGAGAGAAATGTTAACATAGACAGCAGAAAGCCCACAAGGACTCAACCCTAGACAAAGAACTAAGACAACCAAGGAATGCTGAGAGCAGGAGAAATTGTCTTCTCCTCAGTAGAACATACCAATCTGTTATCTAAAACAAATGGTCAGTCCTGATATCATATACATACAAGTAACATTATACACATGGAGCAGGTTATATTTTTTTGTGAAGAGCAATACAGACACACACATACACACACCACCACCAACAACAACAAAAACAAAAACAATTTTAAAACAGAGGCTAAACAAAGTGCCTGGCTAGCTCAGTCGGTAGAGCATGAGACTCCTAAAACAGAGGCTATGAGTTTGAAAGAGAGCAAGAGAAGGTACCAACAAGGGTTTGGGGAGAGGAAAGGGAAGGGAAAAATGATGTAATTTTAGTATAATCCCATCCAAAAGTTTTAAAGTATGGGGGATTTGTTAGATACCTATTAGATAGGTTGGCACACATAATTCTGACAAATTTGTAGATGTTCTTCTACCCATATTTTTGATAAGGATACTGAGATTCAAACCCGTAAGTACTTTCTCCATGTTTACTGTCAGGCAAGTGGTAAAGTCCTACCCAGAGTTGGGCTTGAGCAAAATATAAATCTTATCTTTCCCATACACCAAACTGGATCACTAAAGGGGAGGAGACATTGAGCTAGAGGGAAGGAATGAGACAAAACCTTAAAAAAATATTTTTTAAATACTTTGGTTTATGAGCCTATCCTTCAATGGCTACACCATCTCTCCAGTTTGAGACCAAATCTTAAAAATATTTCTTTGACTAAACAGAAAGAAAGAAAACTTAAAACTTAAGAAAAAGGGGTAGACGTACCTGGCAGGCATGATTGAGCTGCACAGAAGCTATAAATGGACCCTTGCCTCTTCCCTCTCTTGCTCTTGCCCCCTTGTTCTTCCTCTCTCTTGCTCTCTCCCCTTTCTCTGTTGGGGCACCCCTCCCCTCCCCCATCATGTCTCGCTTTCTCTTTCTCTCTCTCTCTCCACCACCATCCAATAAACTTCTTTCATATAAAAAAAAAAAGAAAAAGAAAAAAGAGTCCTTGGCATTATACAGCACATTAGCTTATCTAAAGTACATTTATATTTTTATACTAATTAGGTTTACATATGTACAGTCCTGCTGTACTGTACATGCTGAGTTTTGTTTCTCAAATATGGTTTCCTAATCCCCCACCCTCTGGAGGACACTTTCCTCTCTCTATGTGACTCTAGTAAACCTTGCAATTAGAGAGATCTGGCCTCCACAGCCACAGTTAATACCAGGCCAATTAGGATTCTCTCTTGGAATTTCCTACTGAAGCTGGAGGAAAAATGAATCTCTGCTTTTACTGCTTGGCTTGCTTACCTAGGGCACTATGAGTCAAGGGCTCAAACAGAGTCAGGGGTACTTCACACTATCTCTACTCTTCATGTTGCATGGTATTATAGGTGGCTTCTGACAGTTTCAATTATGTCATTTAGCGGTCCCGGTTATGGGAGCCAGTAAAGTCCCCATATTTCTGTCTATATAAAACGTGTGTTTGAGTAAGGTAGCCTAGTTGTGTTTGCATCATGTGTGAGCAAGATTCCCATATCTGTGGGATTAACCCAGTTCGGTAGACTTTTCTTTATGTGAATTTCTATAACATATTATTTATACTAGCTCTGTTCAACAGGATGATAATGTGAGCCATATAAATAGTTTAAATTTACCTAATAACTACATTTGTGCAAAAATATGTGAAATGAGCCAGGTGTGACGGTGCATGCCTGAAATCCCAGCACTTGGGAAGGCATATCTCTGAGCATTCAAGGCTATTCTGGTCTATGAAGTGAGTCCAGGACAGCTAAGGCTACACAGAGAAACCTCGTCTCAAAAACAAAACAAAACAAAAACAGCAAAATAGGTAGAATAAATTTAATAATATATTTTCTTTAACATGTTTAAATTTATATTTTTAGCATATAACTAATATAAATATTTTTTCTGGTTTTGTGTTAGTCATGTGATTTTATTTTTTTATTTTTTATTTTTTATTTTTTTTATTAATTACACTTTATTCATTTTGTATCCCCCCATTATGTATCCCCTCCCTCATCCCCTCCTGATCCCATCCTCCCTCCCCTTTCTGCATGCATGCCCCTCCCCAAGTCCACTGATAGGGGAGGTTCTCCTCTCCTTTCTGATCTTAGTCTATCAGTTCACATCAAAAGTGGCTGCATTGTCCTCTACTGTGGCCTGGTAAGGCTGCTCCCCCCACAGGGGGAGGTGATCAAAGAGCAGGCCAATCAGATAGAGCTATGTGCATGCTAGGCAAGCACTTTACTGTTGAGGTATGCTCACAGTTTGCTTTTTTTTTTAATGAAAAATTCTCATCATATAGTTCTGATTGTCTTTGAACCTATGAGGCGTTCAGGAACTCATTATGTAACCAAAGGTGTCCTCAAACTCTTGATTTTCGCATCTCAGCCACTTAAATGGATGCCATCACACTACCAGATAAGATAAATCTTCTTAATATTTCTTTGATCCACTTGGACTTCAGTTTTGTGCAGGGTGATAAGTATGGATCTATTTTCATTTTTCTACATGTAGACATCCACTTAGACCAGCACCATTTGTTGAAGATGCTACCTTTTTTCCATTGTATGGTTTTGGCTTCTTTGTCAAAAATTACATTTTTCATAGGTGTGTGGATTTATTTCTGGGTCTTTGATTTGATTACACTGACCCATTAGTCTGTTTCTATGACCATACCATGCCTTTTTTTTTTTTGAAACAAATAATTTCAGCGTTCTTTTTATTCATATTAATTTCAGGAAAACATGCCTCTAAATTTCATGTGAGTAATTTGGACAATCTTTGAGATGTCAACTCATATGTACAGTTAGAGGTGGGTCTAAAATATACAGACATCTTACTTTATTTTTCCAAACTTGATGGATCCATAATAATTTATGAACTAAATTTAAAAGTATGTGCTTCTTCTGCCCTGTGTCATAAATTTAAAACTGTTGTGTCTCAATGGAAGCTCTTATGTTTTGTACTAGATTGTGCTGATTGCAGCATGTAAAGTCAGAATGAACCATCACTGAAATAAAGGACATTAGAGAAAAAAAAATTACATACCATGCCATTTTTATTACTATTGTGCTATAGTACAGCTTACAATCAGGGATAGAGATAACTCCAGAAGATTTTTTATTGTACGGGATTGTTTTAGCTATTCCGGGTTTTTTGTTTTCCATATAACATTGAGGATTGTTCTTTCAAGGTGTGTAAAAAATTGTGTTGGTAGTTTGATGTCAACATAAATGCAGACACACTAAATCTCCTAGAAGAAAAAGTGGGGAAGAGCTTCAACTTTATTGGCACAGGAGGCAACTTCCTGAACAGGACACTAAAAACATAGGCTCTAAGATCAACAATCAATAAATGGGACCTCATGGAACTGAAAAGCTCCTGTAAAACAAAAGACACTGTTGTCAGAACAGAACACAATGACAGCCTACAGACTGGGCAAAGATCTTCACCAACCTTATATCTGACAAAGGGCTAATATCCAGAATATATAAAGAATTCGAGAAGTTAAACACCAACAAACCAAGTAATCCAATTAAAAATGGGCTACAGAGCTAAACAGAGAATTCTCAATAGAGGATTATCAAATGGCAGAGAAACACTTAAAGAAATGCTCAATGTCCTTAGTCATCTGAGAAATACAAATCAAAATGACCCTGAGATTTCACCTGACACCCACCAGAATGGCTAAGATCAAAATCTCAAGTGACAACACATGCTGGAGAGGTTGTGGTAGAAAGGGGAAGCCTCCTCCACTGCTGGTGGGAATGCAAACTTGTACAACCACTTTGGAAATCAATCTGGTGCTTTCTCAGACAATTAGAAATAGTGCTTCCTCAAGATACAGCTATACCACTCCTAGGCATATATTCAAAAGAGGCCCAAGTACACAACAAGGACATTTGCTCAACCATGTTTGTAGCAGCTTTATTTGTCATAGCCAGAACCTGGAAACAACCCAGATGTTCCTCAGTTGAGGAATGGATAGGTAAATTGTGGTACTTTTACACAATGGAATACTACTCAGCAATTAAAAACGAGGAAATCATGAAATTTGCAGGCAAATGGTGGGACCTAGAAATGATAATCTTGAGTGAGGTATCCCAAAAGCAGAAAGACACACATGGTATATACTCACTTATATAGACCTATAAGATAGGATAAATATACTGAAATCTATCCACCTAAAGAAAATAAACAAGAAAGAGGACCCGGGGTACGATGATCAATCCTCACTTAGAAAGACATACGGAACGGACATTGGATGTAGGAGAAAACAAGTAACAGGACAGGAGCCTACCACAGAGGGCCTCTGAAAGACTCTACCTAGCAGTGTATCAAAGCAGATATTAAGATTCATAACCAAAAAAATAAAAAATAAAGATTCATAACCAAACCTCTGGCAGAATGCAGGGAATCAAAAAAAAATTTGGAGGGGGTGTTAATAAGATTTGGAGAGGACAGGAGTTCCATAAGGACCAAATATATCTGGGCACAGGGGTCTTTTATGAGACTTTCTCCAAACAAGGACATGTACGGATGCAACCTTGAGCCCCTGCTCAGATGTAGCCCTTGGTAGCTCAGTATCCAAGTGGGTATCCTAATAAGGGGAACAGGGACTGGTTCTGACATGAACTCGATGGTGAGTTCTTTGACCTCCCGCCCCACCCCCCAGGGAGGAGCAGCCTTGCTAAGCCGCAGAGGAGGACTTTGCAGCCAGTCCTGAAGACACCTGATAAACCAGTATCAGATGTAAGGGCAGGAGGTTCTCCCTTATCAGTGGACTTGGAAAGGGGCAGGGAGGAGATGAGGGTGGGAGAATAGGATTGGGAGGGAAAAAGGGAGTGGGATACAGCAGGGATACAAAGTTAACAAAACTGTAACTAATATTAAAAAAAGAAAAATTAAAAAAAAAGAAAATTAGGAACAGTGCTACCCTAAGATCCAGCTATACCACTCCTGGACATATATACAAAAGTTTCTAAACCATACAACAAGGACATTTGCTCAACTATGTTCATAGCAGCGTTATTCATAATATTTATATGTTCCTTTATTTATTCTATTCTAAGTCTGAAATCACATATGTACCTTACAATATATTTTTACTGAAAGTAGTTACATTCCAGTTATTGTTTAACTATTTAGTGGTTGAGAATAGAGAAATAGCTCAGTATTTAAAATTTAAACTGTTCTTGTAGGTGACCTTAGTTCAGTTTTCATCACCCCCATGCTGAAACTCTGGCTCTATGGGATCTGACACTCTCTTCCAGATACTGAAGGTACCTGTACTCACATATGATGTACCCACACAGAGACACACATATACACCTGAGTAAAGAACAACAAGAAAAACAATAATATTTTTAATTACTCTCATTTTTTAAAGTATATTAAGGTTTTATTTAGGAGCATTAAAATGGTACAAGTCCAGAACAAGGAGAATTTTCAGTTGTAGAGTGATATTAGGTTTGACTCCAAACACAGCCTGAGAGTTTATAGGCAAAGAGCAAGTAAGGGATAGTGGATGGAAAATTACTAGGCAGAAACATCAGAGGTCCAGAGGATACTGGTCAAACCACCCTAACAGGATTCTTGCTGAAGAGGCTAGGGTGACCAGCCACCTGTCTTAACAGGTTACTTTGCTGAAACTGTGGTTTACAAGTTTGCATACAGGCTGGGAGGGTTCAGAATTCTGTCCACAGTTTGCCAAGCAGAGACTTTGTCAGTATCTCATGTGGAGGGTGGATGCTATAGATCCAATTAGGTGCTGTACATCTGAACACCTAATGACGAATCATTATCTATCACTGATAGAATAGTTTGTATGTGCATGCCTGATGTTTCCGCCTAACAAGTAAACCTCTTGAGAACAGAAATATCACCTTAATAAATTTTCTGGGAGCTTCTAATTCTAGTGTGGGACCATACAAATAGTAATTCTGTGAATATGTAATTTTAGTTACTCTCTTCCATGAGCAGAAGATTCCAATTCCCACCTTAGTAAAGAAATGTGACTGATGAGAAGAAAACATATTGCAAATCCAATGGAGATATGTCAGGTATCTGCATATGACTATATCAAATGTTTTTTTTCTAAGAGTAAACTATCACACTCTAGGCAGAAGAGAGAAGGACCAAAGTCATAAGAATGCCTTATGCTTCTCAAATGAAAAATGTTAAATTCAAAGCATAAAATGAGCACAGTTTAGTAGCTCTTTTCCAAAATATATGAGACCAGAAGTCTTTCAGATATTGAAATAATTGCATAGGCTTTAGAGCCTTATATTGTTGTGCAAACAAGCAGTTTTGGATTTCACAGCAGGTCAATTTTTTTTATTTTAGAATATGAACGCTCATATGTAGCCATTCCTAGTACTATTATGTTTTTCAGATGATAATATGAGTGCAATATGAGTGATCTCTACTTCTGGTAACATATAGCCATTAAATAATTAGCATCTTAACAGATGCCACCATACAGTCACTGTTTTGTTGTTGTTAAAGATGTGGAAACAGGGACAGATGGAGGGGGAGAAGAGGTAGGGAAAATCTAGGAGTCATCTTATAAGCCTTTTCCATAAGTACATATACTTTCCATACTCACTCCAACACACACTGTCTATCAGTATAACACTAGTATCATATCAGGGTACAATGCAGGTCTCAACTATGTAGAAATCTTCCTGAATCTCCCTCAAACCCAGATACCCATTCAGTGTCAAATGATCCCTTAAATCTCTCAGTCCTTCATTGACTGTGTATTATGTGCAGGCCATTCTTAGGAGATAGAGAGACAAAAGACTCAATATTTTCTCACATGAAGTTCAATCTATTGTGAGCATGTGGGAGATAATAAAAAGCAAATGGTGGAAGAGAGGATTCCTACCAATGACACAAAGTAAACATGATAGAATGGATATGTGCTAAATGTGACTGTGGAATGCTACACAGTAGCTATAATAACAAAATGTATTCACAGGAAAATCTCCAAGTATATTGTTTAAATTAGTTGACTGTTATGGAAGTATAGTCCTTGTACCAGCAGCTTCAGCTCACCAGAGAATGTTTCAGAAAAGTCAATTCTTGAGCCACAACCTAGATCTACTGAATTAGATATTCTGTAAGTGAAAACAGCTTTTTAGCAGGCTAGACAGTGAATCGGATAATGATGCTTTCTGCCAAGCCTGATGACCTGAGTTCTATCACTGGGACCCATATGGTGAAGGAAAGAATTGACCCCTCAGTTTTTTCTCTGACTTTCACACACACATTCTGTGATACAAATTCTCTCTCTCTACCCCACCTTTGTTTCTTCTGATTCTTTCTTCCCCATCATATACACACACACACACACACACACGCACACACACACACATGTATTTTTTCAATTATAAAAATAGAAATCTGTGATTTAACAAGGAAATATCCCAAGTATTTCTGAAGTACACTAACACTTATTTTTAGAAGGGAAAATGTTATAGAATTAAATGTGATAGCATTTATATTAAAACATTGCATATTTCCAGTATATATAGATATAGATTTATGTCTGGATATGCATAAAGAAAACCATGAGGGATATATATATTTAAAAAACTATGGAGATATATATATATATATACACATCCAACAGGTGTTGTTCTAGAGAAGGCTTCAGGATTATGGGGCATTATAGAAAGAAGGAAAGAAACATTACATCTTTCCAGAAAAGCTAGCGTTTGAACTTGGCTTTGAGGCTGGTCCAAACCTTGCATCTCATCTATTTCTTTGGGTCTGTCATGTGCAGGACATAGCTTTTTCCATATAAAGTGGAGCATCGCCAGAGAAGCTGCTTTCTGGTTTCTGAAATGTAGGATATAAACCAGTTATACTCATGCCCTATCCTCATCAGCTTCAGGCCTCAGCAAAAGCATTACACTGAGATTCTGAATCAGACTGAAAGGTGCTGGGATGAAAATGTGACCGCTTTTCCAACACAAAGAATTTGCTCTCTACCTTGTGTTATAAGAGCGGTGTTGATCTAAGAAGCATATTAGGGCAGCTGGAAAGCATGAAGCAGAGATCACTATTGATTCACCCGCAGCCAGACTCATTCAAATTCAAGATTGAAACGCCCTGGAGAGCCATCCATGTCCTTCTCTTCAGCATCAAGTGACAAACCATTTGGGGGAAATTAAAAAAAAAAAAAAAAAGCTATGCCCTTTAGAAGGCCAAAGCTGTATGCTATTGACTCTCTCTCACTCCTAATCTCTCTCTTTCTCCCCTCTCTTTTCTCCCCCTCTCTCTTCTCTCTCCCTTGCTCTCTTCTTTGCTTGCAGTCTGTTTGGATCATTTTAGCTGATGAGCCTGGTGGGAGGTGATGGGAGAAAAATAACAATAGTAAGATTCAGCCCAAGTCAACCAGAGCATGAGCATGGCCTTTTCAAATTATAAAGATAAATAACTTGTAAACAGCATTCTGGCCAGTTTGTTTCCAGTAAAGTGAATCTATAGAGAAGGGAAAAAATAATCACATTAACCTCTGACATAGCTTTCCAGGCAAACGCTTTCATAATTAAAGGCCAATATTGTGATGGCAGAAAGAAGCCCTGTAGAATAGGCTAGGTTGCCCTATATAATCAAAAGGGGGTAAGGAAACCAATAGTCTTGGTACATATCTCTATCATTAACAATCACTCTCTGACAGCTCAGAAACAGGAGGAGTGGGCTGCTATGTCCCCAAAATAACTGAGTTGAAAGGCAGTAGAAAAAAATGGTAAGTGCAAAGTGTCTACTTCATTTTGTAAGGTCAGAGATGGAGAATCAACGCAACACTCCAGGCAATTTTACTTTGAATCCAAGGTTCTTTAGGCTGAAAGAGCTTTCAGGACTGTTGATGTAGAAGAAAGCAACAATGTGTTAATAGAGAAGAATACTAGAATTTGGAGATGGAGGAGTTCTTTTCCAAAAGAATGTATTTTATTCGGGTTAAGAATAAATGGGTTTCCTAGTAAGGGGGTAGGAATTGTCTCTGACATGAAGTCAGTGGAAAGCTCTTTGATCACCTCCTCCTGGGGGGGGGGTACAGTCTTACCAGGCCACAGAGAAAGACAATGCAACCTGTCCTGATGAGACCTGATAAGCTAGGGTCAGATGGAAGAGGAGGAGGACCTCCCCTATCAGTGGACTTGGAGAGGGGCTTGGGAGGAGATGAAGGAGGGTGAGTGAGATTGGGGGAGAATGAGGGAGGGGCTACATCTGGGATACAAAGTTAATAAATCATAATAGATAGATAGATAGATAGATAGATAGATAGATAGATAGATAGATTTTTAAAAAGATTGTTGCCCCTCTGCAACATTTCTGTAGAACTTTATGCTGAAGTATGCCAAAGCTTGTAAAAAACTTAAAGGAGTAATGATTTGCCTTTACATGGAAATTTTGGGAATTGTACCAGTTTGGAGCATACAGCCTTTTCACATGTTAAAGATAAGTTTAAAACCTTTATTTTGTGCTATGGTTAAACTCCATTGCCAACTTGACAGGGTTTAAGATCACAGTGGAAACACAAGTCTGTGTGTGCCTACAAGGGTATCTAACTGAAAAGTCTAACTGACCAAAGAAGATCCACCCTAAAGACAAATGCCACTATTCCATGGGCTGAGGTCCCTTGCTAAATAGGAAGAAGGAAAGGAACTGCATTTTCAAACTCTTGTCATTATGATTTCCCTGCCACGATGGCCTATAACCTCTAACTGGGAGTCAAAAATAAAGCTCTCCTTCCTTCGGTGACTTTTGTCAGGTATTTTGTCACATAACCAGGAAAACACAGATGTCTACTATGTGCATAACATGGCATTGAGTTCAACAACAAATACAATGACCTATATGACAAAAATACTCACACGGAAGTTGTAGGACAATAATGGAAAAAAAGAGTAGAGGGTGAGCCACACACACAAATATTTATAATGGTGTAAGATCAGTTTATAATTTAATGACAAACTAGTGATATAAGCAAAAAGGTAAATGGGAAATTTTTGTCAATTGGGCAAGTCTGAAATTTTTTGAAGAGAATGTAAGAAACAAAATGTCCTCATGATAAGCTATATATAAATGTGTGTGTGTGTGTGTGTGTGTGTGTGTGTGTGTATCTTGAATTCCTCCAGCATGTATTTGAAAAGCTTTCTATGAAATTAGGTCATAAATGATGGTCAATGGTGACTGATCTAGGGCATGGTAGTAAAGTGAGAATTTGTTTTACTTGTCTTCTCATCCTAATTATTCAAAGGGTAGTGTACTAGTACTGATATAGAGGAAAGAAGGTTTAGCATCTAAGTCATCCTCTGCTTAATCCAATTTACCGATGCCTTATCATGCTTTTCTCAAATTTTGCCTTCTGCTTAGATCACTAATTTGTGCTTAGATGATGAGGATTCATGATGTCTTAGCATGAGCACATTTCTTGACTGTACTGCTTTGTTTTCAGAACAACTTGGAAGAATAGGTTGTATTCTTCACATATGCTGTATGAACAGAGAAGTAAATTTGAAAAGTTAAAGGCAGGTTTTTACCTTGACAGCATAGTTTCATGACTTATCCAACTTGGAAAATTCCAAACATTTAAATATTCACACTAGTTTTTCAAATGAGATCCAGATAAGGCCAATGAAAATGGCAGAAGAGTAAGGAACTCTAACGGCTCTTTCCCTCCATACAGGAAGAACAATGAAGAACTGGAAAAGCTATCCTAAGTAACTTTTTCGGAGCTCTAGAAATTAATTGAGTGCTCATAAATAGCAACTAGGCCAGTGTTTAATAAAGAGAAAGTGGCTGGATCTTGAAAGGAGAACTGAAAAAAATATTCTTCTTCACTAACTGAACATCAAGATAACTTAACAGAGCCTTTCATTGCCTGTTACAAGAAAAAGAATAGACTTCACAAGCTCTAAAGAGCACTACAACACAATTAAGAAGAGCCACGAGAAACAGCAATAAACCATGAAAATGAGGGAAAGTACAATTCTCGTAATTATCATATCATGTCTAAAATGTCCAATTTGGGAAAAAACATAACAATAAATACAAAGAAGCAAAATAGTAGGATCCATACCAAAGGAAATAGAAGACATTCTAGTGGGTGGCCAAACAGTATTTACCAGAAAAAAAAAAAAAAAAAGAAAGAAAGAACTTGAGCCAATTATCTTGAATATTCTCAAAAAGAAAAGAGAACAATAGGAGTCAAGTGACATCAGCAAAATGGCAAGATAGGGCATTTCAGTCCTCTCCCAAAACGAAATGTGGTGTGTGTGTGTGTGTGTGTGTGTGTGTGTGTGTGTTGTTGTGTGTGCATGCACGCATGTGTGTGTGTTCTTATGAGAGTTCCAGAATTTAATCAAGATCTTATTATACTACCTGATTGGATATAATAGCAGACAAAACAGAACACAGGAGGCTGGGGTAGGTAGGAAAGTAAGTTCAAAGACAACTTAAACTTACATAAATAACCATACATAACATTGCCATACATAATCAGACTGTGTTTCAACACCCAAACCAAACCAACAAATAAAACAAGTTGGCATCTGTGTTATCCCAGACAAACACAAAACAATGAACAGCCACACTTAAAAAATTTTGCTTTTCCTACACAAGCCCCTCTCTCAAGACAGAATAACTCAACATCAAGAAAGATCACATAGACCCATGACTTCTCCCTCAAGGGAAAAGGGGTAGTAGAGTGGGTGTTCAGTCTTTTAGGTTGCTGCCTAAGACACACACACACACACAAACACACAAATACACATGTATATTTTTCATATATAGAATCTAAAATGACATTTATGAATGTTGAGAATATTATGTGAAGCAAAGGAATCTAGACACAAACAACATAGTATGTATGGTTCCATCAAGTTGTTCAGAAGAGGCAATGCCATAGAGAGAGTAAGCAGACTGGGGGAGTGGCCCAGGATGCAGGGAGAGAAAATTGAGATGTATGGGTTTATTTAGTGGGTGATCAAATCATTCTGGATTAGTGTTGGTTGCTGCATAACATTGTACATATCCAGGAAACCCTTAGACTTGTACACTTTGGTGTAGATAAAGTAGAGAACTCCTTCTTGTGAAAAGCTTTCAAGTTCTATTTCTTTCTTTCTTTTCTTTTTTTTTAATTTATTTTTATTTTATTTTTTTGAGACGGGGTTTCTCTGTGTAGCCTTCAGTGTCCTGGACTCTCTTTTTTAGACCAGGCTGGCCTTAAACTCACAGTGATCTGTGTGCCTATGCCTCCCTAAGTGCTGGGATTAAAGGCTATGTCTAACTTTCAAGTTTTTATTAGCTTATTTTTATTGTACAAAGTGGTAGGATTCATAAAGCTTTTTATTTAAATATCTTATAGAAATTCATGTGAATTTTACTCCCAGAGATGTGTAAAGATGCATGGGATTCTCCTGTTTGCACAGATGAGATAGTAGCCTTTCTGACGAAGGGAATCTTCACAGATATGGAGAGCGTAGATAATCAGTTCCAAGCTATGTCAGTCATGTAGGACAGAGTTTGGCAATCTACAGCCTGCAGGCTAAGCCTGCTGAGTGGTCTGCTTCATAGGGCCCATGAGCAGCTGAAAAAGTTTTAACCCTTTCAATGGTGGTTAAAGGTAGTAATGGTAACAAATAAGGCTCTTCAACACGGACTTGTTGAGGGGGAAAAGTACAAAATTACCTACTCTCTATCCTTTTACTGAAAAACAAAATTACTGCCAGTGGCCTTCCATAATGACAAATATCATATTAAGTATTTCCATTTCCAGGCACATTAACTTTTTTTCTCAGGTGACTTTCAAACAAATCCTATGCGGTGAATGAGGTAGTATTTTTCCAGGTGGCAGAGAGAAAATGATGCTCTGTCACGTAGCCGAACTCACATAGTCTGTAGGTTATTCAGTATCTTGCCCCTATATTCCCTGCCTCTCAGCTGGAGAGCAAGTGAACACTAAAACTGCAATGTGATTTTACCTAGCAGTTCCTACTGAGGTTGCGAACAAGGCCAAGAGAGCTCTGTCTCACTGTCGCTATGATCCCTTTCAGCTTTTTATATCTTCTGCCAACAGTCATATTTTTATTTTTTCTAAATGAAATGCAACCCATATTGAAGGGCTCTGGAACTGTCAGGCCAAATCTTTCACGTGCTGTAGAGTTGGATGGTTAGCTATATTTCAAATACGTCAGGACAAACACTATAATAAAAATTGACTCATTTGTGATGTGCCCCTCTGTCAGAGCCCTGACATTTACTCCTTTCCCTAATATCCTGCATCCAACCTGCAGACAGCTTATCTAATCCACTTGCTTTCTGGCTTCCCTCCAATTAACCCGGTGTCATGTTTCCTGGCCTAAAGGAGCAATGCAATACTGTGCAGTTTAAGGAAGAGGCCTGTTGCATCCATATAGGCCGTTTCTCAACAGCTCTTCATGCTGGCCTTCAGGGCAGAAGAAAATGCCTGGTCAGTCCACAGCTTCAAAATGGTCTCATGAAAGCTGTTGTTCTCTCCTTCCGCCTTTCATGCCACCAGTCCCTGGCTTAGTACAGTTTCCTTGTGCAGCTCAGACCTGATCTGAAACTATCTTCAGACAATTTTGGAGGGTGGTTTCATATGGAGGGGAAGTAGCACCACGTGCAAGGTTGGTTCAGGTGCTCAAGGGTTTTGAAGTAAATAGCTGTCCCCACTGGAGGCACTGTGATCGAATTGTGAGGGACTTATAATTATGTCCTTCCATACAATTCAGTTAATTAATCAGCCCTTCCCACACACTGCCATTAGGTTCTCACTAGGTAGGCCATTTTACTCGCAGCATGTAGCTTCTACATTCTGTTCCTTCCTGCCCTCTTCTCGGGGCTCCTTTTCACTCAGGGACCTCAGAGTGAACAACACCTCTCTCCAGGAGTTTCTTTTTAAAATTTTCAGACAAATGCCAGATTACTGGTTAGGGCTCTTGTGTTTTGACTTTAATCATGTGGCCTAACTCTGACTTCATGTCCCTTATTCTAACAAGTAACCTCGGTTCCCTCACCTAGCATGTTAATCATATCCACAGCCTGAATGTTAAAGAAATGAAACTTAAACCATGTCCTCACATTCACCACTGTACCTTAAGACCCCTGCCCAGAACCCTGGATTCTAAGTGTCTTTAGGAAGGCAAAATTCCTCTTCTAGGAGGTAGCCCCAAACTATGGCCTGGCCCTTTTACTATCTTTTGTTTCCGCATAAAGACCTTATCTTGCAAGCATCACCAGGACATGTTTTCCAGCCTATGACCATAGATTCCTGGCATTTTAAAAGTATCCACCTGGACCTCCAGCTTATTGTTTTTAAACTCTCCCTTATTTTTCAGGGCTTATCTCCCTTTATTCAGAGCATTAAGGCTATGTGTCCTTAGGCCTCTTGCACAATCAACACACCTGGCCCCATTCTGGGCTTGGGATGAAAAGGTCTTCAGACTCCTTCCTCAGTGAGATCATTCCGTCTTGCTTTGGCTCCAGTGGCAAACAATATTTCTTCTTTACTCTAAGCAAAATCATAATACCAAAGTCATATTCCAGTACGTCTCTCCATTCCCCTTTCTCCTGAGATGGATTTAAGAAAAACTCTGTGTACCCTCATAAGGCAGACAGGCTTACTCTGGTGAAAGTACAGCTGCCATGTGTTGCCACAAAATGTGTACCTGGCAGAGAAACGCTGAGAACAAGACCAGGCTGTTGAACTGTTTTGTTTTGTTTTGTTTTGTTTTGTTTTGTTTTGTTTTGTTTTGTTTTGTTTCTGGAGTGATTTTCAGAAAAGGAAAAACTTTCTGCTTAGCATTTTTCTCTTCCATACTCCCAAATCTTGGTCAGTCGAGGGGGGGTTTCAGCATAGATTCTTGTCCACTAGAAGTATGTAGAAAGTTAATTATATCTTAATTCTTTTTTTTAAATAAAAATTATTAACTCAACTGATTTAATTGAAAATCATTGAATAATTTTATAAGTCTAGATGTAATTTTCCCAATAAGTTTTAAAATGTCCTCAAGCCACCTTACAAGTATTTTTTTTTCAATGCAGTTTATTCAGGAACCTTGAACAATCATCTGACCCTGGGGAAAGCCAGCCCACAGCTTAAATAGCCTCTGGGTAGCCAACCCCAGCGTGCCACGTGGGCAATGCAGATAGGTCCACATACATGGAATATCTTAATTCTTAAAAGTTGTTTTAGTCCATTTATGAACAGTTCCTCTTCCCTCTCCAAGTTTTAAGCTGGGACCCAGTTTCACACTTCAGGTTGAAGGCCTCTTTTTAAAAAGAGTGTTATTTCCACAACCTTCTGGAATCACATACAAACCTTTCCGTGGGGTTATGCTGCAGCCTTTGCTCTTTTGTGTGTCCTTGTCTCACTACCATGAATGTGGCCAGAGCAGGATTTGGCAATAGCTTTTACTTTGTGTTACTGATAGCAATCCCAGTTTCTAAGTTTGTGGCAAGCTAGTGAGCTTTTAAAAACGTAAGTCAAGGCAGATCAGGCACCAACTGAAAACCCTCCAGGGTCTTTCTGTTGTATCTTGAAGAGGATCCAAGGAGCTTTCCCTGACTCTGCCTACCTTTCTGATCTCATCTTACACTGTTCCTACAGCACTTGCAAATTCTTCAGATCCACAAAACTTGTTCTCACAAGCCTGCACTCCTTTGTACCTCATTGACTTTGGAACAATCTGCTTTGTTCTTGTGCTTTTCTGCATAGTGCTTTCTCTCCCAGATTGTTTTAAGAAAGGCTCCTTCTCACTACTTACACATCAGATCAAATGCCATTCTCTAAAAAGAATTTTCTTGACTACCCAAATCCAAAATTTAAAATACTTTTTGACTCAAGACATTTACTTTTATGTTATACTGTTTCATTTTCTTTGTGATTATTGCTATACCTAAGGAATTGTTTTTACCTTGTGCTTATTGTTTATCTCTATCTAAGGGGAACGTAAACTTCATGAAAATAGAGATCTGGTGCACATTACTCATCCAATATTTGGCACATTGTAGGTCTTCAACAAATATTTACTGCGTGAATAGATGAATCAATCAGACATAGCATTACTACTTAGCTTACTGCAAGCTTGACTGAATGACTATTGATTTTATTTTCATAATTTTCAAGGCTACAGGGCTTTTGTTATTGTTTTTAGTAACAGTTCCTGGATGTTTGTCTATAGACCTTTGGATAATTCACTTATTCAAACATTTGCTGAAGATCAGGTACTCTGCTAATCTCTGAGAGCAGAAAAGTAAATAAGACTACAGTCTCTGTCCTTAAGAGTCCATAGTTTAGTGGGAAAATGAACACATATGTAATTATACTAAAGTGATGCTGTGATAGGCAGTTGAATTAAGTGCCGCAAAAGCACTGAAGAAAAAGGTCCGTTTTTGGTGCTGGAACATTAGGTGAGGTGGCCATTGATTTGTGTCTTCATTGGGAAATAAGGGAAGGAAAATATTCCAGCATTGTGAAATATGGGAGAAAAAGAAAGTGTGCTACTCTGGAGATGAAAGGTTAGCAAGCACACTTGACCTTGGAGGATGATTGTAGTAGGCAAAGTTGGAAAAGAAAACAGATGCCTGTTAACTTGGAAGTTATTTCTATCTTTACAGGAAGATGACAGCTGTACACTGCTCCCTAGACACTCTACCATCTCACAAAAAGGGAAACAAAGTCAGAGGTAATGGTTACCATTTTGGTAAGACTAACTTTTGTGGAAATTAACCATGACTGTGTAAATGTGTGACTGGAAATTTTGAGAGCCTTCGTAACTCTGCTCAAGGTGAGCTACGGCAAATGTGTAGAGAAAGAATTAAAACACAACTGTGATTTTTGTAAGTAGAAACCAAATTAATTATATTATAGACTGCTTGCAATGAATTGAAAGCAGTTGGCCAGCTAAATGCAAAGTTACCAGCCAAACTCCATCCAACAGAGTGATCTTGGCTAAGTGAACTCAACATTATGGGTTTCTTGGCAAGGCTGGCCTTGTAGTTGATGGGAGTGCTTCAAGTTGCCTAAGCTGAGAGACCATTCCTAAGATCAACTAATTCTTCCTGTTCTGATTTTATGCTCACCAAGCAATCTGTAGATAATTTATTTGGCTCACCACACAACTTGCCTACAAGGAAAGAGTGCACTGATGTGACTACTTAAGCACTTTGGCTTGCTTAACAATTACATTTCTCATTCTAAATTAATAAATTGGCAATGATATATATACATTCAGAGAGTCTATATATCTTGACAATAGACAGATTATAAGTATATGAATGCAAATATAAAAACACGTCTCTATATATCAAACAGGCTTATGAGGCTATTTTATTTCATTTACTCAGTCCAGGCTCTGCTCTTTAACCCTGCAACTCAGAAACCCATTTTTATTTCCATATTGAGACACTAGCAATCTCCTACAAGGCTTTCAGAAGGAGACAACTAACACTCCCTAGGTGAATGAAGCTTCAGCATTGCTAAGTCCTCCACCCCAATTTTACCATAGGGATAATGTTCATTTTTAAGTGGGTTTTCCAATATGTCATCAGTATAGGCAGTTAAATTTGAGAAAGAATGAAACATTGCCTTACAAAAGGTATCCACAGAAAACATGTTTTCTTCATTTTGGTTTTTGTACTTTCAGTTCTCAAAAGCAGACCTTCAGTAAAAGATTTAGATACAAGTAGATATTTGAGAAATAACTTCAGAAGCACAAGATGGAAACAGTTGAATTGAAATAAAAAGAAAAAGGGGGAAAAAAGGCTGATGATGAATGTGTTAATGTGTGTGTTAGCCTGCAGCCAAGTGGGACTCAGCCTTCCCATGCATGATGAAAACCTGCGTTGAAGTATTGGGATCATTTCATGGAATGCTGGAGAGTTTATAGTACTTATCCATGAAGTTCCGTCCCCAGTATGTGATGGTTAGCTCTCAGCCTGCAGGGCGGTTTGACACTGACTTCTCATACTTCCAAGTGGTAACTGATCATAACCAAACGACTTGGTATTGCTCTCAGAAAAATCCCTCAGGAAAATTAGAGTCTAAGCCCTTGAAATAAGACACAGTTGTGCTGATGGAAACCCGAATCAGGAAGTGGGCCAAATGAATAAAGGGTGGGTCAGTTATAGCATTTAATGCATTATTAGACATAACTATGATGCACACCGAGGATGCAGTAGACAAATAAGCAAAGGGCATAGACTGCTAAATTGCACACAAAAAAATAAACATGGCCAATATAAAAAGTTTTAAATGCTTAACCTTGGTAGTAATCAGTAAGTCATAAATAAAAATGAGATCATAATTTTTATCTCTCAAAGGAGCAAAAGGGTAATTTTAATTAATAAAACTCATATTGAATGGGGTACACTTTCATTAACTGTAAATTAGATTGTCAATTGGCACAACCTTTCTGAAAAGCAAGTTTTCAATACAATAATCCATCTAATTATGTTTTCAAATATCCCGTGGCCATGAAAATGCTCAAATTATAATATTAAATTAAAGTCACAATACAAAAACTTATAGTGTGTTTTTAACCCAGTTGTTTGAATCAATAGTTTTTTAATCCATATATGATAGAGCTGTGGGACATTGGTTTATCCATAGCTTTTGGAAAAAATACTACTTGTTTTGTTTTGTTTTTTGAGATAGGGCTTTCCTTGAACTCATTCTATAGACCAAGCTACCTTCAAATGCACAAAGATTCACCTGCCTCTGTTTCCCAAGTGTTGGAATAAAGGTGTGTATCACCACTGCTCAGTGGAAAAATACTACATTTAATGTATCCAAGTTTTATTCTGCTGACAATGACATATATTTGTGTACATATGCAACCCTATATTCTACTTTTTTATTATGTTCCACTTTCTTCTTCAATAAGACCACCAAAGGTAGAGTCTAAGTTTTCTTCACATCTTAGTGTAAAGGACTATTTTTCAAATTATTTAGTAATTTTAATTATTTCATAATTATCAAGTCTGGCCATTTTTCAGAAGTGATGCAGCTTGCTGAGGTGGCATGTGGCTGCTTCTCATAACCTTGACTTGTGATGATATGACAAAATCATATCAAAGTACGAAGGGGAATTCCATGGGCTCATCAACTTATTTGGTTAAGCTTGTGGGTTTTTTTCTTTGCCTTGTTTATTATTATTAATTATTAAATTAAATTAGCTGAAAATCAATGTTATTCTTGAAAGTCACCCAGAGGCTTCTGACAAATAGATACTCAATGCTTTAGTGATAGTCACTCACAATGCATGCAGTGGTCACACCACCTTCCTTAGATTTTAAATTTTTATGGTATATTCCAAGATACTTGGCAATTTCTACTACCTTTAACTGTATGATCTGGCATGTGATGAGAAATCTCCCACAGTCACAATAATTTTTCATTTTTACTGTTGCATCATGGTATAATTTTTAGAAGACATTTTAAATGACAATTAGGGAGAAAAGCAAATTTAAGTTAAAAATTTAATCATGAGTAGAGCTACCAACTCAAATAAGTCAATTGAAGTGACAATCAGACTGCAGATTTCCTCTCAGTACAGCTCTGCCTACACACATGTAAGCAATGACAACAATATCACACTAGATTCCACGACTTTCTAATTTGCTGGTCACTTTTAATATCCATTATGAGATAAACACTGACTTCAGATAGGGAGCATATATACATTTGAATGCAGAAAATGTAGTATAAAATATGGATACAAACACACACAAAGAAAAAAATGGCCAACGTGAAATGTATCATAATACTCACACTAGCTAACTGTGGATGGCAGAACTACAGGTTGATATATTTTGGCTCATCTTTAGTTTTAAGAAATCTGAGATTAGCCTATACTACTGTTATATAGTGAAATACAAGACAATTTAGAGGAACTATCTTTGTATTTTGAAGGCTGTTATTCTATGTTGACAGAAAAGAGATGGAAATGAAGAATGAACTTGAATCTTACTTGGTAGGACACTTGCAGGGCCATAGTAACTTTTGGAATATCTGGATCCAGCAGAATAGTCAAGTATGTTAAATTCAGAGATTCCTTGCAGGAGAAGAAACAAACCCAGAACGGTGAGGCTATATTTGTCATTCCAATGCAGTATCTGGTTTGTCACATAATTTTGACAAGTTGCTTATTTGTCATATTTGTTATCTTGTCTGTAAATGGGAAAAAACTCTGTATCTTTCCTCTTCTTGGTTATGGCAAAAAGGGAGCTGAAATATTTGTTAAAGTTTTTAGAGACTTATTTGTTTCTACTCTATGTGTATGGGTGTCTTGCCTACATATGTATTTGTGCATCTCATGTGTGATGGCCAAGAAAGGGTGTCAGATCTCCTAGAACTGGAGTTATAGACAGTTGTGAGATGCCAAGTGGGTGCTGAGAATGAAACCAAGGTCCTCTGGAAGATCAGCCAGTGCTCTTAACCATTGAACCATCTCTCCAAACTCTTAAAAAGAAAAAAAAAAAAAACAAGCTCTATAAATTACTTCATAATCATGTGTGCCCATGAGCAATCCAAATATTTTAGAATAATCACATTAAGAAATATCCTCAAGGGATTAGTGGGGTGAAAGAAAGGAAAGAGGGAAAGGGAAGAAGGCGGTGGGAGGATTAGGGAGATGATGTCCAGAAAACCACAGGCTGACAATCTATACTGGGAGCTTGAAAGAAATGTCAGGCCTTTTGTAATTTCTGTCGCTGGGCACAACTGAATTAATTCTATACTGGTAATCCTTAGGGACAGTATCCAACTGACAGAATTTAATTTCAGCTAATTAAAATGGTCCTGGTCACCCTCTACCTGATCATGGGGAAAGGGGCCTGGGGAATTAACTTTACTGTACACATACTTGTTATTTTACTTACAGCCCTGACTTCCAAAGCAAAGCAGGTGACAAGGAGATGAGCTGTCAGTGAGACACTCTGACTATATGAAGTACCGTGGGATGTGATGTGGGT
Organism: Meriones unguiculatus; assembly: GCF_030254825.1. Taxonomy (NCBI): domain Eukaryota; kingdom Metazoa; phylum Chordata; class Mammalia; order Rodentia; family Muridae; genus Meriones; species Meriones unguiculatus. The sequence goes on from NC_083369.1 coordinate 63,049,862, forward strand.
CAGCAGAGCTCCCAGCGCCTCCTCCCATGCAGCCCTCAGGAAATACATGTTGCAGGATCACAATGCTTTAGTTCACAAAATTTTCCCAACAGTTGGAGAAGCATCACAGAATTTTGAGCAGGCTGAACTGCTAACATGATACAAACAGTAAGAAAGCAGGAGCTGCTATCGTTCTCATCAGCAGCATCATAATTGCCTCCACTGAAAGAGCCTGCTAATCAATACTTCTTCCAGGCCCCTGTGGATGCAGTTTCTACCTTCACTAGTGTCTTCTCAGCTATACTTTCTGTTCTGAAAACCTTAAATGGCCATTTTGAGATAAAGCAGTAAATACCCTGTTAAGATACAAATGCTTCATGAGACATGAACTATCTCAAGCCTTTTTTATACAACAGATTTCCAGGGGGCAAACAGTAGGAGTGTGCTTTGACTCCAGAAAACCTGTGACTCAAGACAGAGAGGTCAAAAATGACGTTCTTGGGCCACAAGACCTCACAATTCAGTAGGATCTATCTGGACTACAGGTAGCCAGCCAAGCAGTAGAGAGGACTGAACCAAGATTACAATCCAGAATGGCTCATTGCCCCAGGATATAGGGATCTGGAGTAGGAAAGAGGAGAACTTTGAGTCAGGATGAGCCTTGTTTCTAAGCTTCAGAGTCAAGATTATCTAAGCTACAAGTGGCAGTATAAAAGACTTTCATTCCAACACTCAGGACACTAAGGTAGGAGGATCACAAGTTTCTGGCTATACAGTGATTTCAAGGCCAACCTGGGTTTACAGTGAGTAATTTTAGTAAGACCCTGTTTCACAAAATAAAATTGAATCACATAAAAATGGTACCTCAGGTCATGAGAAAGTGTTCATCAAGACTATAAGGAGGCAGCTTTCCTAAGCTCTCCAGTGCCATGAGGCCTGGAGTATTTGTGTGTATGTGTGTGTGTGTGTGTGGTCAGTGGAAAGGGAGGTTTATACTCACTAACAGCCAGCTAGATGGAGCTTTGGACAGGCTGGCAAGACAAAATAATTGATTGCCTTCTTGCTGCAAAATCAAAATGGCTTTTGATGCTCAGCCATTCATTGCCGTAACTGAAATAATAACACAATTTATTTTAGCTGCAGCCCTGCAAATGGATGACTTTAATAATAGCTAATTTGGGATGATGAATGTGCCATTTGGGGGTGACATTAGTGCTGAATAAGGAGAAGGGTGTACAAGATATACAGGGAGGAAAGGATGAGCTATACGAGATTAGCCATGTTTGCTGACTTTTGAGCCTGCCAGTTCTTCCATTCTACTCCACAAGCATTAATTGAGCAGGGCCCTATTCTCTCTACCTAGGATGAGATTTGGAAAAGAATCTAAAGATACATATATAAGGGTGACCACATGTTCTGTTTTCCCAGGGACAGCACTAGCTTATGTTAGGGTCTGGTAAAATTATTAATAACATCTGACTCCTACTGTCAAAATGGTCTTGGTTTGTATGGTAAATTATATTGACATTTTGTGTGCTTCACTTTGTTTTCTCTGAGTACACAGTTTTTCTGGAAAGATGTCTTATTTGTGCACATGGAGCAAAGCATATCAGCATATGAGAGAATATGACATAATCAATAAGCCAGCCAAATAAATTCAAGCCCACCAAGTAGTGCTTCTGAGTTCCAAACCTTAGGGTAGCTATCTGTTATATGCTGATGATGGCTTTGCATCCTTGGCAATGATGAACTCTCGTCTTTCCATATTTCACAGCAATCTGATGTTACCCTATCTTACAGATTCATGAAAGAAGCCCATAGGATGGAGGCAGTGAGTGTTTATGTTTGCAGAGACAGATCATAAGGAGCTGTAATTTGAAACCAGCACTGTTTTAACTGGAAGTTTTTGCATGTCCCCTTTAACACAGACTGAGTAGACATTACTAATTTCTAGAATGACTAAGGAGGCGCATACAGAAAATGACTTATCTTCAAAACATGCCGTCCAGTAAAGGTGAACAGAGTGAAAAAGTGGGAGGAGCAAAGTTGACAAGAAACAGTTAAAGAATTAAGACAGGTGATGGGTAACAGGGATGATTTATAAGGATGCTGAGTTTTTGCACTTAAAACTATTGATAAATAGAGATGAATAAAATGGCATTTGTACGCTAGGAATGGTAAAAATCACTTCAGAGTCTTATTTCCTTGGAATGGGGAATTAGATGGGAATGAGTCAAAAAGAAATAATTAATAAAGTTTTATGTTAATTAATTTATTTATTCACTTTATATCCAAATCATATCCTACCCTCTTATCCTCCAAGTCCCAGCCTTTTTCCCTATCCCCCCCCCCACCGCTACTACTCAGAAAAGGTGAGCTCCCCTCCTCTACCAACCCACCAGAGCACATCAAGTGGCATGAGTGCATCCTCTTCCCCTGTCAGGAAGAAATGATCTAAAAGCAGGCAACAGAGTCCATGTCAAAGACAATCCCTGCTCCCTTTGCTAGGGAACACACATGGAGATCAAGCTGTCCATCAACTACATCTGTGTAGGTGGCCTAGGTCGTGTCAACGCATGGTCCTTGGTTGGTGCTTCCGTTTCCTCAAGCCCCCTGAGTCTTGGTTAGTTGTTTCTTTTGGTCTTCTTGTGGAGCTCCTGTCCCCTCCAGATCCTTCTATCTTTTCCCCCACTTTTCCACAAGACTCCCTATGCTCCACCTAATGTTTGGCTGTGGGTCTCAGCATCCGTTTCCATCAGCTGCTGGGTGGAGCCTCTCAGAGGACAGCTATACCAGGCTCCCATCTTATCTGCAAACACAGCAGAGTATTGTTAATAGTGTCAGGGGTTGGTTCTCTCCTGGAGGGTAAGTCTCAGGTTAGGCCAGGCATCGGTTGGACATTCCCTCAATCTCTGTTCTATCTTTAAATTTTAGGCTGGAGATTTTGTGGGTGGTTTGGTGTTCCTTTTCCTCCATTAGAATTCCTGTCTGATTAGAGGGTGTCCTCTTCAGTCACATGACCCCTGCTACTAGGAGTCTCAGCTAGAGTCACCACCATATCCTCCTAATAGCTCAAAATTTTAATTCTTAAGCATCGTGATTTAAAACAATGTATGTTTTGCTCATCTATTTTCATGGATGCTCTATTCACAGTATCTAGTACATAGAAACAATCTAGATGCCCATCAATAGATGAATGAATAAGGAAAATATGGCATCTATATGCACAATGAAATTTTAGTTAGTCATAAAGAAAAGTGAAATTATGAAATTTGGATGGAATATGGATGGAACTGGAAATATACTGAGTGAGGTAATACAGACCCAGAAGGACAAAGGTTGCATGTTCTCTCTCATATGTAGATCTTAACATCATACATTTAGATATGTGTGTTTGTGTTTGTGTGTGTGTGTGTTGAGCTTGTGAGGAAAGTCTAGAATCCAAGAAACTAGAAAGAGAACAAAGGTGTGCAGGAAAAAAAATATTAAGGAAGCATGATATAAAGGAAAACAGTAGAAAGGGAAACTGAAGTGGGGAGAGAGATGCGGGATCAGAGGAGAGGGAAAGAAGGAATAATTCACACTAAAGATATTTGAACAATCCATATGAAACCTATTTTATAAGCTATACACACACACATTAATATAGAAGAGTTTACTTGGATTTATCCTACACAGGGATAATATTCCCCAGAAGCCATAGACTGCCAAATAAAAAAGCCCAGGGCCAGAGGTAGGGTACCTCCACTTTAGTTTTTGACCAGGGGAGTCCCAGTGATACCCTGTAAACAATACAGGCTACTGTCATTGTTCTTGCTTGCTCATCAAAATTTGATGGTAAGACCCTACTGCTGAAGATACCACATACGTTGGTCAAAGGACATGGAGAAATCGGATTAGTATTGGTCAGGAATGTTCCAATGTACTTGCTAACTTGCATAGTACCAGGGGTGCTACGCAGTATCCTAGGAGGGAGAGGACGTTAACAGTCTTACCTAGTTCTAAGCACTGTGAGTTACAATATTTACTGGCAGGGCAAGATATGCCCATGGATGCAATAGTGGCATGATTGCTAATAAAGTAACTAACAGCTTTCTGGTTTATTTAATTTTTTGTTTCAAAATTACCAGTACTATAAATATGACCAAAAAAAAAAACCAAAACAAAGAAACAAACAAACAAAAAACAGTTAGAGAGCTCATATAGGCCCTAGGGATTAACCTAATACTATTATTTTGCTAAATGGACACATACACAGTAGCAGACTCCCCTCTAAAGTTTAATCATTACACCCGGACATTAGTGCAGTTCAGACTTCATTAGAGAAGTTTCTTCATGAAGTAGATATAGTTTACCACAGAAATTCACAAATGGTCAAAGTGCATAAAATAAGTCTATGGGATGTTCAACCACAAATGAGACGTTTATAATTACACTCCCTCACCCTAAGGCTTAAAGACCATTGCAAAAGAGGAGATAGAAAGATTGGAAGAGCCAGAGGTCAGGGAGGACTGAAGTAATAGTGTTTTCCAGATCTGGCAGGACCCCTGCATTCATGGACTCAAAGCGGCTGTAGTTTCCTGCAAAAATTAAACTAGTGAACTTCCAGGACTGTGGGATGAGGTACCCATAAACCTTCACCTATAACTGAAGAGCAATTGAAAAGTGATGGCTTCTGGAGGAGGGAGAGTTAGGGTTTTTTTTTTTTTTTTTTAAGGTTGTGGTCCAATAGTTTATGGCCCTCTAATTGATAGCTGTACACCCATGAATGCAAAGGTAGCACAAACTGAACTCAAGGAGTTGCCTGAATGTGGGGGAGGCTGGAAAGATGTCTCAGTGGACAAGAGCATTTGTTGCTTTTGTAGATAACTCAAGTTTAATTCCTAGCATCTACATGGCGGCTTATAACTGTATAAACTGACAACATGACTGCTTCATGGTATGGTCAAGGGGAAGGTTTTAATTATAAATGAAAGGGAGGGAGGGAGAGAGGAAGGAAGGAGGGGAGAGCAGCCGGTGACATCTGGGGAGTTCAAAGCCAGGCAAGAAAGTAGACTGAACATGGCCAGGAGACTGGAAGTGGCCAGGCCTATCTACAACAGAGGGCAGAATAGCAGGGGATAGAGAATAGAGAAAACATAGTGAGAGAAACAGGAACAAAGCATAGAGAAAACATACTGAGAATAACAGGGTTATAAGAATTAATAGCTAGAGGGAGGAAAGCCTATGAGCTGGAGAGTGTTATGGATAAGGGAGGAGGTAAGAAGGATAAAAGCCATGGTAGGGGGCTGGAAAGAAGGCTTAACAATTAAGAACATTGGCTGCTCTTAGAACTGACCCAGGCTCAATTCCCTGCATTCATATGACAACTCACAACCATCTGTAACTCCAGTTCAAGGAGACTCGGTGTATTCTTCTGGCCTCCATGGGCACCAGATGATATGGAAACAGTACACATACTTGCAGGAAAAACACTCATACACATACAATAAAATTTAAAATATTAAACCCATAATGTGAGATTCACCATCTATCCTCCTTTGTCAATAAAATAATAATATCAATAAAGAAAAGAAAAAAATGACCCAAAACACCAAAAGGGGGGACTTCTACAGAAGCTGGTATTTTTTTTTAAAGAAGATGCATTCTGGACTAAGGGGCATCTGGAAAAAGCTTCTATTAGGACAAGAAGTGCTTCTGCAGGATGTTGTTGAGCCCTGAAGAATCTCTGCTAGCCTATGTCCTGAAACCAAGCTGGACCTGGAGTCCAGGAAGCTGACCTTTGTCCATTACAGCTTTCCAGTCTCAGGGTCAAAAGCTGAGAGGACTGCCCCTAGGAGCCATGCACAAAGGAATTTGGCATTCACAAGCTAAGCTCCAGGGTGTGGGGGAGTTTCTCCTATCCCGTACTGACCCATTCTCTAAGGCCCTATGTCCTGAGTGAACGGACATCCTGAAACCTGAGAGGTATCAAACTGGGAGATCAGTTAGGCTTGGTGGAAAAAGGCTGTTATTTCCTGTCCTGGCTCCTCCCCTGAAATAGCCTGTGAACTTGGGGCTTTGTTACAGGCTATGCTCCCCAAAAGGCATACTAAGCCAGAGTTTTATAGGTAGAAGAATGCAAGAGGTGAGGGGTTAATGGACAACTATGAATTAAGTGCCATCTTCTCCATCCAGGCTCATAATTTACTACATACACCACATGATGATTTTGTTCCCATCAGGTTTCCCCTGAAATCTCCCTTCCTTTCCCCTGTTTTTTCAAGCAGGGCATGTCTTTTATGCACTTATGAGCAGGTGTGGGGAGAAGGGCTTTGGAGCCAGACCTCAGCTGGAATCCATGTCCAGCTTTGGTATTGGGAAGGTGGCTGACTGACTGAAACCCCCAGACTCTGTCACAAGAAAATGGAGTTATTGATGTTTTCCCCGCTGGGTTGCTGGGAGAAGTAATTGAGGTAACTTCAAGGAACTGCCCCCTGCAACGTTTCATAGAACTCAGTGAATGAAAAAGGAATTAAAAAAAAAAGAGAACATGGCTGCTCCTAGGTATGATGGAGGAGAAGGTTTATTGTAGATAAAAGGGAAAGCACAGCCAGAGGCAGGGACACCTGGAAGAGTCCAGAGTGGACCTGACCTGGCACCATGTTAGGAGAGGGCAGAGGGGAAGGGAAAGGTGGAGTGAGAGGAACCAGGTGCAGCAGCCAAGATAATGAAAGGTGAAAAGAGGCAGGTAATCAAATTGTTGAGATTATATAGGGAAGAGCCTCTTCACGAAGGTCAGTCCTGCCCCTGGGCTGGAAAGTTTAGGGTAGAGGGCAGGTGAAGGGACTCTAGCTAACCCAAGCATGGCAATTATGGCTCTGGCAGGCCTTGCCCTTCTCCCCCATTCCCTCTGCCTTGCTCAAAACTATCAGATTACACTCCTAAAGCTAGCCACCAAGGTCCATTGCCTTATTTGGCCACTTTCTACTCCTGAGGCTGACTACCAAGGTCCAGCTATTGATAGACTTATTAAAATCCATCAATAAGTCCCCTTGAGGATACCCTAATTAACCTATACAATCAAAATTAAACACCTCATCCTAACATGGGGTTTCTCCTTTTACCTTTATAAACTGCCATTTTCCTATGTGCCATGTCTGTCTCCCCTCTATCCAAAGGCAGTCTTTGTCCCTCTGGGACAAATACCTCTTTCCTCTCTCCCTTGCTCCCTTTCCCTTCCCCCTTGTCCTCTATCCCTTGTCTTTGTCTCTTTCCCTGCCCTTTGTCCCTCTAGGGCAAATGATTCTCCTTCGTGCTGAGAACATGGCCTCGGGGTGCTTTGTACCTAGTCTGAGGATTCCTACATGGAGCATGCCAGTCATATCCTGTAACAGATGGTGACTGAGGGACAACCTGGCAACCAGCTCCACTTTGAGATGTTAGTCACCTTCAGTTAGCCATTTGTCTCAGGTTTGAGACCTAACACTAAGTAACTCTTAGTTAGCTCTCCTCTCCTCTGAAACCAAACTACACAATCCAAAAAAAAAAAAAAAAAAAGTTTGAAGACTAGTTTGCAATGAAGAAATGCTGTGTGTAAACTGGTAGAGTTCTTGCAAACTCATAACTCTAGAAAAATGAAGTCAATTCAAAATCTGACCCATGGCAACGAACTTCTCAGTATATGTTTAAGTTGCCTCTCTCTTACTGGGCCAGGCTCCTGAGTCCTAAGGACAGATTACTTCATATTCCCTCTGTTGAGGTGCATCAGCCAGCATCACTTAGGCTTTTCAAGAATGTGCATTCTCAGCCACCATTTGGGATCTTCAGTCTGAGAGTTGCTGTAGGTAGTCCTCAAACCCCACTGTTCTGGAACTCGGGGCTCATCATAGGCCAATGGCTCCAGGAATAATAGCCTTACTTCCCTCCACCACTCTCTCCTCATTTAGAAAGAACAAGACATGACAGTGGGAGTTTAAAAAACACACAAGAAAGCGCAGGACTTTTGCCATGAGACCTTGGGTTTAACTTGTATTCTACAACTACTGAGACCCAGGCAGGACAGCAAAGTCCTGCCTGTGGCCTGCTGGAACCTCCTTCAGATCATGTGTTGCAATCCTTGCCTCTGCACAAGTTTTTCCAGGTCCAGAGACCCTTAACCTTCTTGTCTCTTCACCACAGTCCCTAAGGCTTTGGTTGTAAACAGGTTTACCCCAGACCAATAGCACCTGCGCCACCTGGGGGAGTATTTCACAAATGCATATTCTCAGACCCTCCCCACACCATTTCAGGTGATTCTGATAAGGGCCCAAGTTTAGGATTTGACAGTGGCTTTAGTTGTGCAAGTCATGCTACAGGCACAGGGTAGATATAATTTTCTTGCTTTGGGGTAAAGAGGGAGGGCATTTGAGACAGTATCTCATGTAGCTCCAGCTGGCTTGGAACTTGCTAGACAACCAAGGATAACCCAAAACTCCTGATCCTCTTGCCTCTCCCATGTCAGACTATAATTTGCTTCCTCATCTTTATGTTTCCTGGCAACTTCTTCCTTACTACAGAGAAGAAATCACGGAAGACAGAAACACACTGAAGCAGAGGGTTTCTAATGCCACACTTCCTAATTAGAAGGCACTCCCTTTCCACTTTACTTCAGATTTATGTCCCGACCAGTGATTTTGAATCAGGCTAGTAGCTGATCTGGCTTGATTTGTACTTAATGCTTATTTCTCCAGTGGCTTGTTGCTACTGAAAAAAGCTTTGGCATCACAAGCAGAACATTTGGAATATAATATAAATAAACACTTTGAACAGAGATTTGAAGCAGTTTTATTCCAGCCACTAATGTGGCATGTTTTACAGCTTTGATTTCAATTCTGGTTGTGAAGACTCAGAGAAAGCAAACAGGTCTCAGAACAGAAAGAAAATCAAGGGCAGACATGGGAGGGATACCTTCCCTGTTAACCCTTCTACTCCACTGGGATAAAACTGTACAGTTCCTCTGCATGAACACATTCTTGGGATCAAGCAAATGTCTAGGTACAGAGAATGAACTGTACCTTACACAAGGGAGATCTGAATTGGGGAGGCAAACCCAAAGGTTCCAGAGGGTATATAGAAGCAAAAGAGTATAGCAAAGGCAAGGAAAACACGGGCAAGAGAGATGGTGAAAAGGTTGCTTAAAATGAGCCTTTCTCCATGGGACAATAGGCCCGCTCCCATATCCACAATTTCAGTTGCCATATTCTCAGTTACTCACAGGCATCTCTAGGCTGAAAATATTAAATAAAAAGTTCCAGAAATAAAGAATTCCTATGATTAAAATCTCACATCAATCTGAGTTGCCTGATGAAATTTCATGGCATCCTTCTGTCTAACATATCCACTCTGTCTATGTCCCTTAGTCACTCAGCAGCTCTCTGAGTTATCAGGTTTCACAGGAATCACATACAGGAATCAGAACTCGCCATGGTTTTAAGCTTCTACTGAATGTCTTGGAACACATCCCCTAGGAAATGCTGGAGGGATAGTGCATAGAGGAAAGCATGGGTCAGGTCTCAAAGGACCCAAATTGTAGCTTGATTGATGCACTTTATGGTTCTTCCAATTTTCTTCATCTGAATGGCAGTCCCTGTTGTACCTGCTTCACAGAGTTATTGTAAGGCTCAATTTAAAACAAAACATAACAAAAACCAACATCTTATATACAGTGCTTGATGCAATAGCAATGAACGGCATAGTAGTATTTTTTTTATGGACTTACTCAGGGATGTTCCCTACTAAAGTGTATTTATAAAAAGTATCAGCTACAGATTATACAATATGAGATTCAGTTTTTGGTAGGCATGAACCAAGTCTATTAGTGTTCCTGAGTCTGAGGTTACAGCATTCTCCAGATTTCTCTTCCTACAGCCTGTCTTTCTTCACCAAGGGACTAGCCTGGTTTCTGGGTCTAGCAGGCTACTGAAATACATTCAACAGGAACCTGAGACTTCATCTTTGTATTGACCTAAGTGTCAACTCCCACTCACATCTTTCCTGCTGGGGCCCTCTCCTGGTAGTTTGCCCTTGTCTCGTGCCTTGTCTATATTCTCAACCTAATTTTTAAATGGTTTGCACAAAGTTGAGAACTCCTTTCAGTCATTAAGCAACACAACTTTCCAGAATACTGGTTTATAGATGACAAGAATGAATGGTACTCCACGGACATAGGCAACACTGCCTCCCAGTTAAGAGCATGTGGTCACCTCCCTACCCCATCCTGACAACTGTTAATTCCCTTGCTTCTGTTTTTCTTTCTAGCATAAATTCTTACATCTTCCCTTTCTTCTCCCAAAGATGGTTGAGGCATCTTTCTCCTAATTTTATACAGTCAGCTTGTGCCTTCCCCTGTCACAGCAGTGGCCCTGTTATATAAATGTTGTCTGGCTATCTGTTTTTTTTTTTTAACCCTGTACTTCTAAAGGGCAAAAACTGTGCTTTATGTCCATCTCCGTTCCCATTACCTTCCATAGGAAATTGTGGCTGAATGGACCTGCAGTCTGAGACATGAATTGTACAGCTGGGGAACTTTGTGAGTGTAACTGTGACTTCCCTGCCTCATACCCAAAGGACACTGTGCTGACTTAATTACTCATATATGGGGTTTCACACAGATGTTATAACAGCTCACTTAGCAAAGGACAGTGATTAGTGTTTTCTTTTATTAACTAAACAGACAGCACCAAAGTGGAATATTAAAAGCCAGATGGCACAACTTTCATCTTGTCTATATCTGCAAGAGAAGCACAAAGTGCCAGCGCTGTCCTGTTTAGTTTTAAGAACAGTCTCAAAAAATATACTTAGCCACTTGTAGGTCACTCACTCTACACTTGTATCGGACCTACCCTAGTTGGGAGAAAGCCAAAAGAAAATGCAGCTTGAGGTCTGTTATTAGCTGAATTGTGTTACTCCGAAATTCACAGGTTAAAGCCCAAACCTATCAGTACTTCAGAAATGTGACTGTATACAAAGATCAGGCCTTTAAGGAGATAGTTAAATTAAAACACTGTCATTAGGGTGAGCTCTAATCCAATTTCTCTGGTGGCCTACAAGATAAGAAAATTGGGCACAGAGAAGAGACACCAAGGGCATCCATGCATAGAGGGATTATCATGTAAAGAGAGAACAAGACTGCAGCCAGATTTACCAGTCAGAAGAAAGGGCTATATGGGAGACCAACCCTTCCAGCATCTTGATCTAGACTGCTAGCTTCCAGAATTCTGGGGAATCCATTTCAGTGATTTAGCCACTATGTCTGTGATATTTTGTTATGATCCCTCCAGAAAACAATGGGAGAGTCTGTCTTAGTTATTGCTTTATTGCTCTGATTAAACTCCATGAGCAAGGCAACTTATACAAAGAAACATTTCATTAGGGGATTGCTGACAGTTTCAGAGGACGAGTCTATAACCATCATGGTGGGGAGTGTGGTAGCAGGCAGGGGTGGCACTGAGAAGTAGCTGAAAGCTTACCTCTGATATGCAAAACAGGAAGCAGAGAGAGATGCTGTGGCTGGTGTGGGTTTTTTTGTTTTGTTTGTTTGTTTTGAAATCTGAAAATCCATCCCCAGTGACACACCTTCTCCAACAAGACCACACCTCCTAATCCTTTCCAATTAATTCTAACTGAAGGCTAAGTACTCAAATACATGAGCCTATGTGAGCTCTTCTTATTTAAACTACCATAGACTTCATCACAGTTCAGCTTTGAGATGCCTGGCATGCTTTCAGACAATCTCAGCCAGCATTAACTGGGCCCCAGAGGTGGAACTTCATCAGAGTTATGCCTATCCCCTTATCCTAGGACCACTGTAAATTTCTTTAGAGTTGAAGTAATTTGACTTGACTTTTCCTTCAGTCTTTCGTTGTTTCACTCATTAACTTCCTTAACAGTCACTGAGAGATGCTGTAAGGATATATGGTACCCTGCCCTCAAAGAGCCTGACATCATATAAAGGACATTCATGTACCACAGCAAAGAGATGTGACCCAGTGTGTGGCATCACATCTAACATGGGTGATAATACTCATCAGTAAAGGAAGAAAACCAGTCTTCATAAAAGAAGACGCGAGGCTGACAGTGCGGTATAGTGAAGCAGCTAAGAGCTTAGGTTTTGAAACCAGAGTAGAGGTTGCAGTTAAGAGAATAGGCTCTACTCAGAGTGTAAAAGCAACACGACCTTCATAGAATACTAAATCTCTCCAATCCATGGTTATATCATTTAAAATTAGACTAAACAACAATATTTATATTCAATTTGATTAATTCATACAAAATTCTGAGAGTAATGCTTGACACATAGGAGTTTCTTCATAAGTTTTGCTGTTGGTAGATTTTAGGGTTAGAAAATTTGAATTTCAGTCTTTTGTTTATTGTCTATGTATTCATAGGAAAATACAACTCACCCCAGCTGGATTATCTTTCTATCTGACAAAGTCCTTGGGAGAATCAAGTGAAATAAACCAATATTTAAGTGTGCTAAAAACCACAAGGGCACAAGGATTTTATTGTTGCTATTTTTAAGTTGAGCCTTGAAGGATGGTGAACATTTAACATGAAAGCTAATATTCATTGAGCACTTTATACAAGTGCCATGTGTGTGTGTTTATCTTTTCTATCTTCCTAGTTCCTAGGACACAGGCATATGCCACACCTTGGCCAAAGTGTTGCTCTCCACAAAACTCTACATTTGAGGGATCATCAGAAATACAGATGTGAATCAAGAATGTGGAAGTGGTACAGTGAAATGGTTCTATAGGCAATTACATTTTGGATAGACTGGCCCTGAGGGGTAAGTTAGTTGGTAGTTACCCTAGACAACCTCTGCTGGTCCTTGATCATTTCCCTGACATCAAAATCACTAATTTGATAAGCAATCTGCTTTTCTCAATAACTTCTTAGCAGATAAAAGAACTTGCCAAGCAGGGCTGGAGAGAGCGCTCGGAGGTTAAGAGCACTGGTTGTTCTTCCAGAGGTCCTGGGTTCAATTCCCAGCAATCACATGGTGGCTCATAATCATCTATGAGATCTGATGCTCACTTCTGGCCTGCAGGCATGACTTCAGGCAGAATACTATATAAATAATAAATATAAATAAATATTTAAAAAAGAACCTGCCATTACTCAGCAATAAAAAACATGAAATTTGCAGGTAAATGGTGGGAACTGGAAAAGATCATCCTGAGTGAGCTATCCCAGAAGCAGAAAGACACACATGGTATATACTCACTCATAAGTGGATATTAGACATATAATATAGGATAAACATACTAAAATCTGTATGCCTAAAGAAACTAATCAAGAAGGAGGACTCTGGCTAAAATGCTCAATCCCCATTCAGAAAGGCAAAGAGGATAAACATTAGAAGAAGGAGAAAACAGGGAACAGGATGGGAGCCTGCCACAGAGGGCCTCTGAAAGGCTCTACCCTGCAGGGCATCAAAGCAGATGCTGAGACTTGTGGCCAAACTTTGAGCAGAGTGCAGGGAATCTTATGAGAGAAGTGGGAAATAGTAAGACCTGGAGGGGACAGAAGCTCCACAAGGAGAGCAACAGAACCAAAAATTCTGGGCACAGGGGTCTTCCCTGAGACTGATACTCTAACCAAGTAGCATGCATGAAGGTAACCTAGAACCCCTGCACAGATGTAGCACATGGCAGTTCAGTGTCCAAGTGGGTTACATAGTAATGGGAAGAGGGACTGCCTCTGACATAATCTGATTGGCCTGCTCTTTGATCACCTCCCCCAGAGGGGGGAACAGCCTTACCAGGCCACAGAAGATGACAATGCAGCCACTCCTGATGAGATCTGATAGACTAGGATCAGAAGGAAGGAGAGGAGAACCTCCCCTATCAGTGGAATGTAGGAGGGGCATGTGTGGAGAAGGGGAATGGAGGATGGGATTGGGAGGGGAGGAGGGAGGGAGCTGCAGGGGGGATACAAAGTGAATAAACTGTAATTAGTAAAAATTAAAATTTAAAAAAAAGAACCTGCCAAGCCTGACAACCTAGTTCAATCCCGGAGAGCTGCATGTTGGAAAAGGAGAAGTCGTTCCCTGGCTTCCACATATTCAAACTGAAGTTTGATTGGGGGATGTAACTTGCCCCCAAATCCCATTAATAGAAAATGAGATGTGTGGACTTGACTCTAAAGATGCTTTAACTAGTACTTACCACTGCAGCACACTAGGGGGAGAAACTGGCAAAAACTATTTGATGTGGGAGGAATATCCAGTCAGACCCAGATTGTAGGAGGGCCTGAGGAGGGTACAGAAGATTGTGAATTTCCAAAATTCAAAGGTAAAATGTTCACACCAGAGACTGTTAAAAATGGGAAAGACTAGGTACGATAGTATGCACCTATAATGCCCATACTTGGGAGAGTAAGGCAAGAAGATTGGCTCAAATTTTAGAGCATTCTAGGCTATGTAGTGATGTCAAGGCTAGCCTGGGCTACAAAGAGCAGGGCTCTCAGTTTCATCCCTAGAACTGGAAGGAAAAAAAAAAGTCCCAATGTTTGTGTGGTGACTCACACCTATAATCACAGCACTTGAGGAAGAGGTAGGGAACCCCAAGTTCAAGACCATCCTGGTGTACAGACTGAGACATTTTCTCATCTCATGAACAGAAGAATAAAATTAGAAAGAGACTTTGAGTTCAGCACTGTGCATTTCATTTATTGGATATCAGGAATCACAAGAGATGTCAGGCTCTCAGAGGCTACTATGTTAGTCTGAGTGTAAGGTAATGGAAGTTTACCTAGGAAACAATTTTTTTTTTTTTTTTTTGGTGGAAGGAAAAAGTCCTCACTAATGAATGATAATTGCTAAGGAAGAGTCTGGTGCCTGAGAAGCTGTTGACATCCTTGACCAAAATAATGAATTCTGGCCCCCAACTGATTTGGCGGTGACAGGAGGATGGAGCAGCTGTCTCTTTAGAAAGAAATGCCTTCTTTCTGCTGTCATAATTTCTAGCCTTTCAGCCTCTTATTTCAAAGCCGCTTACCATTTGCCTTTTTTCTCTGAGACTGCTTGACAGTACTCTAGTTTCACTCTGGGAATGGCACTACTACTCCCAGATGTGAAAACGAACAGCTTGTGTGAGGGGAGAAGCCTAGCCAGTTGGACGCAGTCACTTCTATGGGCTCCCGTGGCCTGGTTCTGGTTATTAATAACTGATGCTTCGCCATCTCTGGTTCCAGCAGCCCAGCAGGCTCTCATCCTCTTATAGTCTGGTGCCCTTTTGCTACTGCTGTCAGTGGTGTCCCAGCTGACAGTCTCTTAGCCTACTTTTCTAGTTATCTCTAGGGTGTTTTTTTTTTTTTTTTTTTTTTTTTTTTTGCTTCCCATCCCTTGATGTAGTGCTGCCAGTCTTTGTGGAAGAAAAGGGAGATGACCAAGGGCCCAGAACTCTGGCTACTTTCTTTGAACAACATCAACCCAATGTGGAAATGATTCATTCTCTCCCCTTACCATCCTTTTCTCTCCATATCTTTTTTCCTGCTCTCGCTTTTCTATTTCCACCTCTTTCCCATTTATTCTCTTGTTTTTTCTGTGTATACTAGCCTGCCTGTTATTGCTTCAGCTTTCTCTTGTCTTTCTTTTTTTTCTGCATTCTATAAACTTTTACTGGCACTGTGTGGCCTGACCTGTGATAACTGTTGGAAGCATACAAATGAGGAAATTACAAGCTCTGTTCTTATACCATCTCAACTATTTATAAGGGAGATATAAAATAGTAGAAATGAGACTAGGATATGTAAAAATAACCCACTGGAGACCTTTATTCCAATTAGAAACAAGGGAGAACACAAAAAGTTTCTGTAAAGAAATTATGCCAGAACAGGATTTGAATTTTATCCTGGCAGACATTTTTGTGAAGATGACCTAGAAGAAGGTATTGCAAGCAGAAGGAGCCAGCCTAAACAAACACATAGGGGGTAAGAGAAACCTCCTGCTATGTAAGGAAACATATAAAGTGATGGTGCTGAGATGGAAAATGGCAACATATGAGCTGTAGCAGAAGAAAGAGGAGATCTTTGTATGTCAGTTAAGAGTTTGGTCTTTGTCCAGTAGATGATGGAGGGTCACCAAAACATCTAGAGGAGAGCAGAAAAATGGTCATGTATGTTTCTTTTTGAGACAAGGTCTCACTGTGTAGCCCTTAGTGATCTGAAATATATTCTGCAGATCATGTTGGCCTGGAACTCAGAGAGATATGTTTACCTTTACCTCCCAAGTTGCTAGGATTAAAGGCATGCACCACCCATTCCTGGCATCACCTATGTTTTTAGGAATACAGATTATTATGACTTTCCAGAAGGGTGAAAGATATGCTACACAAGAACATTACATCACTTTGGAGGAACCCAGTTGGAAAGCTGTTACTGCCATATAAGTAGAGGTGATGGTGGCTTGAACTGGAACAGGGAAAGGTAAGATTAAGTTAAGAAAACTATCAAGAGGAGTAGCCTTGCCAGGCAACAGAGGAGGACATGGCAGCCAGTCCTGAAGATACCTGATAAGCTAGGGTCAGATGGAAGGGGAGGAGGACCTCCCCTATCATTGGACTTAGAGAGGAGCAGGGAGGAGATGAGAGAGGGAGGGTGGGATTGGGAGGGAATGAGGGAGGGGCCTATGGCTGGGATCCAAAGTAAATAACCTGTGATTAATATAAAAACTAAAATTATTAAGAAAAAGAAAACTATCAAGTGATACAATATGTACGTCTTTGTAATGACTTGGCTGTAAATGATATGTGGGATGGAAATATCAAGAATGACACTTTATGTAGATAGGAATAATAATAAAACTAACGAAATATTCTTGAGAATAGTGGTGTCATAAACCATAACAAGGGATTCAGGAGAGAGTGCTGGTTCAGAAGAAAATGGATATGTAAGTTGAAGAATGCCTATGCAACATACAATTGGAGATGCCTAGCAGGGATTTGACAGTTTAAATCTCTGGGGAGCATCTGTGCCAAAGGTTTATAGGATTTTGATTTGGGATTATACCAGGGATATCTGTCTGTTATGATCATAACATCTCTAAGAGAATTGCTACATATGATTTGCTGTCTGTTGCCTATACAGTCATGGTTTGTTCTCCTTAATACATTCTACCTATCCCTTGCACTGTCCTTTGTTTTAACTAGTGAGACCTACCTAGTCTGTCTCCAATTTAAACGGTGTAAACTGACCAGAGACTTAAGGATTCAGGTGGCTGTGCTAGTTTTGAAGAAAATAGAGAATTCCTTTTTTGGACAAGTGGATTGAAGATACCTATGAGGTGTGTAAGAAGAGATGCCTACCTGGGTTTTTTTAAAGTTGAGAGATGAGGTAGGCCAAATAGTGTCCTCTCATGGTTTTGAACTAAGTGCAGAAATATCAGATTACTGGCCACTGGACTTGAAGTTGGAAGACTTGAAAATTGAGTCATGGGCAGCTGAGGTCATTTAAAGCTCAAGTAAGAAAAGGGATGTAAACCATGGGTAAACAGAGGATTGGGAATGGCAGAAAGAGAAGAATTGGTTAGACACTGGAGTAAAAGATACAAAGGAAGACCAAGAAAGGACGTGAATAGGCTGTAAAAAGTCAGAGGAATTATTCAGTTTTCGAAGCGGCTCCATTATTTGACAGAGCTGCCACTGTCTGTGTGGCCTTAGTTTGAAGGCCAGCTATCTGAGGGTAACAAGAATGATGCTATTTGCTTTTCCAAACAGAAGTTACCAGAGCAAGATCACTCAGGAAGAAACAAACATGAAATAAAAAGAGTGGGCTGAAGTCAACAGTAGCAGTGTGAGCATGCCCCCGCCGTGTGTGTGTGTGTGTGTGTGTGTGTGTGTGTGTGTGTGTGTGTATTGTCAGGGAGAAGAGGAATCTACTCATATGCAGAGGGACAGACACAGGGTCCTACCAATAGAACAACTGGCCATGAAAGCCAAATTATCTTATTTCATTGTTGATTGATTGATTGTTTTCTTTAGATGAGTGATTGACCACAAGCATTAAAAACTCAGCAGATCTATATGACCAGAACTGCACCAGGTCCACAGGGCTGAAAATTAGTAGGTAACTGGTGATTATAGTGAAACTGTTTAATAATGTGGTAGGAGAGAAAAATTAAGCTAAATATGGCTGCAAGTTGTATAAAAAAAAATAACAAGCCTGTGTTAGACATTCTTAAAAAAGAATTTGATGATGAGCAGAGGGAAAAAAAATCATTAATAAGGCATGGAGAACCAGAGGAGGTTCTATTTAACTTTGCTTTGAGTTTTAGAGAGAGGTTTGAATTTGCATATTAAGAGAAAGAAGTTTAAGAAAAAAAAAGAAAAGGAGGAAGGGAGGGAGGGGAAAGAAAGAAGGAAAGAAAGAAAGAAAGAAAGAAAGGAAGGAAGGAAGGAAGGAAGGAAGGAAGGAAGGAGAGAAGGGAGAGAGGGGAAAGGAAGAGAGGAAAGGAAAGGAAGAGGGAGAGGGAGAAGAAAGGGGAATCTAATTTAGCAAGTACCTAAAGGAAGAGAGAAACTAGGTCCAAGCTAAACTGATATTTCTTTTCATCTTTTTCTCCAGTATCTACGCAAATTCTTCTTATCCTCTGAAACTGAGAAGAGAAAAGATACAAGGATCCTTGCAGTTCAGAGGCTCCAGTCTTAGATTCTAGTCTCAGCATTATCACCAACCAGTTGTACACATCTCCTTCTCTCTGGGATTTTGCTCATCATCTAAAAGTAAAGGCAAGGATGACCTGGCCTGGCTCACTTTTGGAAGAGGGCTGTGAGGATGAAATGAAAGCAGTAGATGTCAGTGTGTGGGGGAATATGTTTACAGACCTGATCATGCGGGAGTCTTGCACTGGTAATTTAGAAATTGAAAAGTGTATGGTGAGCAGAATGGACAGCTGTTTCTAGGGCCTAGCTAGATTGACCATGCCTTTTTTTTCTACATCTTGTGACAACAAAATCTATACCCTGCTTTCTTCCTCATTCCCAGTCCCCACATGCTGCAAGTTCCCTAGAGGTCAGGCATGGTGGGAGCGAAGGTACAGTCTCAGCAGCTCTGTCTCGGATGATGAGCTGAGAAATCAAAGGTTCTGTTTGCCAAGGAAAAGGTTTTTTCTTTGCTTTTTCCTTTGTCTCAATAAATCTGTCTGCCTCCACTGTTCCATGACAAGGCTGATTGGCCTTGCCCTTGGGACGTGCAACTCAGCATGGGAGAGGGAGATGCTGTAAAAGTTGGCACCTCCCTTTTCAATACATGTTTAATTCATTCCTGCAAAGACTTGGATAAGTAAAACACTAAGCTCCTTCTGACCAGGCTTCCTGGACAGAGGGATTCCAACACCTTTTAAAGGAAATGTCAAACTGTTAAAGAGTTCAGGTTCCAAGCAGCTTAATGCTTCACAATGTTTTGGAGTGACTGTCTCATGGATTTTTAATGCCTGGCTATTTAGAATTGAAAATTAATGATTTCAGTTGTCAATCTGTAAACACAACACAACCACACTCAACTCTGGAGAAGCATTCATCCATTTTATTCATTGCTCTATAGCTTCACCCTCAACATGCCTTTTAGCCAGTTACTAGCCAATGAATAGGAACTAGCAAATGAGACACCAACAATATGCTCAGCTCAGTGCACAGTATGATGAAGCTCTTATCAAAATACATGAATAAAAACACCGAGTGGAACCCTTGTTGCTGTTGGTGTTCTTATATCAGTCAGGGATAGAACAGATGGCTGTCTTCTCTTCATCCTAGCTTGATGCCTAGCATGGTGGCCAAAGCTATTTTATGCCTAGGACTCATAAAAATCAAACCAAATCAAATTAAATCAAGTCCAGGCAGCACAGCTCAGGGAGAGGAAGACAGAGGAACCTGCAGACCACCATGCCATCCACAGACCTGCCCTCCAGTTGCAAGGCACTGCTGGGCCACAAACACCCACTTGCTGCCACTCAACAAAGCATGGGTGGAGGATGTCACCCAGGGGCCTGCCAGCAACATGGCCAGCCTGCAGCAGGAGCCACCACAATGTATGTGGTGGTCAGATGGGAGAGAAAGAGAAGTGAAGCAGCTTGAGCATTATGAGGAGAGATGGAACTGGAGACTTGAGGGTAGAGAGTAGTAGCCTGTTGTGAGTGGCCAGCCTAAGGACCATGGTGAGGTCCCAGTCTAAGCTGTCACTGAAGTCCATGTCTGAGTCCATGGCTACTCAGTGGGAGGGGTTGCTGTCAATGTTTTTGGCTCATATTACCACTAGTGAACATGGGGATGTCCCTGGTCAGTGCAGTCACTGGGGACCACGTTTATGTCCAGGGGCTGTGCATAACTGGCTCTGACACTCACTGGATGCAGTGCTCTGGAGAGCTGGCTCTATCTTTCACTGTTGGGAGCATTTGGGAGAGCAGGTCCTGCATCTTGCCCACACAGCACAGTAGAACTGTCCTGGTAGCTAGAGTGTGGGTGAGCTGACCCTGAGGGTGTGAGTATGGGAGAGTTGACCCCACAACTCATCTGTAATAAGGCAGCATGACTGTGGCAGTTGGGAGAACTGATCACGAGAGCACCTGAGCTGGGCCTGCCTCTTGCTGTCTGCAGCACTTGGGAGAACAGGCCCTGCACCACGTCTGGGTAACACAGTAGAGCTGCCCCTGGTGGAGGGGTAACAGGAGAGCTGACCCTGCAGGCTTAAGAATGGAAGAGCTAGCCCTGCTTCTCTTCTCCCCTCCCCTCCCCGGGCTCTCTCTCAATGACTGTAGTACTCAGGAAAGTGAGCCCTGTACCTTGCCAGGGCAGCACAGTGGAGTTAGCCCTGATGAAAAAGGCACTGGTGAGCCAGCCCAGAGGGTTTGAGAGTGAGAAAGAAGTCCCAGCCTCTCACGGGCTGCAGCACTTGGAAGACTCGGCCAGCCCTTGACTAGGCAGCACAATGGAGCTGGCTCTGAGTGCTGGTGGGCCAGCTCTGAGGGCATAAGAGCAGGAGAGCTGGCCCTGCCTCCTGCTTACTGCAGCATTGGGTGGCCTAGCCAGAGCAGTGATGGAGAGCTCACCCTGATGGTGCAGATAAGGGAGAGCTGGCAGGCTGACCATCTCAGCTACCACCCAGGCCCAGATCCAGGACTGTGGAATTGGCCAACCCTAAGTCTTTATAATCTGAATGGTTGGGATGCATGAAAGATACCCTCTTCTGATTCATAAGTTGAACCCTTAAGACCTAGTATAGCAGACTGCTATCTACAAGATCTTTAGTGTACTAAGTTAAAACAATATCCTTCGTGGTATGCTCTTATCCAATATGGGTGGTATTTTTATAGTAAGAGATTAGGACATAGACAAAAGACAGAAATCATCAGCTACTTCTGCAAAAAAAAAAAAAAAAAAAAACAAAACTATATGAAAATAAAGGGGATGCCACCATCTACAAGTATAGCAGAGATCTGAGAAACAAACCCTGAAAAATTCCTGGCCTTAAACATACAGCCTCCAGGAGAGTAAGAGAATACATGCCTACTGGTGTTTACTATTGGTCCCCAGTAAACCAATGCACATGTTTTGCTTTGTTTTATTTTGTTTTGAAGTTTGTGGTCATCTAGGAAAAAAAAAAAAAACACATCTTTTCCCCTCATGCTGGGAATATCTGGAAGGCTAAATACATATAGAGTCTCCCCACCCCCAATTTTTTTTATCACCAATCACAATTAAAATGGGGTCAAAAGATATTTTAAAAAATCCTTGATTTTTTTTATCACCATTAAATAGGAGCCTCGATCTGTAGGCAGTCATTTTGTTTTGATGACAGTATCCTTTGCTTTACAGAAACTTTTCAGTTTCATGAGGTCCCATTTATTGATTGTTGCTCTTAGAGCCTGTGCTGTTGGTGTTCTGTTCAGGAAGTTGTCTCCTGTGCCAATGAGTTCTAGGCTGTTCCCCACTTTTTTTTCCAATTGATTTAGGGTATCTGGTTTTGTGTTGAGGTCCTTGATCCACTTTGACTTTAGTTTTGTGCAGGGTGATAAATATGGATCTGTTTTCATTTTTCTGCATGTAGACATCCAGTTGGTCCAGCACCATTTGTTGAAGATGCTGTCTTTTTTCCATTGAATGGAATTGGCTTCTTTGTCGAATATCGAGTATTCATAGGTGTGTGGTTTTATTTCTGGGTCTTCTATGCGGTTCCATTGAGACTCATGACCAAACCTTTGGCAGAGTACAAGGAATCATAAGAAAGAAAGGGAGTTAGTCTGATGGGGAAAGGATAGGAGCTCCACAAGGACCAAATATATCTGGGCACAGGGTCTTTTCTGAGACTGACATTCAACCAAGGACCATGTATGGATATAACCTAGAACCTCCACTCAGATGTAGCCTGTGGTAGCTCAGTAACCAATTGGTTTCCCAAAGTGAGGGGAACAGGGACTATTTCTAAGAGGAACTCAATGACTGGCTCTTTGGTCTCCCCACCTCCGAAGGGAGGAGCAGTCCTGTTAGGCCACAGAGGAGGGCTTTGCAGCCAGTCCTGAAGATACCTGATAAAACAGGATCAGATGAATGGGGAGGAGGTCCCCCCTATCAGTGGACTTGGAAAGGGGCACGGTGGAGATGAGGGAGGGAGGGAGGGACTGGGAGGGAATGAGGGATCGGGACACGGCTGGGATACAGAGTTAGTAAAATGTAACTGATAAAAAAAAAAAATAAAAATTAAAAAAAAAAATAGGAGCCTCGAGCAGAACACACAAAGGTTATGTAGAAGGGATTTGTGATCCCTCTGTCCATAGTGTCTCTCTTCTCTCCTTACCCATGGGTCTTTTGTTATTCTTCTTAGCATCAGGTTCCTGCCTCGAACAGGAAGATTCAGGTGACATTCCTTAGGTGCCATGGGTTCCTTAAAGGCTTCAGAACTACCTGGGGCATAAAATGAAAACACAATTTAGAGACCACATGTACTGCTAAAAATCCATGCTCAACATGCCTGAGCAGGACCTAGAAGAGTACCTTAACAGTTTTTTCACTGTGAGACAGGTATACAAAAAGTGTCTATGATACTTATGCACAATAACAAACGATAATAAAAGAAACGTACAGCAGCTGAAGAGGAAGTACCCGCAGCAGGTGGTGCTTGTAACTTCAGCTCCAGGAGAAGAGACACTATCTTTTGGACTCTGGAGGCACACATCTCCACACACATACACATAACACACACCTCATGCACATACATAATTTTTTTTTAATTTTTTTTTAAAAGGAGGAGGCTGGAGAGATGGCTCAGTGGTTAAGAGCACTGGCTGCTCTTCCAGAGGTCCCGAGTCCAATTCCCAGCAACCACATGGTGGCTCACAACCATCTAGAATGAGATCCGGTGTCCTCTTCTGGCGTGCTGGCACACATGCACATAGAACATTGCATACATAATAAGTAAATAAACCTTAAAAAAGAAAAAGGAAGGAATGTCCAGAAGATACAGGTATATGAGTACTCTCTCCTCAGTGGAAGTCTGCTCTTCCCTCAGAGACAAACCTTGACTGACCTTTACATTATTCATCTCTTTGTTTTTCTCTGTTGTTTGCTAGACGCATTTGTGTCTCTGAACAAGAGCAAGATCGTGTTTAGCTTGTTTGCCAGCTGACTTCATATAATGTGTCACACTGTGTACATTCTTTAGCGACATAATCTTTAAGTTTGAAGAGTCAGTTCTTAGTAATAAAGGGGTTTGGTAAAAGAGGAAAAAGAAGGTAGCTGGGAATATAGGAAGAAAATTCCATATGCAACATATACTACATTAGAGAGGAGTGCCATATGCTATAAATGTTTGACCATGTGGTACAGATTACCACTGTATAGATTCTTATGTATGGGTTTTCAGGTGCAACAGTCAAATTTGTCACATAACTGGTGTCAACTTAATCACTCAGTACTTAAAACATTCGGATAGACTGAAATAGCAAAGACTTCCTGAAGAAAATGCAGCATGAGGTAGACCTTGAATGATGGGAAAACTAGAAATTGGGACAAGAAAGAGATGAGATGTCGGTTTGTGGCTAGGCTTTGCTTAGAAAGAGAAAGCTAGGAGTACAAGGCAAATCAGGAATGCAGAAATGTGGATTGCCAGATTGGAGGGGGGTGAGTGCCAACAAAAGCCTGGCAAAGGCTGGGCTGCAGCTCAGTGGCAAGCATGTGCGAGGCCCTGGGTTCTATCCCTAGCACTACAAAAAAAGCATGGTAAATCTAGTTCTTTTAAGAAAGTACTGAAATCCGAGAGGATCCTATCTTGGGAACTAAAAAGAAAGGCACATCTTGAGAAATATAGGATGGGAGATTTTGAGAATACCAGAGCAGAGCTCTTTGTAGAAAATAAAGCATGAAAAAGTAGCCATACGGTAAGGAGCTCAGAAGAACAGGACAGCTAGATTCAGACAGGAAATGACTTAGGACCAGTAATAGAGATTTTCTCGGTGTCAAGAATTCCTCTGCGTTCTTCTAGTTCTTAATGAGCCCATGTACTACCCTCTCTCATCTATATGCAATCTACCATTGCTGTGGGCTGAATAAGAAATAGCCCCACAGGCTTTCATGTTTAAAAATGTGGTTTCCAGCTGATGGCACTGGTTTGGAAGTTTCTGGCTCTTTTAAGAGGTTTAACTTTGCTGGATGAAATGTCGGGTATAATAGATTACTAGGAATAGGACTGAAAGTTTTATAACCTGACCCTACTTCTTAACTGTGCTGTATTTCCTGACTGTAGACAGATTCTATGTGACTAGTCACCTCATACTCGTTACCACATCTTACCTGCATGCGGTGGACTATATTCTCTTACACTGTAAGCTAAAAACAAAGAAACTAAAATCCCCTTCCTTTTTTAAGATACTTCTTTTCAAATGTTTGCTCACAGCTCTGAAAAAATAATTAAGATAACCATCGATCTCCATTCTCAGCTAAAGCACTCACTTCCCACCTCACTGAAAAGAAGAGAACTAGTGAACTGAGAATTCTAACCTTCCACCACCTTTACGATCCTATCTATCATTTTCCTTGCCTTCTATTATATATGTTGGATGAATTGTTCACTGCTAACAGCTTGCACTGGTTCTTCAGAAGTCATTTCAATCAGTTAAGATTAAATTTATCTGAAATCAATGAAGATTCAAAATTATAGTGGGTGAAATGTCAACATTTATTTCCTCACACATAAGAGGTAGGTTGTCTGAGGTTGGTATGGTGACCCAGATCTACAAAGTCTTCAGAAGCCCAGGCTCCTCTCAATTCACCACATCCCATGTGTATTGTCCTTGTCTTCCAGGTCCAGGATGCTATCTAGATTTGTGCTTATTATATTCAAACTTCAGGCAGCAGGATGAAGAATGGACAAAAGAAAGGACAAAGTGCACATCACATGTCAGCTATCTTTCAAAGAAAATTCCCAAGAACAGGCACAGGATACTTCTGCATACATCTTACAGGTCAGAGGCAGTTATAAGACCACATCTAGGAGCAAGATGTATAATGTCTGTTCTAGAAAACGACAAGGCCAACTATGAATTGTGAATTTTACTATTGTAGAAGAGAAGACAGAGAAATCTACCACATCATTGTGTCTTCCCCTTTTAATGACGTTTACACTTTCTACCAGATGATCCTTAGTATTGCAATGACTTATTTTAGCATTTTCTAGCCACAAATAAACTTTTCTTTGATCACATCTTAAAACTCATTAACAGAAAATATTCTCCAAATAATTATATACACATGCAGAATACTCTTTCTCATCTCTTATTTATTCTTCACTCTACTCCAGGTTGGGTTCCATACCTATCAATTCACTGGAAACTCTCTTGTCATAGTCCCCTAGAGACCAATGTGTACCCAAATTTAATTACCACGCTTTTGTTCTGAATTTAAAAGCCCTCACACCAACATTTGACATAGATGGTCTTTAAAAATCCCTTAAAAAGTATTTATTTAAGACATTTGCTGGCTTAGATTTGGTAATGGCATACTTTTACTGCTCTTTCTCAATGTTTCCTACTTGAATCTAAAGATTCAAATTATTCGTTCTCTACCTTAAAAGTTTTCTTCCAATAAAGTGTAATTAATACAAGTTAAAAAAAAAAGTTTTCTTCCTCAAACATTTCCTTGAGTAGTCCTCTCAATTCCTGTGGGTTTCAGCACCATATTTATAGCAATGGCCCTCAGAAAAGGCCCTAAAAAGATTTGGAAATGGATAACCACAGTCTACCCGCCTATTTAAAAAAGCCCTTTGAATACTTACTAGACATTTCTACTATATCTCCTACAAAACAAGACTAGAGGCTTAGCTCATCCAGTAAAAACTTGCCTTGGAAGAATGAGGATCCAAGCCAGCTGTAGTGATGTACATCAGTAATCCCAGCAGTGAGGAGATGAGGGCACCCAGTCCTCTGTGAGTTTAATGCCATGCTGTTCTACAAACTGAATTCCAGGCCAGGTAGAGCTACAGAGTGAAATCCTGTCCCCCAAAAGAATGAGGGGCTAAGTTTAATCCCCAAGCCCGTACAAGTGGACATGGTGCGGTGCCAGCTTGTAATCTCAGCACTGGGGAGGCAGAGACACACAGCTCCTTGTGTCCTAGTCAACCAAGCTATAAATTCTACTTAGCAAGATTCGAGGCAAACGAGAGACCCCATCAAAACATTTCGGGTAAACCTCTTTGAATGCAAAAGCATACTCAAAAGTAGGTTCCCTAGGTGATTCCAAATTCAGTTGATAATAAAAAATTAAATATTACAGTAAAGTCATCTTTAAAAATAAGATCTACATTATGCAATAATCCCACTCTAAACCCTCGAGTGTATGGACTGGAGAAACAGCTCAGTTAAGGTTAAGAGTACCTGGATTCAATTTTTAACAACCACACAACAGCTCATAACCATCTGTACAGAGGCTCTGACACCCCCTTCTGGCCTCCATGGGCACTGAACACACACAGTGCACAGATATTCGTGCAGACAAAACACTTATACACATAACAATTTTAAAACGTGTATTTCTTTAATCCCCCAGTGCTTTACCATCATACTTCAAAGTTCACCAGCCTGTTCTGAAAAGCGCCATATGATTTGAACACATGGTCTATATAATCCTTGGTCCGTTCTTATGTCAGCTGCTCTTATTCTTTTAGATCACTGGGTTGCACCCTCATTGGCCTCTCATATTTACTCTCTGGGGCACAATTGTTTGGACTTCAGAACTCATATGTGTAGTTCTACCTGCCTGAAATACTCTTCTACTGGGTTTTTCACTTCTTTGTACAACTGTTCTGCCTTCATTCTTAAATCAAGTGTTAAATACCCCAGCTATTGCTCCCTCTTACTATTTCATTTGGTTTCCTTCAATAGTTTTATCACAATTTTGAAAAGGCCCCACATCATTGTATTCTAGCACTTTGCATAGTTAATAACACTGTTACCTGCCACTAGGGTTAATAATAGTTATGTAACAATTATCTGTTGAAATGGTGAACCACAAAATAGGACTCATCTGAATCTCCTCTTGCTAACTGGGTAGTAATAAATCTACAAGGAGGGTCTTAGTAGGGCTGACAGTCCAAGGATAGGAACAGAACTAAGGTCTTCACAGAACAGATGGAGGGAATGCTGTACATCACATTTGAACCAAGACATTGAAGAAGGGAGAAACCTATAAATGACAAAGGCAGACTTTTTAAATTGAAAACTGTGAATTCAAGGGTCAGAAGCAAGATAACAACCTGTTGCCAGATATTTGATCCCACTGTGAACCCTAAGATTGTGTCCTGGAAAAACCTGTTTGTAGTTGTGGTGTGGCTTAGCCCTAACACACACATTTAATCCTTAATTCAAGAGCTTTCTGTAAACAGAATTAAATAAAATTAACCATAGATCAAGAGGCTGAAAAAGCAACCAATTGACAGGGAGCCCTACAACTGATAGCAGTGGGATCAGAGAAGTTCACCAGAACCTTTTTTGAGGATGTGGTGGAGAACAGTATGCTGATTAATGATAGGGAGTATCCAGGGTAAAGAGGAAGAAAGGGATATTGAATGAGCATAAAAGCAAGACCCCAAGAAATTCTGGTGTTCTCTTTTGCTGTCAGATGAAGAGAAAGTACAATTCCCAAAGAAGGGAGCTCCAGGGAGTGGGGTGGTAGTCTGGATTATTCCAAAAGCAGATCTGAGATGAGCTTCGATGTGCATACATAGTTTGCTTGGGATGGGACTGCAAGAAATACAAAGGAGCAAAGGCATGAGACAAAGGAGGAATGAAAAGCAGTACGGGGTGTACTTAAAGCAAGTTACCACTGTGTAGCTGGAACTTGGTCCTGTTGGAGAACTCTATAAGTGGTGTAGAATGTGTATCTCTGAATTATCCCCCTGAGGAATAACATAGTGGCATTAGTTATTGTTTCAGAACTGCCCTAGGGAGTTCTTTATGCATCTATCGCTCCTGGATTCCTCTGAGTCTAAGCAAGGTGCCATGGAAGGTGGCAGTGGGGACTCTACCCAAAAAGGCCTGGGTGTTTATAATTAGAAGCCAGGCTGGCATAGGTAGAAATGATCCTTGTCATCCTTATCAAGGGAGATGGGTGTGATATCAACAATATCCGTTACAGAAAACAGAGTACGGAAAGCACCTAGCTTCATTCACAGTAAAGCAAGTAGACCATATTGCAAGGAAAGGTGTCAGTGAAAGACCCAATTTACTTTAGAACAGGCATTTTTTTTCTTTTTGAACATGTATTTTATTTAAATGTTTTACAGCCTGATCCCATCCTCTTTCCTCCACTTCTCCCTGTCCACCCTTCATGCCATCCTTACCCATTTTCCCCTCTCCTTCTCAGAGAAGGTGGTGCCCCTTCATGGGTATCAACTGACCTTGCCATCTCAAGTTGCAGCAGGACTAAGTGCATATGTGTCCACTGAGGCCTAAAAAGGCAATCCTCCTAGGGGAAAGGAACCCAAAGGCAGGCAACAGAGTAAAAAACAGCCTTTACTCCCATTGTTAAAAGAGTCACATGCTGACTAAACTGCACATCTGCTCTACATGTGTAGGAGGTCTAGGTCCAGCCCTTGAATACTCTTTGGTTGGCGGTTCAGTCTCTGTGAGCCCCTGTGGGCTTAGGTTGATTTACTCTGTAGGAATTCTTGTGTTATTCTTGACCCCTCCACTTCCCTCTACCCTTCCTCCCACTCTTCCACAGAACTCCCCAAGCTTGGCCTATCATTTGACTGCATTCTCAGTAATGGGTTACAACCTGACAATACTAATTACTCACAATATACAGACACATAGTCTTTTAAGTAGAACAGGCATTTAAAGGTACTTTTTGTTGATTCTTTCCTTCAATATGCTCAAATCAAATCCACGTTTTCTCAACTGCACTGGAAATGCCTTTTATAGCAGGTCTGTCCCAGACTTGATTCAGTCCAAAATCATACCTTGATCTGGGTGTAACCCTGCTATTTCTAGAACTTGAGAGTAACATTTTTTCTATTTTTCAGTATAGTGACTAACTAAAGAAATCAGACCAGTTATTCTGAAAGTTGGTTCACTTTTTATACTACCTAGATATTTGTGGATTTCTTAACCTCATAAATTCCATGAAACATGGAATTTAAACCAGAAGGCATGTTATATTCAAGTTAAGTACAATTGGCTAAAATTCATCAACACAGCATAGGTCGAATATTGCAAAACATCCTAAGATATATAATGTTATATGATTGCCTCCATTGATGATATTGTGATCATCACCAGGGCACCAAAACCATTTGTACAGTTGCTCTTGTTTTACTGTGTGTGTGTGTGTGTGTGTGTGTGTGTGTGTGTGTGTGTGTTTAGAATGGATTATCTGTTTAAGGTAAGAATTTCCATTATACATAGTTTGTTTGGTAGGTGGTTGCAAGAACCACAAAGGAGTCATGGAGTGAGAGAGAAGACAGATGAAAGCCGATAAAAGGGTATATTTTAAAGTAAGTTACTGCTATAATTACCTAGAATTTAATCAGTGGCATGCTGGTAGTGGTAGTGGTGGTGGTGGTGGTGGTGGTGTGTGTGTGTGTTGGGTGGGTTGCATGTGGAGTCCAGAGGTCAACTGAAGTGGTCTTCCTCTATCTCTCTCTACTTTTGTTTGTACAGCAAAGTCTCTCACTAAGCCTGAAGCTTACCAATTTGGTAAACTGCCTGGCTAGTAAGCCTCTGTCATCCTCTTGTCTAGTGCTGGGATAACAGGCATGTACACTAACACCAGGGTGCAAAGGATGTAAACTCTGGTCTTCATGACTGTGCAGTAAGCCCTGCTATTCATTTCCCCAATATCCTCCATAGTTATTTCCCTCGTGGCAATCAGGAAGTAGTCTCTTTGCTGGTAAGTTTGTACCCTGTGGCCCACTGCCCACTAGTTATGTATTCTCTTGGCTGTTTTAATTTTATCTGGCAACTCTTATCTGAATTCATCTTAAGCTCAAAAACAATTTTTATTTCAGTGCTGGGGATTGTAACCTAGGGTCTCATGTAGGTTAATTGAGTATCCACTGAGCAGTATCCTCAGCCACTAAAATAGCTTTTAAAGATTTGGTCAGGGTGTATTTACTAGCTGGCATGGTCAGGGAACTAGAGTTTACCTTGCATAGACAGGGTAACTTAGTACATCTGGAAGAGTGTGGATTTTGGCAACTGTCTGAATTTGAATCTTAGTCCTCTCTCTTGCTACCTGTGTTATTAAGTCACTTTGCTCCTCAGGGCTTCAGTTTCTTATCTGTAAAATGTGAATGAAAAGCATTAATATTGAGAGAGCTATCAGAATAAGGTTTGCTGCATGGTAAATGCTATGTAAGTGTTAAATAAATAAAAAGCAAAACTATGGCTCTTTGATTATACTGAAATATAGTTCCTACTGGAAAGGCAGGATAAATGCTTAATTCTTTCCCTTTAATTACCAATTCTCAAAGTAAGGATTTGGTTTAATAGCTGCCACAAGGGGTGACAAATAAGCAGAAAGAACATTAAAGAGCTCAGAGAAAGATTTGGGAGGGAGGAGAGCTGGGAGAAAAGCCCAAAATGAGAATATTTAGAGCTGTACAAGGCTTGGAGGAGCAGAGTACTGGAAGCAGCTTCTCTTGTCTTTTTTTCTCCATTTTTCAAAGTTTTGATCAAAAGCACACCAGGCCAGAGAAATGAAAGCAAAGAGGAAACATCTCTTGTTTAAAAGATAGATATTGGCATTCACACAGATCTCTAAATGTTGCCAATACTTTCTCTTCCTTTTCTGTTATACATATTATATTATACCACCTTGAATAAGATATATACTAAACATAAAATAAAAATAAAAACACTTTTAAGGTTCACAAAATAAGACTCAAATGAGATATCAAATCATTCTACTTCTATCATTTTGATTTGCTAAAAAAAAACAGTGAGCCTAGATCAGAGGATAAATCATGATCCTAGGCAGGACTAGCATCACAGGAATGAGGCTCTATGCCCTAGGGACATTATACTCAGAAAGGCAGTATGGAGCTAAGTGAAGTGTCTCATGTTTATAATCCCAGCTGAGAAAGCTGAGGCAGGAGAGTTGCAAGTTCTACTCCATCTGGCCTACATAGCAAATTCCAGGCCAGCACCAATTATGGGACCCTGTGGAAACAATCAAATCCCAGAACTGTTTGGATTAATGCTGTTTTCTTGACATTGTTAATAAATTTAAACCAGAGAATCCCACATTTTTGTTTTACATGGAACATGTATCCTCCTGAAACTTCCTTGGGCATTGCCCCTGAGCTCAAGCTAGGCCACCAGTCTATACCAAGTAGAAGAGCAGTGGAGAGAAAATGCTTGCATCTCTGCTCTCATTATGAAGTGTATAATGTAGTTTATAAAGCATATCTTAGCCTGTGGG
Source organism: Meriones unguiculatus (assembly GCF_030254825.1). Classification (NCBI taxonomy): domain Eukaryota; kingdom Metazoa; phylum Chordata; class Mammalia; order Rodentia; family Muridae; genus Meriones; species Meriones unguiculatus. The sequence goes on from NC_083369.1 coordinate 63,081,766, forward strand.
TCACAACACTTTGGGGGTCTAAGAAACATTTTAGAGGGGTCACCTAAGACCATTAGAAAATAATTCATAACAGTAGCAAAATTACAATTATGAAATAGCAACAAAAATAATTTTATGATTGGGGGTCAGCACAACATGAATAACTGTATTAAAGGGCCACAGCATTAGGAATGTTGAGAACCACAGTCATAAACTCTTTGTGGGGCAAGGGGCTTCCATTAGCCTTGTTCTTCTTACTGGCAGCTCTCCATTTCTGCAGACCCTCCTGGGGTTCCTTTCTTCTCTAGAACTTTTGAAGAAACACACTCATCTGTGGCTAGTATGATTCCTTGTCCCCCAAGAACACACTTATTCTGAAACTGTGATGATTGTCTGTCTTGTCCTCTTCCCCCTCAGTCTGAGAAACTGCTGTATTGCTTCTTGCTTGTTAGTTACCAAAATAAGATGTATGCCAAGAAAAGAAAAGACACTGCACAGGATACCAGGTGAGAGTTTCATCTGATGTTCTAGAGATTTTAAATAATAATGGGGGCCATTCCTCAAGTATCTGATGTTGCCCTTTGTGAGGGGTAATGGTTTTCCTTTTAATTCTGATTCCATCAATAGAATGACACTAACCCAGACTGATTTGAGTAAACAGAGTATATTCCCCCATTGTCTCTGTGATCTGAGAAAGAATCAACTTGAGAAAGATCACTGCCTGGGTTGGGATAGGAGGGAAGCAAATGGAGCTAAGCTGATTCAGGCTCTCTTTCCCAGCCCACCTAGGATCTGAACAGACCAGTGCTAATCTTTAAGAAGCTCCAAGGAAGGCCACACCATGAAGATTTCATTTACAAATGAGTGAGAATACTCTGTGCCCTTAGAGTTAATTTCCTGTTACCAAACACCATGCCATAAATGATTGCTATCACTTTTTAACAAATGAACAGTAATCTTCAAACTTTTCCAGTCTACTATACCCCACCTTTATTTTGCCCTTCCTTCCCTGATTTATTCTTTTTCTTCACCTTGAAAACACTATCTCTTGTAACTTGGGTAATACTCAATCTGGCTTGTTCATTTTGTTTTCTTACTTAAGTGTTACACACTCACCGACACACAGCACTGTATCATGATATAAGCATATACACATACATACCCAATAAAAGTATTGGATTTTAAAAACAAAAGTAGCTGTAATCACAATATCAATAATAGATTTTAATACTGTTCGTCTTCTATGTGCAAAACACTGTCCATTAATTGCTTTCTTATGACAATCCCATGATTTGTATTATTATTATTATTATTAGTAGTAGTAGTAGTAGTAGTAGTAGTATTACTCCTTTGTCACATATGAAGAAACCAACGCTAAGAAATAAAAAAAAAAAGCATATCTTGAGGAAGACCAAGATGGCGGCCACCAGCATGTACCATATCTGAGGGTCACAGGATCTGAAACTCTGAAATTGGTAAGTAGAAGGGCAGCTGAAACCAGAACATCAACATTGAGGCTTCCTGGGTGAAAGGGGACAACCCACGAGCTGAGACCATTTGCATCCAGGTCACCCTCGGATGTCTCTGGGGACTGAAAGTGGCTAGTATTCAACCACCCTGTACTTCCCCTTAACCCAAACACAGAACTCCCTCCTCAGCGGAGGCAGCCCACAGTACCCTCTGCTCCAAGCACAGACCTCACTGCTTGGTATCTGAGACACCAGAGGCAGGCCTCCCAGTTCTGCAGTGGTGGTGGGTAGCTGTAAGGGCATCCCAGAACTGCAGGTAGCTGGGCTCCCCAGGGCCTTCTAGCAGGTAGCTGTACCAGCCTTCCAGGTCTGCATCAGCAGTGGCAGGGTGGCAGCTAGCCTTATCAGGAGCCTCCATGCTCCTGCTTTGTGACTGAGACAACAAAAGTGGCTATCCCGAGTAAGGATCTCCTTGCCCAGCAGACAAACAGTGGGCACCACTGAGCTGACGGATTTCCTACACCCCCATTTGCATCTGCAGGCTCAAATCTGAGAGTAGAGAACAGGGGAAACCCCTGTGCTTTCTGATTATGCCTGCTAGCAAGTGAGCAAGCCTTCAAGTGAGTGCCTGCAGAACCCTAGATCCAGGGTCCTTTTCCCTAGCAGCCAGACATCAGATGGCTCCCATCCACACCTGCAATGTGGGCAACATAGGGATCCTTGGGACAGCCCTTTCAACATTGAAGCCCCTACTCTGTGGGTCTACCAGTGGAGTCCAGGCAAACAATTCCTGGATCCCAGACAAATCTGAATACCAGGAGGACAGTACAACAGGCCTGCAGGCCACTGAGGTATTCAAGGCACCTGCACATGCGCATTGTGCCAGTGGACACAGCACCCACACCTCCTCCTGCACTTAAGACCCACATTCCAGGCATCTACATGCTCTAGCACCCTGTCCTACAAGGCACACTTCCATGTACACACCCATGCTTGCTTGCTCGCACTTGTGCACTTGTGCCTGAGACCTTCCTCCCTTAACTACAGCTTAAACTTCAACATCCACTCTCATACCTGTGGACCTCTCTCTGAAGAGGTCTTCTGAAGAATACTCCAGACACCAGAGAAAGAAGGAACCAGTCTGAAGTACAGACTCCAGAAACAAACAGCGAAGGTTACAGATCAGCAGATGGTTAGAGGTTGGCTTAAGAACACATCCAACAAATCAGGACATCACAGCTTCACTAGCAACCCCCAAAATCAATGAACATGCTATTTCATCAGAAACATAAGAAAATGATCTCAATTCTATGCTTATCCAGATACTAGAGGGACATAAAAAGGAAACAAACAAAGCTCTCAAAGAAATACAGGCAATTACAGCCAAACAAATAGAGGCACAATTAGTGGCACATAGAGAAGAAACTAACAAAAAAATAGAGGCCATCATGGAAAGACAGGAATTCACATTCAAACAGATGAAGGAAATGGTACAAGACATGAAAACAAAATTAGAATCAATAAAGAAAACACAAATAAAGAAAACTTTGGAGCTGGAGAACTTAGAGAAAAGGCAAGTAACCACAAAGGTAAGCATCACCAACAGAATACAAGAGATGGAAGAGGGAATCTCAGGCATTGAAGATACACTTACAGAAATAAATACATCTCTCAAAGAAAAAGTAAAATCAGAAATGTTCCAAATACAAAACATCTAAGAAATCAAGGACACCAAGAAAAGCAAAACCTAAGAAAAATATGAATAGACAAAAAAGAAGTTTCCAGGCTCTAAGGTCCAGAAAATATAAGAAAATCATAGAAGAAATTTTCTCAACTTAAAGAAAGAGATGTCCAAAAACATACACGAGGCCTAGAGAACACCAAATAGAATAGAGCAGAGAAGAAACTCCTCATATCACATAATAGTTAAAACACTAAATCTACAGAACAAATAAAAATATTAAAAGCAGCAAGGGAAAAAGGCCAAGTAACATAAAAAGGTGAACCTATCAGAATCACACCAGACTTCTTAACAGAAACTATGAAAGCCAGAAGATGGAGAGAAAGTTAAACCAATCCCACTGAAATCAGGGACAAGGCAAGGCTCCACTTTCTCCATATCTCTTCAGCATAGTTCTTCAAGTCCTAGCTAGAGCAATAAAACAACTAAAGGAGATCAAAGGGGTACAAATTGGAAAGGAAGAAGTCAAAGTATGACTATTTGCAGATGATATGATAGTATAGATGAGTGACCACAAAAAATTCAGCCAGAGAACACCTTCACCTGATAAACACCTTCAGCAAAGTGGCTGGATACAAAATTTACTCAAAAAAAAATCAGTAGTCCTCCTGTATATGAAAGACAAAGGGCTGAGAAAGAAATTAGGGAAACAACACCCTTCACAATAGCCACTAATAACATAAAGTACCTTGGGGTGATTCTAACCAAGCAAGTGAAAGACCTGTTTGAAAAAAACCTTCAAATCTCTAAAGAAAGACATTGAAGAATATATCAGAAGATGGAAAGATCTCCCATGCTCATGGAAGGGTAGGATTAACATAGTGAAAATGGAAATCCTGCCTAATGCAATATGCAGATTCAATGCAGCTCCCATCAAAATGCTAACACAATTCTTTACAGACCTTGAAATAACAATTCTCAACTTCATATGGAAAAACCAAAAGCCCAGAATTGCCAAAACAATTCTATACAACAACAGATCATCTGGAGGTTATCTCCATCCCCGATCTCAAGCTGTACTATAGAGCAATAGTAATAAAAACTGCATGGTACTGGCATAAAAACAGAATGGTGGGTCAATGGAATTGAATAGAAGACCCAGATATAAACCCATGCACCTGTGGATACTTGATTTTTTAAATTTTATTTTATTTTATTATTTATACTTTATTCACTTTGTATCCCCCTATAAGTCCTTCCCTCCTCCCCTCCCGGTCCCACCCTTGTTCCCCCTTCTTCATGCATGCCCCTCCCCAAGTACACTGATAGGGGAGGTCCTCCTCTCCTTCCTTTTGATCTTAGTCTATCAGATCCCATCAGGAGTGGCTATATTGTCATCTTCTGTGGCCTGGTAAGCCTGTTCCCCCCTCAGGAGGAGGTGTTCAAAGAACAGGCCAATCAGATTATGTCAGAGGCAGTCCCTCTTCCCATTACTATGTAACCCACTTGGACACTAAACTGCCATGGACTACATCTGTGCAGGGGTTCTAGGTTATCTCCATGCATGGTACTTGGTTGAAGTATGAGTCTCTGGGAAGGCCCCTGTGTTCAAATTTTCTAGTTCTGTTGCTCTCCTTGTGGGGTTCCCATCCTCTCCAGATCTTACTATTTCTCACTTCTTACATAAGATTCCATGCACTCTGCCCAACAGTTGGCCATAAGTCTCAGCATCTGCTTTGATAGTCTGCAGGGCAGAGCCTTTCAGAGGCCCTCTGTGGCAGGTTCCTAACTTGTTTCCTGTTTTCTTCTTTGTCTGATGTCCATCCTCTTTGCCTTTCGGGATGGGGATTGAGCGTTTTAGTCAGAGTCCTCTCTCTTGATTAGTTTCTTTAGATGTACAGATTTTAGTAAGTTTATCCTATGTTATATGTCTATATGAGTGAGTATATACCGTGTGTGTCTTTCTGCTTCTGGGACAGCTCACTCAGGATGTGGCTACTTGATTTTTGACAAAGAAGCCAAAACCATACAATGGAAAAAAGACAGCATCTTCAACAAATGGTACTGCTCTAACTGGATATCTACATGTAAAAACTTGCAAATAGATCCATACTTATCACCCTGTACAAAACTAAAGTAGTCCAAGTGGACCAAAGAACAAAATATAAAACCAGATACCACAAACCTGTTAGAAGAAAAAGTGGGGAAGAACCTTGAACTCATTGGCACAGGAGACAACTTCCTGAACAGAACACCAACAGCACAGGCTCTAAGATCAATAATCAATAAATGGGACCTCATGAAACTGAAAAAAAGCTTCTGTAAAGCAAAAGACACTGTTGTCAGAACAAAACGACAGCCTGTAGACTAGGATCTTCACCAACCCTATACCTGACAGAGGGCTAATATCCAAAATGTAGAAAGAACTCAAGAAGTTAAAAAGCAACAAATCAAGTTAATCCAATTAAAAAATGGGGTATGGAGCTAAACAGAGAATTCTCAATACAGGAATATCTAATGTCAGAGAAACAAAGAAATATTCAAAGTCCTTAGTCATCAGGGAAATACAAATCAAAACGACCCTGAGATTTCATCTTACACCCATCAGAATGGCTAAGATCAAAAACTCAAGTGACAACACATGCTGGCAAGCATGTAGAGTAAGGGGACCCCTCCTCCACTGTTGGTGGGAATGTAAACTTGTATAACCACTTTGGAAATCAATCTGGCTCTTTCTTAGACAATTAGGAATAGTGCTTCCTCAAGACGCAGCTATACCACTCCTAGGCATACAGCCAAAATATGCTTAAGTATACAACAAGGACATCTGCTCAACCATGTTTGTAGTGGCCTTTATTCATAATAGCCAGAATCTGGAAATAACCCAGCTGTCCCTCAAATAAGGAATGGATACAGAAATTGCGGTATATTTACACAATGGAATACTACTCAGCAATTAAAAACAAGGAAATCATGAAATTTGCAGGCAAATGGTGGGAACTAGAAAAGATCATCCTGAGTGAGGTATCCCAGAAGCAGGAAGACACACGTGCTATATATTCACTTATAAGTGGATATTAGACATATAATATAGGATAAACATACTAAAATCTGTACACCTTAAGAAGATAAGCATGAAGGAGGACCCTGGCTGCTGGAGAGATGGTTCAGTGGTTAAGAGCACCAGCTGCTCTTCCAGAGGGTTCCAGTTCAATTCCCAGGACCAACATGGCAGCTCACAACTGTCTGTAACAGTTCCAGGGGATCCCACATCAATGCAAATAATTAATTAATTAATTAAGAAGGAGGACCCTGGGTAAGATGATCAATTCTCACTCAGAAAGGCAAATGGGACAGACATCGGAAGAGGGAGAAAACAGGGAACGGGACAGGAGCCTACCACAGAGGTCCTCTGAAAGACTCTACCCAGTAGGGTTTGGAAGCAGATGCTGAGACTCATAACCAAACTTTGAGCAGATTTCAGGAAATCTTATGGAAGAAGGGGGAGACAGAAAGACCTGGAGGGGACAGGACCTCCACAAGGAGAACAACAGAATCAAAAAAATCTGAGCCCAGGTGTCTTTTCTGAGACTGATACTCCAACCAAGTACCGTGCGTGAAGATATCCTAGAATTCCTGCACAGATGTAGCCCATGGCAGCTAAAAATCCAAATGGGTTCCCTAGCAAGGTGAACAGGGACTGTCTCTGACATGAACTCAGTGGCCTGTTCTTTGATCACCTCCCCCTGAGAGGGGCCCCAGAAGCCTTACCAGGCCACAGAGGGAGACAATGCTGCCACTCCTGATGAGACCTGACAGGGTAGGGTCAGATGCAAGGGGAGGAGGAACTCCCCTATCAGTGGACTTAGAGAGGGGCATGGGAGGAGATGAGGGAGGCAGGGTGGGATTGGAAGCAAATGAGGGAGAAGGCTACAGCTGAGATACAAAGTGAATAAACTGTAATTAATATTAAAAAATAAAAATAATTTTAAAAGCACATCCTACCCTCAAAGCAGTTATCTTTGAATTTAGGGAACAGGGATGCTTATGCCACTCTGTTTAGACTACTGCTTAGTCACAACTGTCCTACTGACCTCTTTCTATAAAAGAAAGTTCCATAGCATCTATCTGTGCTTTTGCAAGAATGTATTTATTGTCTTGTATACACCGAATTTCCACTCTTGATTTACATTCAGACAGCAAGTGCTGCCGCTGTCCCCCTTCCCTGTTTAGCCCCATCCTTCTCATCTTGTTATATATTGGCTTTTGCTCGCTGCTTGTCAAGAAGCTGTTCTGCCAGATATCTCTGCCTGACCCTCATTCTTTCATTCCCTGAAGCCTCTTAAAGATTTTTTTTAATGTCCTCGTGCCCTAGTCCATCAATTTATATTTTATAAGCCTAACCCTCTTTTCATATTTCTTTGCATATCACGTTCCCAGCCTTCCCTTTAGGTCTTTGCCCTCTTCTTCGCCATGACCTTTCACAGGTCACCCTTTCTCAGTACTATATATCCTGCTTGCAGTAACATAGGTTCCCTCCCATTAGGTTTTCAGTGTAGGCAGAAGGAATTTGAAATCTGCCTAGTTGTACTCTTCTGTCATCTTACTTTGAAACACAAAAGCACCAAATTGTAAATCAATTCTTCATTGATCTAGACTGGCTACTGTCCCTACTCCTGGCTGCTTGCGACCTCTGAATGCTGAAACTGAGTTTTCTTCTATGCTCGCTCTATTGTTGCACAGGGCCAAGAAAAGGTCTTCATCAACAAAACTGTACACCCTGTTGGCAGGAGTCAGGCCAGAAAGCTGGCAGCCAAAACTTCTCAGTTACCTTTTTTGTCTGATAACTTTAATCTTTGATTTGCTTCCTTTTTATTTCTCTTCTTCTGTTGCATCTTATTTTATTCCTCAAGCATAGTCGTAGAATTCCTGCCCTTCATAGCTCCTACTTCTTTCCTTTGCTTACTCTTTATTCCATGCACTGTTTCATTCATGTGACTCTCATTTTGTTTAGATCCCTCTTTCAATAGCTTTGAAGAAATTCACTTATTGAGCACCTGCAATGGGTCAGCTATTAAAACAAATATCTGTGCTCTCCTGCAAATGTTGACAGTGTTATGCACCCTGCATGGATGTGGATGGGACACTTCTTGTTTCCTAGGTATCCCTTTTCATCCTAGCACTTTGTACTTCTTTGTATCCCATAAATGTCCTTCTCCTGATTTTGCGTCACTACTTGTGTATTTGTCATTTAAAGTTCACCAGACCCCAATCTTCAAACCTATGACTCTGCTATTCCTCACCATTTTGATAAGGGTCTTCCTGATTCATCTGATTGCTCAGGCCAAAACAACAGGAGTCACACTGACACTCACATTACGTGTGCCAAACTTGAGCAAACTTTACTAGCTTTAACTGGCTTTGCCTTTGAAGTCTAAGTTTAGATTTTAGAACCCAATCTGCCTACTTTTCACTCCTTCCCTTAGTTCTTAGCCCCATCATTTTTTTTTACCCCAACTAAAGTCTTTCACCTGCTCTCTCCACTGTCATCCATTTTTACATATTTAACTAGCATTGTATATAGTAATGAGTCTCATAAGGACATTTATATACAAGTTTATAATGTACTTTGTTCTTCTATATTCCTACTTGTTTAATTGCTCTTGATGGAAATTGATCTCCATATTGTAGGGGACATGACTACCAGTAGCCAAAGCTCACCATAAACCATTTCTGCTTCCCAGAATCTTTGGATGTTGTCATTGCCCACTTCATTAGGCTTAGAAACACCTAGGAGACACACCTCTGAGTAAGGTTTAACTGAAAAGGGATAACTGAATCTGAACACATGTGGAACAATATTATAGGTTGGGGTTCAAGACTAAATAAAAGTGGGAAAGTGAGCTGAATTCCAGCACTCAACTCTTTCTCTACTTCCTGACGACAGAGATGCGATGTGACCAGCTGTCTTATTGTCGCCTCCACCAGGTCTCTCTCTCTCCATAATAAACCAAACCCTCAGACTGTGAACTAAAATAAACTTTGCCTTGACTAAGTTGCTTATGACAAGTATTTTTTGCCAAAGTGATGAGAAAAAGTAACTAAAACATATGTAATCTAAGAAACAATTCTGATTGGTCTTTCTTGGTCATATGCCCATTATTTAGTCCAATCACTGTTGCTAGGAGAAAGAATATTTTATGATTGGGCAAATGTGGTTCACATACTTAGCCTTAGGTTTTGGAGTACAGTTTATAAGCTATTGAGAGAGGGTGGGAAACCTTTCTGGGAAGACCAAAAAGCAAGCAAACAAATCAATCACCAAAATAATACCCACCAGGGGCCTCTCTCCTGGTTATCTTCTGACACAGCTCCCTAGTCTCAAATCTAAGTTCTAAGTAAAAGGAGCTTTGTAAGAGTCAGTACCAGTTTAAAGGACTATTTCACTAAAATCTCTGTGGGGCATTGAATACAGAAGGCCACATCAGAAGCACTGACTTTAGTAGTTTCAGCTGGGAGGGAGGCAGATTTGTGACTGCAGTAGGAGAAGCAGCAGTAGCAGCCACCTCAATGCATCAATGCCTTTGTTATGGCTTTAGAGGCTTTGGCAGCAGATTATCATCCCCAGGGAGTTGGTGGTGAAACCACTGAGGAGCTGAAAACATTCTGCTAATGAACCCATGCAACAAATCTCTCTGGGAGACTCAGGGAAATAGTTGGGTTGATAGAATGTTTTGAAGAAGGACAATGTATAGACAGGGGGAGAACAGAAGTATTTATTTGATTGTGAACTTGATTCTATTTGAAGTCAGTTTTCAAGCTCACAAGGATGTTCACTGACCACAGAAATGAAAGGTACAAGGGCAATGAGTCATCCAGCAATACTGCATCCCCTAGAGAGCACAGAGCTGTGCCGAAGTCAAGAAAAGCTGTGAAATTGCCTCTGTCTGCAAAGCTTGAAAACAAAACAGAGGGCAGGTGGATACCAGTTCCAGAAATCACTGAAATACCATAGCTAGCTATCGTGTTCTGCTTCAAGAGATATATTTCGCCTCTGATTTTTACATCTTTTTACAATTTTCCTCTTCCTGGCTTAAAGCCCAGCTACAGACCAACATCATTAGAAAGATTTCCTTCTGACACGATTTAGCTCCCCCGCTTGCCTCACATGTCTGCAGCTTCCCTCTTGACTACGCATTTAGCCTTATCCCCTGCTTATATGCTCCAGTGTGGCTTTACACTCTGATTTCAGACCTGGACTTTATCTTCATAATTCACTGTGACTAGATCCTAGTCATTTGTTCTCAAGTTTTCCTATTTACCTGCTGGCCCAGCTAGGCCATGAGTTCTGACTTGCATTGTTTGGCAGTCACCCATGACCCAGCATTGACAGCATCCTTTCACCTTGCTTCCCTTGTAACTTGAATTGCTTTTTCTTTAGAATATAGAGATGCTGCTCACGTAGCTATATAACGTCTTCATATTTCAGCAGCTTGTCTGGCTGAAGGAACCTTCATAACCTCCTCTGGCAATCTATTCCACTTTCTAATCACCCTAGTAGTCAAAGTTCTTCCTTCTGTCATCCCATTTAGGAGAATCCTGAGTAGTGCTGAACAATAATCATTCTAAATGTCACCCACCTGGGAAAGATGAGAACAATGATTCTCAAGAGTATGCACTATTTAGAGTGTGCTCATACTGTAGAAACACCTATTTGGAATGGAGGCCGTGGTAGCTTGAACATAGGCTGCTGATAGGCCTGGAGAACTGTAATAGTCACTTTCAGAGTTTATTAGGATAAAAATAGGAGGCAATGGGATGGCTTTGTGGCTCCTGTGTAATTGATGTTGTCAAGGAAGAATATCTCAAACTGAAAGTGGAGGAAGGCAACTTCCCACAGCTGAATAAAGTCAATGAGATTACCCAATAAATTCTGCTCATAAATGCCCAAACTAGTGCCTGATAAAAATAACTTCTCCTTCATTCTACTTTATATCTTTCCATTTTAATTGTCACTGTCCTAGCTTAGGCACCCAAACCGTCCTTCCTATACCACTACAGTATCTCTTGGGTTCTGTACCCTCACTCTTGCTCTCTTCTGCTTTATTTTCCTCACAGCCGTGAGGAAAGATCCCACAATAATCCTTTAGAAATATAAATCACACCAAGCTAAAAGCCCTTCGAAATTTTTGTTTAACTTAGAGTGGAATTCGAACTTCTCATCAAGGCTTATAAAGTCCTACAGGATCTGACCCTTGACCACTTCTCATATCCCTCTGGAGACAACTGTCTCCCATGCTTACTGTGCTCCAGGCACACTGGTTGTAGTTTGTTTCTTCCCACATGTGGAGCCCTTCCTTTTATTGAGTGCCTGCTCATGTGGCTCCTTTGTTTAGAATGCTCTTTCCCAGACTTTTTTTTTCTTTTTTACAGGGCTAGACTTTCTCAGTTTTTTTGTTTGTTTGTTTTGTTTTTTTGTTCTCAGCAAAAATGTCACCTCCTTATAAAGGCGTTCCCATCCCACACTTGCTAAAGGAGCTCTTTCTCATACTGTTTATTTCTTTGTCAGCACTTACTGCAACTGCAATTTGTAGATGTGTCCATTATTTATTGATTCAATGTTGATCTTCCTCATAAGAATACAAGTTCCAAGAAATCAGTATCAACCTACCCTCAGCTATAGCACAGTACTTGGCACATAATAGGCATTCAGTAAATATGTGTTGATTATTTTTGCTTTTATGAGATAAAGTCTTCATGTAGCCCAAGCTGGCCTTGAACTCCTGGCATTCCTCTGGCTACATTGTCTCAAGTACTTGAATTACAGGTACTACACGGGGACATTTTCTTAATAGTAAATCACCTACATGTAACTTTTGAATTAATTAATTAATGGCTCTAAAGTGGCTGAGACTCCACCGACTTTGTAAAAGAAAGTAAAGGAATACCATCAAGAACTCTACACCCACCAACACGAAGCTTAGATAAAGTGCACTAATTTCTTAATAGGCACATCTTGAAAAGCTCAACAACAGATCATCTGAATAGACACATATCCATTAAATAAATCATACTCATGTTTAGTTACCTTCTCAAACATAAAATCAGGCTCAAAATTGCTCAGTGGCAGAATCCATGATGAAACACTTTTGAGAAAAAAAAAAAAATGCCAATTCTCTGCAATGTATTCTGTAAAATAGAAGCTGAGAAGACACTTCCTAATTCATTTCAAGAGGCCAGAAATGCCCTAATACTTTGGCCTGCTTGCTAAAGACACTTTAAAAAGAGAAAGCCGCAGCCTCACAAACCTAACTAACAGCAGCCTCACTAACAAAAAAATCACTAACAAAACACGGGCAAGCCAAAGCCAGTGATCTATGAAAAGAATGATATCCTATGACCAGGTGAGATTTACTCTAAGGATAATGGGTGGGTGGCACTATCCAAATGCAATCGACACAGATCACATTGGTATGCTACGGACCAAAAAGAAAAGAGTAAGATGATCATGCCAAAGATGGAGGAAACGCATTTTGCAAAAAGTAATGCCCATCCACAACAGAGTCCCAGAAAATTTGGAACAGAGAAGAGCTTTCTTATTCTACCAAGAACACACAGAAAAAGCTATAGCTAACATACTCAGCACACACACATACACACCAAGAGTTTCATTCAATGAGTGGGGGAAAACAGAAACATAACTGTTTTACTGCTTTTTATCCACAGTATACTAGAAGTTTTAGGTATTAGATCAAGATGAATAAGAAAAGGAAAGGAAAGAGATACAGATTGGGAAGGAAAAAAGAAAAGTCATTCCAAAGGCCTGGTGCTTTATACTAATAGTTCTCGACTTTCCTAAAACTGTGACCCTATAATATAGTTCCTCATGTTGTGCAACCGCTACCATAAAATTATCTTTGATGCTACTTCCATAACTGTAATTCTGCTAATGTTATGAATTGTAATGTACATATTGTACATATTTGTGGGTTTTGATGGTCTTAGGTGACTCTTCTGAAAAGGTCATTCAACACCCTCTCCAGAGAAGTCACAATCCAGAGGCTGGGAACCAGTGCTTTATACAAAAACTCAAAAAAAAAAAAAAAAAAAAAACCAAACCAAAACAAAACACTATCACCACCAACAACAAATATCTTCCCTTAACCAATAAACAAGTAAAACAAGGCTTTAGATTTCTACACTTAATATACAAAAACCAAATTGCTGTCTATATTCTGGCAATGAACAATTGGGAAAATACATTAAAATAAAACATTATTTATAATAACCCCAAATGAAATAATCTGGCATAAAACTAACAAAATATGTACAAATATATCTGAATAAACTTCGATGAAATAAGTAAAAGAATATGTAAATAAGTGACGAGATACTCCATATTCTGAGGTGGCTCAATGGGTAAAGGTACTTGTCACCAAGCCTGACAGTCTAAGTGCAATTCCTGGGACCCAAAAAGTAGGAGAAAAATGACTCCTGAAAGTTTTCCACTGACTAATATATGCACGTATGCCTAAAAATACACACACAAATAAATACATGGATAAATAAATAAAACATAACTTCAAAAAGAAAAGTCAATTTTTATTGACTTTGTGTGTGTGTGTGTACATGTGTGTTTATAGTGTTGGGATTGGGCCCAATATTAAGCATGCATTCTACCAGTGACACATTGTTTACATGATTGAAGCAGGCTCTAGATTTATTGCCCACACTGGCACCAAATTCTTGGGCTCAAATGATCTTCTTGTTCCATCCTCTCAAGGAGCTAGTAGAACTACAAGCAGACATTATTATGTCTGGTGTATAGTCTGTGGTACTTTATAATAGTAATATAAATGGACTAAGACACAGCTCTACCAAGAGATGGAAGGAAAAGAGGAAAGAACAAAAGGAGAGAAAGAAAGGAAGGAAAGGAGGGAGATCAGAGAGGCAGGAAGAGAGAGAAAGAGAAAATCCCCCTAATGGAAAGAAACAACTAATGAAACCCTGTTAGCTGTTTCACAGATGATTTTGGTGGTATTCTTCAATTCCATCAAAGCAAAGGGTATTTGCATATATCTTTTTGGATATACTCTTCTAATTCATAGAAAAAGATATGTCAAACATATTTATACCCCAGTTTGGCAAGTGATGCTATGTGGTCTTACCATCAGAATTATTTGCAATTAGCTTGATTACCTTGTTGTGCTTGAGTCACATGTTACAAAGAAATCAGGCTCATGGAAGAATCCCAGGTGATAGAGTGAGTGGAGAAAACATCCTCTATACTTGTGCTCAATCTTGTCTTCAAAGCCACAAAAATGGAGGAATATTAGGAGGGAAATCATGGATAGTTCATTTTGGAGAGTTTCCACTGGGCTTAACACAATTCTCATGGATGGCTTGGTAGTGAGACAAGTGACATGGGTTAAATAAACATTAACACCTATATTCATTCTTTAAGTAATTAATATTATTTCCACCCGGTGGTCATTGTAGGTTGTTATAATGCTGACTTGGTAAAGTCCTTAATTCCTTATTACTTCAATTGTCGTGGTCTAATATACAAAATAATGCTTATGACTGAGCACAAGCCACATGCAAACACGGTCCACAGAATCACCTAACTTGGGCTCATAAGGATCTGCAGAGACTGAACCAACAATCAGGGTGCCTGCATGGGTTTGTCCTATGCTCTCTGCATATATCTTATGTTTGTGTAGCTTGGTCTTCTTGTGAGACTCCTATCAGTGAGAGTGGGGGTATCTCTGACTCTTTTGCCTGCTTTTGGGACCTGTTTCTTCTCCACTGGGTTGCCTCATTCAGCCTTGATATGAGTGTTTGTGGCTAGTCTTATTGTAACTTGTTAAGCCATGTTTGGTTGATAACCCTGGGAGGCCTGTTTTTGTTGTTTTTTTAAATTTCCTGAAGGGAAATGGAGGAGTAAATCTAGTGGAAAATGAAAGTGTGTGTGTGTGTGTGTGTGTGTGTGTGTGTGTGTGTGTGTGTGCTTGTTGTGGGGGAGTGGAAGGAGTGGAGGAAGGAGAAGCCGAGGTCAAAATGTGTTGTATGGGAGAAGAATAAAAAAGTGTTAAGCACAAACCAAAACATCTTCAGAAAACATCATGCTGAGTGAAAACCTTTTCTTTTCTTTTCTTTTTTTTTTGTCAAGATAGCTTCAAAACAATGCCTCTGTTTCCTTCCTTCAGCTGAAATGTCTCCTTCAAACTGAAATTCTATTTATCTAGACATAAAAGAACTGCCACATCTATAGGATATTCTACTTACTTACTTCCATTGACTTCTAGGGAAGAAAGCTATCCCACTAGTGGCTTGTGAATAAGGAGAGGAGAGAAGATTTGGAGGAGTTGGTGACTGCCCTAGTTGCTAAAACTACCTGAAGGGCACTATGGTCCACATTCCCTTTAGTATTGATCTTTACATAGCAAGAACTCTTCCACACAGCAACATGGGAAAGCACTGACGTTCCCAGAATATCTGCAGAAAGCAACACAGCATTAAAAGTCAAGACACAGTTTTTGTTGAGAGGGCTTCTGGGGTTGCAGACCAAAGGACAGAGAGTCCCAACCTCTGGAATCACTGTTTCTTAAAGTATAGTTAGAAAATTATAAATGTTCATCACTGTGAATGCTTGCAAAATGTTGACCCTTGAGCCTAAGTTTGTAGCACAGTGATAGGGTCCTTGCTTAGCTTAAGCAAGTTTAAGAAAAATTCTAGGAATGATGTAAGCGGTAGATTTTCAAGAAAGTGGGGGTAAGAACCCAAGCTACTTATGAATCTAGCCATTTCCATCAACTTTAAGGCCAGACCCATTTACAACGATGAAAAACTAAGTGTCCTCAAATGATTGGGTTCTTATTTTTACTTACTTATATTTTATGTGCATTGGTATATTGACTGCATATATGTCTGTGTGCAGGTGTCAGATTCCCTAAAACAAAAGTTACAGACAGTTACGAGCAGCCATGTTAGTACTGAGAATTGAAGTGAGGTCCTCTGGAAGGGCAGTCAGTGCTCTTAACCACTGAGCCATCTCTCCAATTCCTTTTCTTTTACTTCTAAGACTTCCTGTTTGGTGCTCAGAGATGAAATATCCTACCTCCGAGTTTGATTTGGAAAAGGACCACCTCTCCAAACATTTAGCACCTCCTCTATCCGCCTGACTCACTAAAATGTGTCCTGTTTTCTTCAGCCAACCTTCTGATGCCCCCATTGGCTGGCCAGACCCCCTTAGGGTACAAAGATTTTTTTTCCATACAGAATCAGCAAGAAATCCTTTTCTTGGGCCTGCTTGGTGGCCTCACACTAGGAAGAATTTGTTGCTAAGACATTGCCAGTTCCGTTCCAGGATCAATCCCTTCCTGCATTTCCTCCAGTCTCCCAGTTGTTGACAGTTCAAGTGGTAGAAGATGGTCCCTATCTAGTTTCTTTTGAAGTCTTTGAAGTGGTGTGGACTCCCTCTGGCTATAAGACAGTTCATAAACATAAGATGCTATTATCTCACTATTAAATAAACACTATGACAATTAGGTTTTATTAGAAAAAATGAATCAGCTTCCTCCACACTGCTGGAAGTTCTTAAATGAGGTACCAAACTTTATTTTTAGTGCCTGTTGAATAAACAGCTCATTCAGCTGCCTTTCTCCTAGCAGAATCTTACGACTTTGAAATTCTGGTCACCTACCTTCTCAATCCTGGTGGAGCCTAGGCAGCCAAAAGCAGTCAGCTTACTCCTTCTGCCTGATAAGAGCTCAGACATTTGGCACAGGGATGCATTCTCAGTTAATAGGTTGCAGGTTGCAAGCATCATCAGGCAGGCATAGTTTTAAGTCAATTCTGGATAGAAACATCAGAGGCTTCCTGGATTGCCAGTCTCAGTTTCCTAACTGCTGACATTACAAGCATGTACCACCACATCTAGCCAAACAGGGCTCCCTGTAAATGGTTTGCAACCACCTAAGGGAAGGGATGACCTTTTCCTCATTCAGAGAGAGAAGTGTTTCTAATTTCAGTTAATGAAATCGGTTTAATTTAATGTGTATTGGTTAGCTGTAGCCCTAACAAGGGAGTCTCTAGGCGTGTGTCATCAGAGGATTGGGTTATCATTTATAATCCACTCACCATGGCAAAATAATGTGGTGGAAGGAGTACACAGACCCTCTCTGACCTGAAGAAGCTCTGTAACCCCAGTGGAATACTCATTCATTCTTCAGACCTTCATTACAGCAGGGGTTGCTGCACTTGTATTTTGACAGAGCTTTTGAGTCACACAATTCCAGGGGGTACCGTTCTTGTTACCCCTAAAGGAGTGTGGTATCTAAACTGACGCTGAAGGCCTGACTGGTTCATGGGGCTAACGGTTCCCCATTTTATGGTCTTAAGCCAAGTGATCTATGCTCTTCAGGCTTTCTCTCACACCTAAAAGGCAGTTTAATTATGCTCCTAAACCTTTACATTTTTACAGATACTCCATTGCGCTATATACCTAAACTCATAATATTTTTACTTCTGCCCCTTATTAAACTGCAATCTCCTGAAAGGCAGGTGTCATAATTAGCTCAGCTGTCAATTTGACACAACCCAGAGTCATCTGGGAAGAGGAAACTCACTTGAGGAATTGCCTGTCATACTAGCCAGTGGCCATGTCTCTGACTCATTTTCTTTTTTTTTTTTTTTTTTTTTTTTTTTTCAATGCAGTTTATTCAGGAACATTGAACAATCCTCGGACCCCGGGGAAAGCCAGCCCATAGCTTAAATAGCCTCTGGGTAGCCAACCCAGGCGTGCCACGGGGGCAATGCAGATAGGTCCACATACATGGAAGCGTATAGGAGGGTCCAGCCCACTGTGGTGGGCAGTGACATCCATGGGGTTGTGGTCTGGGTGCTATAAGAAAGCAGGCTGAGAAAGCAAGCCAGTAAAGGGTGCTCCTTCATGGCCTCTGCATCAGCTTCTGCCTCCCAGGCTCCTGCCGTGAGCTCCTACCCTGACTCCCTTGATAATTAGCCTGTAACCTGCAAGCTGAAATAAATCCTTTCCCCCTAAGTTGTTTTCAGACAACTTTCTGTGTATCACAGCAACAAAAAGCAAAGTAGAACAGCAGTATAGGCTCTTTTTCTTATCCATATTTGCATATCATCTCCTCCTCCCTTTCTCCTGCCCCATATAGTCTACGTCGCTCCTATAACCAATTAGAGGCTTCTAATGGTGACTGCTCCCTCTCTCCCTCCCTTTCCTAAGATCTAATGCTGGAGAAAACTATTGAGGTTGCAAAGGGAGTATCTGGGAGATGACCAGGAATCACCCATTCCACAAGGAGCCCCCTGTTTGGCTCCAGGGGATACTGATGCTTCCTCCCCCACATAGGTGGTGGGCTTGAGATCAGTTAATATCTGAAGTCTCTTCTGTTTCCAGCTTCCTATGAAAACATCCTAGTTGCCCTTAGTAACCAGCTTTGCATAAATGTATGAATGCATCTAACCCTTTCTAAAAGGTATTTATACATAGTTTTAGCTTCCACTAACTCTTGAGAATAATGAATTCCATATATTTGTTTCATGTTGCATAAAATCATATTGATTTGTGTTTTTCTGCACATAACTCTTTCAGAGCCTCAAGTGCTTCTATAGTCTCCTGGACCTCATCACGAACCACATCTGTACTCACTATCTCCATTGGCCTCAGCTCAGCTATGTCTCCCTGAATACAAAATTCTGAAGCAGGTATTATTTGTGCAAAGGAAGAAATGTGTGGGTTCTGGCCAGGCCTGACATTTTATTCACTGCCTTGATCACAGTGGTAGGTGTCTATTTGATTTTTGCAAGGTAGCCTGTGGCATTGCGCTTTCTGTTTGCAGGTGAACTTCATCAAATCTAGCCCTCTGTGACAATGATGAAGTGATTTTTGAAAAGTGTGAAAGAAGCTCCCTCAACAAAATATAGACAACTTCCCTAGGCCATAGAAGGCTCTGGCATGGAAAGGCCCGGAACTCACAGTGAGTGGGAAGGCTGATGCTTGTGTGCAGAAGTCAAACACAGAGAGCTAGATGGGGTGCAGGACGCAGGGATGCTGTTCAAAGGTCCTAGAATGGAAGGGATTTAGGAACTGTTTCTGAGAGTCACCTTTCCTAACAGACCTCGGCTTCTGTGCTGCTATCTATGAGGCATCACAGAGATAAATACCATCTTAGGACTTCTGTCTGATAACCTACTGTGGTAGGCTGAATAAAAGATGCCAAGGTTTCACAGTTCATGGGTAGGCCATGTTTTATCTTGTGATAAAACTTCCCCTCCAGGCTAGGGAAGCATGAAGCCTAGGAAATAGCAACAAGATCATCTGACTCTTCCCTCCCCCAAATTACCAATTAGAATATGCACAGCTTGAATCTCTACTATAAAAAAAATGATGACTACCCTGTAGAAAAATGAGGCAGGATGGTGTACACAAGCCTTGTATTTGATGCTGGACTAATATATGACTCTTCTGCTACCTTCATATTTCCAAATCTTTCTCATAAAAAGCTATAAGGATAAATGATATAGCAAAAAATAAACAGCTATTTGTAGTACTACATCCTTCTAAACCAGATGGCTACTAGTACAGAAAGAAAAGATTTTTAGTTTTGTTGAGGACTTGATGGATTGATTTGTTAGATGATCTAATAGAGGGAGAAAAAAATTGCAGATGAATTAGAAACACTATCTAAAACCAAGAGCTGGGACATAATGAAAGCAGTGCTAAGAGGAAAGTTCATAGCCCTAAGTGCCTCCAGAAAGAAGTTGGAGATATCTAGTACAAGCAACTTAACTGCACACATGAAAGCCCTAGGAAATAAAAAGAAGTAGATAAACCCAAGAGGAGTAGATGGCTGGAAAAAATCAAACTCAAGGCTGAAATCAATAATTAAGAAACAAAACAAGAATCAATGAAACCAAGAGCTGCTTCTTTGAGAAAATCAACAAGATAGACAAACCCTTAGCCAAACTAACTAAGAGGCAGAGACACAATCCAAATCAACAAAATCAGAAATGAAAGGGGGGATATAATAACAAACACTGAGGAAATCCAAGAATCATTGGGTCTTACTTCAAAAGCCTGTATGTCACAAAACTTGAAAATGTAAATGAAATGGACAATTTTTTGTGATCTACTCCATTTACAAAAGCTGAATCAAGACCAGGTAAATAGATTAAATAGTCCTATATCCCCTAAGGAAATAGAAGCTGTCATGCAAAATAAGCCCAGGGTCAGATGGTTTCAGCGCAGAATTCTATCAGACTGTCAAAGAAGAGCTAACACCAATACTCTTCAAACTATTCCACAAGATAGAAACAGAAGGAACATTACCAACCTCATTCTATGAAGTCACAGTCACCTTTATACCTAAACTGCACAAAGACGCAACAAATAAAGAGAACTTCAGACCAATCTCGCTTATGAACATTGATGCAAAAATACTCAGTAAAATACTCAGAAATGGAATCTAAGAACACATCCAAGTAGGCTTCATCCCCGGCATGCAGGTGTGGTTCAACATATGAAAATCCATCAATGTAATTCACGATATAAACAAACTGAAAGAAAAACACTACATGATCATCTCCTTAGATGCCCAAAAAGCATTTGACAAAATCTAACATCCATTACATGTTTAAAGTCTTGGAGAGGTCAGAGATACAAGGCACATAGCTAAATATAATAAAGGCAATATACAGCAAGCCTATAGCCAACATCAAACTAAACAGAGAGAAACTTAAATCAATTCCACTGAAAACAGGGACAAGGCAAGTCTACCCACTCTCTCCAAATCTCTTCAACATCGTACTTGAAGTCCTTGCTAGAGCAATGAGACAATTAAAAGAGATCAAGGGGATTCAAATCAGAAAAGAAGAAGTCAAAGTATCACTATTTGCAGATGATATGATAGTATACATGAGTGACTCCCAAAAATTCTACCAGGAAAACTCCTACAGCTGATAAACACCTTAAGCAAAGTTCCTGGATACAAAATTAATGCAAAAAAAAAAAGAAAATATCAGTGACCCTCCTGTATACAAAAGACAAATGGGATGAAAAAGAAATTAGGGAAACAACACCCTTCACAATAGCCACAAAATAACATCAAGTATCTTGGTGTAACTCTAACCAAGCAAGTGAAAGGCTTGTATGAAAAAACAAAAACAAACAAACAAAAACTTCAGGTTTCTGAAGAAAATATTGAAGAAGATACCAGAAATAGAAAGATCTCCCATGCTCATTGCTTTATAGGATTGACATAGTGAAAATGGCCATCTTACCAAAAGCAATATACACATTCATTGCAATTCCCATTAAATTACCAACACAACTCTTCACAGACCTTGAAAGAAAAATTCTCAACTTCATATGGAGTAACAAAAAACCCAACATAGCTAAAAAAATCCTCTGCAATACAAGATCTTCTGGAGGTATCTTCCTCCATGATCTCAAGCTGTATGATAGAGCAACAGTAATAAAAACTTCATGGTACTGGCATAGAATCAGACTTGTGGATCAATGGAATTGAATCAAAGACACAGAAATAAACCCACACACCTATGGACACCTGATTTTTGACAAAGAAGCTAAAACCATACAATGGAAAAATAGCAGCTTCAATAAATGGTGCTACTCTAACTGGATATCCACATGTAGAAAAATACAAATAGACCCATATCTATCACCCTGCATGAAATTAAAGTCTAAGCGGATCAAAGAACTCAACATAAAACCAAACACACTCAATCTGTTGGAAGAAAAATTGGGGAAGAGCCTCGAACTCATTGACAACTTCCTGAACAAAACACCAAAGGCTCAGGATCTAAGATCAACAATTAATAAATGGGACCTCCTAAAACTAAAAACCTTCTTTAAAGTAAAGGACACTCCAAACAGAACAAAATGACAGCCTACATATTCGGAAAAACTTCACCAACCCTACATCCTATAGAAGGCTAACATCCAGAATATATAAAGAACTCAAGAAATTAGGCACCAACAAACCAAATAGTCCAATCAAAAAGTGGGGTACAGAGATAAACAGAGAATTCTCAACGGAGGAATATCAAATGGCAGAGAAACACTTAAAGAAATGTTCAACATCCTTAGTCATCCAGGAAATGCAAATCAAAATGACTCTCAGATTCTATCTTATACCTATATGAATGGCTAAGATAAAAAACTCAAGTGACAACACATACTGGAGAGGATGTGGAGAAAGGGTAACCCTCCTCCATTGCTAGTGTGCATACTTGTACTACCACTTTGGAAATCAATCTGGCGCTTTCTCAGACAATTAGGAATATCACTACCTCAAGATCCAGCTATACCACTCCTGGGCATATACCCAAAATATGCCTCACCATCCAACAAGGATATTTGCTCAGCTATGTTCATATCAGCTTTATTTGTAATAGCCAGAATCTGGAAAAACCCTGTTGTAAACGGAGATTAATATTTACTATTGATTTATCTTCTGGTAATTCTGCTGTTAGCCCTAAACAGCTGTATACCCAAATCACCACACAGAGGCTGGGTTTATTTAGTTAACCTAGAGCACAATGCTGGGCAATAGTCGCTCCATCCTAAACCTCCAAGCTCTCATAGTTTCTTAACATTTATATTTCCCACATTATACTTGCTTTTTGTGAAATCTTAGGTCTGGTTCATGCTCCATGTCCTCCAAGATCTCTCCTCCAGCTTCCTCTCTAAGCTCTCCTCTTGCCCCTTCTCCTCCCACTCATTTCCTGCCCTCTAGCTCCTCCCCTCTCTCCTGTCCTTTGGCTCCTCCCAGCTCAACATTCTGTCTAGTTGCTTTATTTGGAAGTTTACACCAAGTTGAGACGGGATGCTTAGAATGAATATCACAACGCAATATCCGGATTGAAACCAGAGAATTGGAGTGGGGGGAGTAATCAGTATTTGAATGAACAAGGATAAGGCGTATACATTTCAAAAGAACATTATACCAACACAATCCAGATGCCCCTCAATGGAAAAATAGATTCAAAAAATTGTGGCAGATTTACACAGTGGAATACTACTCAGCTAAGAAAATCGTGAAATTTGCAGGCAAATGGGTAGAACTAGAAAAGATCATCCTGAGTGAGGTAACCCAGAAGCTGAAAGACACACATGGTATATACCCCTATAAGTGGATATTAGCCATATAATAAAGTATAAACATACTAAAATCTATACTCCTAAAAAAGTTAAACAATAAGGAGGAGCCTAGGGAAGTGTCTTAATCCTTGTTCAGAATGGCAAACAAGATAGACATCAGAAGCAGTGGAAATGGGATCGGAACCTACTACAAAGGGCCCCTCCGCCCAACAGGGTATCGAAGCAGATACTGAGACTCATAGGCAAACTTTGGGCAGAGTACAAGGAATCTTGTGAAAGAAGGGGGAGATAGAAAGACCTGGAGGGGACAGGAACTCCACAAGGAGAACAAAAGAGCCAAAAAACCTGGGCTCATGGGGGATATACTCCAACCAAGGACAGTGTATGGAGAGGACCTAAAATCCCTGCTCAGATGTAGCTCATAGACCAAGTCTGTTTCCTAGTAACGGGAACAGGGGTTGTCTCTAACATGAATTCAGTGGCAGGCTCTTTGATCACCTCCCCCTGGGATGTGCAGCCTTGCCAGGACACAGAAAAAGAAAATGCAGCCAGTCCTGATGAGACCTGATAGGTTAGCGTCAGATGGAAGGGGAGGAGGACTTCCCCTATGAGGAGACTAGGGGAGGGACATAGGGGGAGAAGAGGGAGGGTAGGTGAGACTGGGAAGAGATGAGAGAGGGGGCTTCAATCAGGATATAAAATAAATAAATTATTAGAAATGAAAAATAAGAGTGAAACTTGGCATCACCTTTATCAGCAGCTAGTATTTGTCAACATCACCTCAAATTTTTAGTTTCATGAGGTCTAATTTATAAGTTGTTAGTCCATACTACTGGGTTCCTGGTTTAAAAGTTTTCCCACTGTGGCTATGACCTCCTGCACATTCCTTACTACTTTGTCCTCAAATCCTATTCAGGATATTGAATGTTATGTTCAGCCTCTTGATCTATTCAGAGATTTTTGTAGGATGATAGATAAGAATACAGCTTTGTTTTCTTAGATATACATATTGATAGCCAGTTTAACAAGAACCATTTTTTAAAATTCTGTTTTTCACCATATTTATTACTGGCTTCTTTGTTAAAAAGCAGGTAGCTGTAGGATTATAGGCTTATATGTATGTCTCGATTCTATCAGATTCATCAATTTGTGTGTTTTTATTATCATTTCTCTGTAGTATACCTGGAAATTGTGATACATGAACTAGTTTTATTGTATTTTTGATTTTTCATTTTATTGTTCAGGATTGTTCTGTCTTTGGCATATCACTGGACAAAATACAAAGCAAGAAATAACTTGAAAAAATATAATTCCATTCATTTGTCTGGTATAGCTCCTGGCACATTGTAAACCTTCAATAATCTCTGCTTATATTTCTTTTAGGTTTCATGGAATTCATGAATCTATACATGGTATATTCGGATCTTAAATTCCATAATGGCTAATAGTGTGATTCTTTAGACTTCTGGAGAAATCATAATAGAACCAATATGATATAAATGTGAATGATGCAGTGCAGTTAAACATACATACAGTACAGTTCTTGAATCAAAGCACTGGCCTCACTTAAGAGCCGGTTAAAAAGTAAATATGTTGACCCTACCTTAATCCCCCAAAATCTGTTGAAAGAAGCATAAATCTGCCTTTTTAGGGGTGACAGACTGTGCCTATTGTAAGTAAGTACTTTATTACTGAGCTATACTTAGACCAAGTTTGGAAAAATGCCTTTTATAAACAAGTTAAACATTAAGAGCAACTAAGTTACAACTAGACAACTTTCTCTGTTAAGAGTCCACTAACCTAAGTAGAGTTGGTGGTCCACACCTTTAACCAAGAACACAGGAGGAAGAGGTGGGCTGCTTTCTGAGTTTGAGATTATCTTGGTCTACATAACAAGTTCCAGGACACCCAGGGCTATACAGAGAAACCCTGTCACAAAAACAAGCATGCAAACAAAAAGATTCCAGTAGCCTGAGGCTGGAGAGATGCTTCATTGTTTAAGAGCTCTTTTTAAAAACTCTTGCAGAGGGCCTGAGTTCACTTCCCAGAATCCACATGGAAGTTCACAACTATTCATAACTGAAGTTCTAAGGTATATGGTACTCCTCATCTGACTTCCTCAGGCACCAGGAATGCATGTGGAGAGTTGCCTCAGCAGGTAAAGTTGCTTACCATCAACCTTGGTGACATGAGTTTGATCCTACGTGGTAGAAGCAGAGAACCAACTCCTGTAAGTTATCATCTGACCTTCACGTATGCATTATGGCATTTGTACACAAGTGTGCATACACCTATTAAATGCATATATATATATACGACATGAAGTCAGAGCAGGGCAATTTGGACCAGAGTGGCCAACAGGAAAGGAAAAGAGACAATAATAGGCAGAATGAATATGAGAAAGACACAACAATGGATGTATGTATGACATACATGTATTTCATACACCTATGAAAACAATATATGAAACTCATTATTGAGTTTGTGAGATGGCTCAGTGGGTAAAGGCATTTGCTGCCAAGCCTAACTACTTGATTTCAGTCCCTGAAACCTGAGTGTTTGTATGTGATAGAATTAGGGGTGACCAGCAAGTCTTCTGACTTCACACACACACACACACACACACACACACACACAACTAAATAAATGTAAAATTTTGAAAATAGACCCAGTATTTTGTAAGCTAAACAAATTAAGGAGTATAGAGATCATTTTTTCAGTCCAGCACAATGTTAATTCTTTTTTAAATTATTATTACAACTTACTCACTTTGTATCCCAGATGTAGCTACCTCCCTCATCTCCTCACAGTACTACCCTCCCTCCCTCTGCTCCCCATATACCTCTCCCCTAGGCCACTGATAGGGGAGGACCTCCTCCCCTTCCTTCTGACCCTAGCCTATCAGGTCTTATCAGGACTGGATGCATTGTCTTTCTCTGTGGCCTGGTAAGGTTGCTCCCCCCTCAGGGGGAGGTGATCAAAGAGCCAGCCACAGAGTTCTTGTCAGAGACAACCCTGTTCTCATTACTAAGGAACCCACTTGTATACTGAGCTGCCGTGGGTTAAATCTGTGCAGGGGTTCTAGGTCCTCTCTATACATGCTCCTTGGCTGGAGTATCGTTCTGTGCAGGATCCCCTGGGCCCAGGGTTTTTGGCTCTGTTGGTTTCCTTGT
Source organism: Meriones unguiculatus (assembly GCF_030254825.1). Taxonomy (NCBI): domain Eukaryota; kingdom Metazoa; phylum Chordata; class Mammalia; order Rodentia; family Muridae; genus Meriones; species Meriones unguiculatus. Next base: position 63,108,226 of record NC_083369.1, read on the forward strand.
AGAGCTCTTGTCCCCTCCAAGTCTTTCTATCTACCCCTTCTTCCGTAAGATTCCCTGTACTCTGCCCAATGTTTGACTATGAGTCTCTGCATCTGCTTCAATGCCTTGCTGAGTAGAGTCTTTCAGATGCCCTAACAATATTTGAGGTTCTGTTTAGTGGCCAAATTGGACTCAAACATTCTTCTCCAAGCTCTTCTGTAGTCATTGTTGATTTTTGCTAGTTTCTTGTTTTGGGAGATCAATCATTACAAGAGGCCCTGCTGTATATCATAGTTGATCAAATTTCCTCTCTGACTATAAGCTATGTAACTACTGTCACTCTCAGATGACCAGTTTACACAAGGAATTTTTGACCTGGACAAGACTTGTATTGGAACTGGTCCTGGAGGAAGAAAGGAGTCTGGTATAGATATTGGATAGAAGACAGTGGGATTCTGGTATGTTTTACTGCAGAATTCCATATAATTTATACTTTTTAGCATAAAGACTCTGGAACTTTCTACACTTATTCAGGTATAGCCCTGCTAGTAGAGCTCATCCTGTCGCCTTTCTTTTTAAAGACTAAAGGACCTGTTTGTGTAATTTAGATGTGCCTCCACCTGGGATTGTTTTTCTAATGGACCATGAAAGATATGGAAATTAGCAAGACTGAGCATTTTTCAAGGTTTTGGTTGTTTTAAGTATATAATATGGTATTGTTTAGGAAATTGCTTAGAAATTGCTTTGATATATCTTTGACAGTGGGTGTATGTAAATGTAGGTGTATATTTACAGGCATGTGTATGTATTCATATTCATGTGCTTGTATTTCTCTAACAATATCTATACTGCACTGTGTTTGTTTTTCTTGTTATGCATCATATTTCAACATAGGAACTGTGATAATCAAACAGCAATTTTAAAACCAGTAAGTCCATAGAGACCGACTATGTACCAGTTTACGGTAGGGAGATTTCATTGGCTCCCAGAAACAAGAACATCACTTTACCTGCAAGTTTTGATCCCAACTAAAATGCAAATGTTCCTGAGCTTTTCTTTGTAAGTTATCAGTCACACAAACATCAGAAACAATATATAAAGTCATTCATGCAACAAATATTTTTTGAGATTTGTGAAAGAACTTGAAAATTCAAGAGGAGGAAGTATTAAGAAAGAGCCCAGAAGAGGATCTGAGTAAGAAAAAAGGGGGAGCTGAATTCCTAGCTTCTTCTTTGTCCAGAATGTTCATTAAGTTACTTATTCACTCTTTTGTTCAGCAAATGTGTTTTCAGTCCCTATTATGTGTGGCTACTAAGTACAAGGAACAGAGAAATAAACACAAGAAAACAGACACACATCTGTTCTTGTTGATCTTATGTGACAGTGCGGAGAGATAGATAAAAAGTAAAAATGGGAATAGCTATAAAATTTGATTGCCATAAATGTCATGGAACAATAAAGGAGGGCATAACAGAGAGGTGTCAACATTTGCAACTTTAAGTGGGGGATAGGCAGAGAAGTCCAGCCTAAGAACAGGCTTTTTGAACAAAGACTTTAAGGAGATAAAGGAGAGAATCATGTGAAATGTCAGGAAGAACTTCAAGGGCAGGCAAAAAGAACAAGGGTGAAAGTCTAAAGGGGAGGAGGTCCTCTGGCTGCCAAGTGTTGAGATCAGAGTGAAGGCCAGTGAGATTGGAGTAACATGAGGAAGGGAGTGAGTCAGGTGCTGTCAGAGAGATAATGACAGAGCAGGAGGTTGGATCATGAAGACCTTGCAAGGCACTGAGAGCTCTGAGGCACTTATTGTAGTGAAGGGGAAATTGCTGAATTATGAACACTGACAGGGTCTAAGTCTATCAGATCGTTTTCTTAAATTTGAAAAAAAAAGTCATCTAGGTGTTTCACGTAGGAATACTGAGGTCCTTTCAGGATTTAAGGCCACACTAAATTTTCCCTGAAAAAGGTTATCTACCTACATAATTTAAACATCAAACAGTATGCAAAGGTATAAAATGAAAGGCAAAACTCTCCTTCTACTTATCCCCATTATGCCCTTTCTCTAAAGATAAACACTGTTTAATGTGTTTGTATATATGGAGAGAAGAAAAGAGACTATATGCTCTTTTTTATTTACAAAAAAAAAAAATGGAATCATGTTTTATATAGTTTAAAGCTTAGAGATTTCTCTAAACTCATCCAAATAATGCCACATCCCTTTCCTTTTAGTGGATGCACAACTACAGAACACGAGCGTGCTATATTTTATTAAACACATTTTTTCTTTTTAGTCATTTTTAAAAATTAGCACATAAGATACCACATTTTTTGAACAAAATATGTCTTAGTAGATTCTCTTTCCTCACCTTCTACACACTCATTCTCCTGCACCCTTCTCTGACTTTGTAACCTCCCTCCAAATCTTCTTTGGCTTTCATATCACATGTGTTCTTTCACCCTTCCCATTTTCCTTGGGCCAGTTTCTTATGTATGAATATTTACCTTGTTTTTATCAGGATGTTATAGGTATCAATGAAAATACAAATAAATGGTCTTAGAGCACAATAATAAGAGCAACACCCAACTATGAATGCTTATTATGTGTTAGATATTATGTCTTAATCTTATTTTACCTTTACAACTTTATGAGGAAAATACCATTCTGTCCATTTTGCATATTCAGAAAGTGAGCCTCAAGAGATTCAATGGATTTCTTAGGGCCCAAGGGTACATTGTCAAGGCCTAACTTGAATTTGGGCTGCCTGACTCCTGAGCCTAAGCTCTTTACCAGCTGTGAAATACAGCTACAATGCTACATCAGAGGCCAGGTGCAATAACAAGTTTCTTAGTTAAATTGTGTCTCCCATTCACCTTAATCAGCACTGAATTTTACCTAGTTTATTAAATACACGCCAGTACAATTGGGGAGAAGTGGCACCTTGCTGTTTGGATTTGCTTTCTTTTGTTTAGCACCATTCTTTAGCGCCATTCTTCATATGTCTACTTGACACTCAGATTTCTTTGCCTTTGAAACGCCTATTCACATCATTTGCTCCCTCGTCTTCTGGCTGTTGATGTTTTTCTTCCTGATTTGTCTGAGATGCTTGGAAATTAATGCAATGAGTCCTTTGTCTGTAGTAATTGTTGCAAGTACCTTGTTGTTCCTCAGTGTCATTTGGTTTTTGACTTTGTTTTTGTATATTTTTGTTACTGTTTTAAATTTTGATGCACACTCATTTGTCTTTTTAGCTATGGTATCTGCATTTATAAGCTGCTTTAAAAGGCCTTCCTTTTCCAAAACTGAATAGTTTAAAATTCTGCCGTATTTTCTTTTAGATCATTTGTTTTATATGAAATAGAATCAAACAGTAGCCCAGGCTGACTTGGAGCTCACTCTGACTCAGGCTGGCCCTTAACTCATGAACTTCCTGCCTTGGTCTCCTGCCTGTGGGAATTAAAACTGTATTGTCAGACACGATGTTTAGTACTTTTAAGATTTCACATTAAAATGCCTGACTCCTCTGTATTTGATTTAGATATAAGTAAGTTAGAGAATTCAGGTAGTCTGTGAATCAAGCATATTTGAATGATTCATCCTTCCCCCCATTAATATGATAGGCCACCTTTAAAACATATTAACTTATTAAATGAATTCAGTACTGTTGAGTACTTTTGAAAAACACTGGTCTGTTTTTCTATAGAACTCAACTATGATGAATCTCATTCCTTGTCTGTACTAATTTTCATGACTTTTTTGTTGGTCATTCTCCCCTGTTTCTTTTTCTCATTCACTAAGAAGAGAAGCTAGTTCTCTAACATCCACACCATCTGTCTTTTTTTTCCATCTGTTCAACAACCATTTTCTGAGTTCTGTCCATTCACAGAGATTGTCAGAAACTAGAACCATAATGACAAATAAGGACATAATCTCTGTTCGTGGGAAATTAATAACCTACTGGGAGATACAGATAAGTCAATAAGTAATTATAATAGAATTTAGTTAGTGCCTAAATACTATGAGTATGCAGCTGAAAAGTAACTAACTTGTGGGGAGAGGAGGAAGAGAGATAAGAATAGATCTGGAAGTACATTAGTTTAAATATTGAAGGACTATGGGAGTAAACTAGGTGAAGGCAAGAGAAATGGAAGGATGATCCAAGGGAAATAAGCCCTCTATATAAATTAGAAACACGATATGCTTGACAAATCACAAGGAATAGTTATGTGTGATTAGAGTGTTGGTGTGGGAAAAGTGTTGAAGTGGGACGGGAGATGTGACATATGGCTAGAGATACAGGAGCTGGGTCATGTGTGAATAATTTTGAGTGCTATGCTAGGTAAGCTGTCACGGGGACTCTATTAATGTGTTGCTAACAGAAGAGTAGTGTGCCTGAATTCTTTATGATTCTTCATGATTAGCTGGAAGTGAATAGTGAGAGGAAGTATGAAGAATGCCTTTCAGTATATAAGAGTGATTGCCAGAGGTTGGGAAGGGTGAGGGGGACAGGAATTGAAAGAAGCTGAATAACAGGTATCCAAACACAGATGAATAAATTAATTCTCATTTTCTATAGCACAGCAGGAGGATTACAGCTCACAAGAACCTATTGTGTTTTTTGAATAACAGGGAAATAGGTACTTGAAGGCTCCCCACACAAAGTAATGATAGAAAGATGGGAAATCTTGATCACCCTGATTAGATCAGTACATATTGCATACATGTGTTGAAATACACACCGTGCTCCAAATATGTACAATTACTATGCTAATAAAAATCATCAACCGTTAGCACCTCTGACTTGATCATCACATATTGTCTAAATTGCAGTTGCAAATGTGTATAATTAAATAACGACAACCTCAATGTCTTCCAAGATGACTGAACTAGGTAGGATAAAAGAAGCATAGGGTTAGGATTACTGTGAAAGCAGTAAATAAAAACATCCTGGTAGTACCCTGCATCCAAACTGACTTACCTGTGTCCCGGGCCCTCCAGAGCTCTGTCTTTATAGCTCATGCTTGAGTATTGCAAGCTAGTCGTTAATACCCTGCACAGAGAACATTTTCATTTGGCAGCTGTTTTCAAGGTTTTCATCTATTAAAATGAGCCTAATAATAGGAGCTTCAGGCAAGCTAACTGGAGAAGACACTTTCAGCAGAAGTGTGTTAAATGATACCAGAGTGCGGAGCCTACTCCCTAAAGCAGGGACTAATCCTGGGCTCTCCTAAAGAGGAGCATGGTGCCAGGGTAAAGGGAGGGACGAGAGGTATGGACCTTAGACTGGTCAGAGGCTGGCCCTGACATCAATTGAAACAGGTTGCATGCTTAACTGGAACAGTCTGTCTGCCCTGGTCTAGTCCTCCACACATCAGTCTCCTTTTTCTCCATAAAAAAAAAAAAAAAATGTGACCTTAGGGTTCTGGAACAAACAGTCCTGAGAGACAGGGAGTTATTAGGTGATCCAATCACTGAGTTCTTGAAACCAGGCACAACATTTACAGCAGAAAGAAAACTGGCATTCTGGATTCTAAAGGAGGAGGGAGAGTCAGCTGACATCAGAGGAGAAGGATTCACATTGTCATGGCAACCATAAGAGTTATACTGTATTGTTTGTAGCCAGAATTTAAGAGATTATCCTTGGGCTAAAAAGAAAAAAAGTCACCTCTTTCAATTCAATATCACCATCTCAGAACACCCACCACCTTACTATGAGGAATTTTTGTTTGTTCATTCGTTACATGACACTTGAATATTTATTGATTTACTAATCTGCCTTCCTAAATTTTCCCCCTTCTTTCTTTCCTTTTTTGCATCTGGCCAGCACAGCAAGAAGGGGCCATTTGTCTTCCCACAGATGGTGCCGGTAAATCAAACTTCTGGCTGGTAGAAACTGGGACCTGGAAATCCTCCCAACTTGGGAAGTGTCCTTCCCACGACTTAGAGCTGCTGCTTTTCTGTCCTGGGAGAGGGTGTCAAGAAGAAATGGCTGCTGGGAAAAGGTTCTGTGTCCAAAAAGACAACAGAAAGCTATGAGGGAGTTATTGGGCAGCTTTAGCTTCATCCTCAGTAAATGGTATAGTTTCAGTTTGTAGTGATTACATGGAGAATTCACTTAAATTACATCTCTGAAGCACCACTGGTGGCATGGAAAATAAATGAGAGTTTGTCCCAAAAAAGCTAGACTGGTCTACAAAAAGAGCCCAGGATAGCCAAGGCTACACAGAGAAACCCTCCCTGTCTCAAAAAACAAACAAACAAACAAACAAACAAAAAAGCTAACCCCCATACCTACCCCAAAAAAGGAAGAGAAGAGAAAGAAGACCTGGAAACAACACAACAACACAGTGTTTAACTCCCTGGCTCCAGTTAACCCATCCCCCATTGGTAATACTGACATCATCTAGCTTTTTAGACAAAGGCTTAATTGGCATCCTGTTTATTAAGCGTTAAAAGTCATTCTCTTTATCTCTCCTTCTTGGCTCAGTAACTCTGACTTTGGAAATCTCTGGAGATTTTAATTTCCCAAAGAGCCTCCTGTCATCTCTTACAGTAATTCTTTTCACGTCACCTTATTTAAGTATATTGACTGGTTTAAAGGCTTAATTGTGATGAAGAAGATGAAGTCCAAATTTAATAAGTACTTAGAGTGAAACACTATGGCTTCCTCCCTCTGGTTTCAACAATCATTGCATTTGCTTTAGACGTCCAAACTGGGGGGGTGGGGAGAAGAGGCAGGCTAGAGAAAAGGGCAGAAACATGTTTGGTTGGCCTTTTCTAAAAATCTGTGGTTATTGCTGCCATAGTGGCAGCAGACAAATGGTTGCAAGGTGATGGGTTTGAAAATGATCCAAGAAGAACGCCAGATGATGCAGGCAGCAGGGAGGAAGGCGCACCTCAAAGCTCTTTCCTGGTTTCTAAATAGGCTCTTTACTTTTACCAGCACTATTGGCTTTGAGAACACTCTGGGTTCTCCAAGTCTCTTGGCATGAGTGTAGACAAATCTCTTTTCCTGTTAGTACAGCTAACACCAGATTAGCATTTTTCAAAAAGAACTTGACTAGAAAATGAAGAGAAACACAAAACTAAAAAAAGAAAATGTAAATGTATAGAAATGAGCACAGATTCTAAGATAAAGTCTAGCCCCAGATTTACTGCACTGGCAGAGACTACCAGGCACCCACGTGTACGCACACATATACACACACCTGGTCCTTTCTCCTGGCCTGCCTCTGTAGACCCTGTGCCTTGAGGCCTTGATTGCTTCTCTTATTGCAGTCTTGGCTCTCTCTTCTTTTATATCTTTTATCTCTGTTTCCTGATTATTTCAGTTCATGATTGTCCCTTTCTAGTTGACTACAAAGTGCTGCAAAGACAAGGACTAATCACAGTCATCTTTGTATCCAAAGTGTCTGGCATGTGCAATCATCCATAAATGATTGTGGAACACAAGCACACCAAATTAGATCCTTCCAGCTCAGAATCATGTCTACTATGGAAATTAGCAATTCTAAAAACAAGGTTCCATGAGCAGACAATAGTTTACACCCACAAGCTTAGGTCTATTTGATTCAATGTAAAACAATCTGGGAAATTAAGATGAATAGAACTGTCACAGAATTACATAGGATTCTGGTTTTCCAAACACGTACCACACATCACCACATTTGTTTCTCAGAAAAACAGTGTAAGGAAATGAAATTTAGAGGGATTAAACCAGCTAACAACAGAAGGATTAAAATACTGGCTCAAAGTCACAGAGTAATAATATAATGTACTTGGAACTACATCCAGATCTCTGGATGCTTAATCCATTAGTCCTTCCACTGTTATGTACTGCATCCCTAAAGATGCCTTTGGGAGTTGGGTCATCAGTAACCTCAGAGAACAATTCTAAAGCTTCTTCATGCCATCATCTCTGTCTTCCACCCACTTATTATGGTACTGACCCAGGGAAAGAGTCCAATCATCATTCCAGGACAAGCAAGTAGTAGAACCTTGCTGAATCAGAGCCCGGAGACCTGTCAATCCTATTCCTAGGAATGTAAGCAAACAAACCTTACAAATTCAAAATTATATATACTTATATATACATATGTAATAAAACTTTTCTGTGAGCAAAAATTAATTATTGTGTTGGCAGTTTGCTTCCTCTGAAATATTGGACAGGTATTTAAAGATATATGCATACAGATGTCCATGACAGCCATGTCAGTGTGTCTAACAGTAGGAAATGGGATAAAAATAATTAAGTCATACCCATACTATAAATCATGATAAAGTCAATAAAAGTGATGATTTAGTGTACATCTATATTTATTGGATGGAACAACATTCAGAACATTGTGAAGCTTTTTCAAAAACAAGATACAAATCAATGTTATAGAATGATATTTACATTTCAGAAAATAGTGTGGAAGGATTTTTTTTTTAATATCTTGGTGTTGACAGTAGTGGTACATATGACCTTGAGTCTGATGGAACAACATGTGATCTTTATTTGGGCTTCCATGTATTTTCTGCAATATTACCTTTGTGTTAAGAAAAATTCAAAACAATTTTTAATGAAGGAAATTAATCTAAACTCTGATATTTATGGTCAATGGATGTTTGACAAGAGTGCTGAAACATTAGAATGGCTCAAGAATTATCTTTTCTGCAAATGATGCTGAAAAGGCTGAGTATTCACATACAAAAGAATGACTTTGAAGGTCAGGGAAGATGGTTCAGGGGATAAGGGCACTTACTGTGCAAGCATATAAAGCCTGAGTTAAAATTTCCAGCAAAAAGATGAACATGGTCCTGTGTGCATGTAACCCCATGACTAAAAGAGGAGCTGAGAGAGCAGGATCACTGTGACTTATTGGCTTCCCACCTAGGTCCTGACTCAGTGAGAGACCCTGTCTCAAGGAAATAAGGTGGGACATGATAGACAGAAGAGTTGAATTCTTGATCTACCTGCAACACTCACACAGCCACATGCAATTGCACACACCTACAATATACACACTCACATAGACAGAGAAGAATGGATTTGAGCTCTTACCTACAGCATATAAAAAAACTAACTCAAAATAGACCCCCAAGATCTAAATATAAGAGGTACACTATGAAATATTGTACAAAAACTATTTATAAATGTTCTTATTCTTGGAGTTTGAAGTATTGTAGTTCATGTTGTTGGTGACTTTTCAAGACTACAGGCACACTCAGATGTATGAAATAAGATTTTTGTATATTTGACTGTGATACGTGTGTGTGTACAAGAACATACACATTTATTGAGAATAGGTGTACACAGGTTATAAAGGGGCCTCCACCATTACCATTCTTCTTCATACTACATCTATGAGCTAAGTGCTACTTTCAGGGCTTATCAGACCAAGTGTTTATTTCCATAAGGAAAGGGAATTAAGGAAAATGTTTATTTCCATAAGGAAAGAGGTTAATGATAAGTGTGAGCTTAACAGAGTGTGGAATCACCTAGAAGAGGAGCCTCTGCACATGCCTGTGTGTGTGGGGGGGGGGGGTTGTCTTGATTAAACTAATTGATGTGGTGTGTGAGAAGACTCATATTTTTTATTTTAATTTTATTTATATATTTATTCATTACAATTTAATCACTTTGTATTCCTGCTGTAGCCCCCTCCCTCATGTTCTCCTAGTTCCACCCATCCTCCCTCTTCTCCCTCTATGCCCTCTCCCTACTCCCCTGATAGGGGAGGTCCTCCTCCATTTCTATTTGCCCCTAGCTTATCAGGTCTCATCAGGACTGGCTGTATAATCTTCCTCTGTGGCCTGGCAAGGCTGCTCCCCACCAGGGGGAAGTGATCAAAGAGCTGGCCACTGAGTTTATGTCAGAGACAACTCCTGTACCCCTTACTAGGGAATCCACTTGGGAACTGAGCAGCCAATGGGATTCCTTTGAACAGGGGGTCTAGATCCTCTCCATGCATGGTCCTTAGTTGGAGTACCTCTGAAACACCAGGGTATCGAAGCATATACTGAGACTCTAGCCAAACTTTGGGCAGAGTGCCAGAATCCTCATGGAAGAAGAAGGGGATAGAAAGACATGAAGGTAACAGGAACTCCACAAGAACAACAGAGCCAAAACACCTGGGCCCAGGGGCCCCTGCAAAGACTGATACTACAACTAAGGAAGATTCACTTGTAGGTAAGACCATTCCCTGGGCAGGGCACCCTAGATGGCACAAAATGGAGAAAGTATGTGAGTGTTTTAGCTGCATGTATGTGCATGTCTGGTGCCTGTAGAGATCAGACTAGGACATTGGATCCCTCTGTAATGGAGTTACAGATGGTTGTAAGCTGCCATACTTAAGCTTGGAACTTAACCCATGGTCCTCTCCAAGAGCAGCAGGCAATCTTAACTACTGAGCTGTCTCTCCAGCCCTTAAGATGGTAAAGTGAGCTAAACACTACCACATAATCAACCATCTCTACTTTCTGACTGTGCTGTGATGTGACAAGCTACTTCAAACTTACACCTTGATGCCTGCACCATAAGACTGTACCTTTGTACTGTAAGTTAGAATAAATTATTTTCTCTTTAAATTACTCTTGTTAAGGTATTTTATCACAGCAACAGGAAGAAAAATGAGGGGAAACTTGGATCAGATGCATAAAAATGGGCCTAGTTCATGAATACTCTAAGAATTCTATTTTCACAAGCAAAGATGAAATCATTCTTGAATTTCCTAAGCATCAAAAGCATATTATCTCAGTAGACATCAGTTAACACTGATGATGTGCAGAGAGTAAAAGACTCTTGGATTTCTGGTCCTAAATGGGAGATGTATAGTACAACCCCCTGACTCAAGGCTCCAGAATCATCATAGAAGTGGGTGCTGGAAAGAAGTGGGAGCTGGAGGTGTAATGATTACAAAAAAAGTAGTGTTTCCCAAGCACTACAGGGCAGTTGCACATATAAACTCACAGAAGTTGTAAACACACACACAAGACTTGCCTAAGATCAATCCACACAAAATCCCAGCATGGAGGGGTGAAAAGGTCATGAATATCCACCCTATCTATAGAACTATTATCAACTGCTGAGTGAGAAAAAGTTGGTTTTCTTTAAAAATGACTCCCCTGAGAAGCTACCCATGCTCCAATAGTTGGTCCAACACCCAACTTACTGGCAGCACCAAGTAGACTCAGTGAATTACAGGAAAATGGGAAGAAATAGTGGATAAGGAATTGGCAGTGATGAAAGCACATTATATACTTGCATAAAAATTTCAAACAATTAAAAAAGTACAGTCTTCTGAAATTATCACTTGAACTTGTGAAGTGTTTTGTCTTCTTCCACCCTTCTCTTATATTAATATATGTGTGTATACATATATTCATATATGTACATATATATACCTTTATGTTCAGTTGGAGCTTCCTCTTCCTTGCTTACCTAGAAAGATATACTTGAAAACTTACCTTAGTTTGCCTGGAAATAGACTCTGATACAAAGGTTCACATACAGATGATTATTGGGGGAATATAATTGGTGATGAGAGTAACTGTGAGGAAGTGAAGAGAAGCAGAGCTCTAGGGCAAGGGAGGAGTAGAAGAGGAAAGCCTCAGGTATCTTTATTGTAGCTCTGGAGCAGTAGTGGCTTCTCTGATGAGTTGTCTGAAGTTGATGTCGAGCCTTTGCACTCCCTTTGGATGTGTCTACCTTTCCGGAGAAGGTACAATGTCAGACAGAGTCACCTGTGGTCAAGATCAACACTCATAACTGAGAGACATAACTAAGAGCCACCAGCAGCCACTACTTGAAGCAGCTGAGGAGAATCTAAGAAGTGCATTACAAGAGTCACTGTAGTCACTTCTTACCTTGTTGAACTCAGAGAAGCCCGCAGAACAGGTTGCTGTGAATTCTTTCAGCCTACCTTCCCATATGCTTCCATGGCTTGAATTGCCAAGCATGAAGTAAGTTTAGCATTCCTGGATTTTGTATGTGAGAAATTGAGGACTCTTAAAAAAAAAATGTCACCAGGACTAGTGAGACGGCTCAGTGGATAAAGGCACCCACTGTCAATCCTGACTACTTGAATTCAATCCCCATGACTCATGGTAAAAAGATAAAAACTTACTCTCAACGTTATCTTCCGACCTTCACATACTTGGCACGGTGTGTGTGCACACACACAGTGAGAGAGACACAGAGACACGTACAGAGGAAAAAGATGTAACTTTTTAAATGTCCCCAGTTTGAGCAAATGAATGGATGCTGGTGAAATTTCTTAGACCAATAAGGGATACACTTGGAGCAGGAAGAAACTAGTTTTGTCTTGAACAAATGAGTTTTGCAATAGATGTAAAATGTTCAAATGTAGATGTGTATTAGGTAATTCTATATCTGAGTGTGGAACTTGGAGAAGTTGAGGATATTTCTGTTAATTGGGAGTTGAATATAAATTGTGCTGAAAGCCTTAGGAATGAATGTGAACACTTAAACGGGGACTACAAAATGAGTGAAACATCTAAAGTTGAGAGTTTATGGGATGACCAACATTTAGTGGACAGAGGGAGGAGGATGAGTAGGCAGAGATGGAGAAGTGGGAAGACTACCCTGCAAGTATTGTGTCACAAAAGCCACACACAAAAAAATATTTCAATATATATATATATATATATGTGTGTGTGTGTGTGTGTGTGTGTGTGTGTGTGTATTAACTTTTGGTTTAACATGAGAAGTAATTCATGATCACCGTGAGAACTGATTTGGAGAGAAAGTCACATTGGAGTGAGCTGGAGATGGAGGCAAAATGAGAAAGTAGAGGGCACAGGAAGTGTGGCATATTCAAGAGGTTGGTTGTGTGTGATTAAGGAGGAAAGAGATTCTGGAGAGTTAACAGCAAGGATCTGTGAGTTTGAGGGATTTGTGGGTTTGCTTGCTTGCTTGCTTGCTTGCTTGCTTGCTTGCTTGCTTGCTTGCTTGCTTGCTTGTTTTGGTAAACTTTAATTGAAGTATAGCATACACACAGAGAATGAAAAAACAGGTGTACATCTTGATGGAGTTCTACTATCTTAACACCCTTGTATAACTAGCATCCGGATGGGAACAAAGAAAGATAACACCCCAGAATGCCCCCCCCTCGTGACCCATTCCAGTAACTAGCTTCAACAATGCTAAACATTATCCTAACTTCTAACAACTCTAACAACGTAGAGTAATTTTCCTTATTTTTGAACTCTAATAGAGCCATCTAGTGTGAGCTCTTTTATGTCTGGCTTTTATCACCGCAGCACGGCTTTTGAGACCCATATAATTGTGTGTAGTAGCCATGCATTCAGTCTCACTGCAGTGTATTTACCCATTGTGTTAATTTATCCATTCTCCTATTGAAGGAGATTAGGGTAGTTTTCAGTTTGGCACTATTACATTTCTTGTGGATTTCTTTTTAAAAAATACTCTAATGGCTTTAATGTGCTCCAAGCAAATCACTTTCCATGAAAGACCCAGACCTTTTTGTTTGTTTGTTTTGAGATAGGGTCTCACTCTGTAACCCAGGCAAGTCTAGACATCATTACATAACCAGGCTAGCTTCAAGCTCACGGTAATCCTCCTCCCTTAGTCTCCCAAATGCTGAGATTATAGGTGCAGATCCACCTTTTATTTATTTGTATGTTTGTTTATTATTTTAGGTTTTTCGAGACAGAGTTTCTCTGTGTAGCCTGGCTGTTCTGGACTCCCTTTGTCGACCAAGCTGGCCTCGAACTCACAGAGATCTGCCTGCCTCTGCCTCCCCTAGTGCTGAGATTAAAGATGTGTAGCACAACACCTGGTTTAGAGCTACCTTTTAAAAATATAATTTTATAAAAAACATAAAAAGAGTAGACTAATCTGTATTTGTTAGCTTGCTAGAGACAGGATTTTATGACATACACCACACCTTCCCCTTGTCTTGAGGTTATAACTATACACCATCACACCCAGAGTCAATAAATATTTACAAAATAAAGAAACAAACAAAAACTATTCAGTGATTTGATTCAACAAAAGTCACCTCATGAATCTCAGAGTAATTTATTAAAATTCTAAACATTCACAAAAATGTTCCTACTTAAATTTTCATAGAGTTAAACATTAAAACAAAAGACTTACTAAAAAGCTAATCCTCTGTGAAAGTCTCCAGATATTTTTCCATCTAATAATAATTCATGAGGCTATTTACAGCCACTTTCCTTAAATGTTTGCTACAAAATAAACTAGTAGTTAGGTGCTAGACAGAAGCATTTATTTCCAGAGCCAAATTTTAAAGGGACTTCTTTTTAAAATTACATTTATTTATTGTGTGTGTGCATGGTTTTGTGCATGTCCTGCTGTATGTGTGGATGTCAGAGGACAACTTATGACAGTTGGTTCTCTCCTTCTCCCATATGGAGTCTGAGAATCCAATTCAGGTAATCACACTTAGTGGCGAGAACTCCTACCCTTTGAGTCATTTCCATGCCCCTAAAATTTTTTGACGTGAAACTCACATAATGAAAATAAACAATTAACAATAAAAATTATATGAACATTTTTTTTCAAAAGTGAGATCAGAGTATGATTGCTCATACCTATAATCTCAATATTCAAGATCCTGGCTGTGGCAGGAAGCTCTCCTTGAGTTAAAATCCAGGCTGGGCTACAGAGTGAGACTGCCCCCTTCCACCAAAAGAAACCAACAATCAACAGAAAAACAAACATAAAATGCTCTATAAAAGAGTGGATCTGACATGAACTCAGTGACTAGCTCTTTGATCACCTCCCCATGAGTGGGGAGCAGCCTTACCAGGCCACAGAGAAAGACAATACATCCAGTCCTGATGAGACCTGATAAGCTAGGGTCAAGATAGAAGGGGAGGAGGACCTCCCTTATCAGTGGACTTGGGGAGGGGCCATTGGAGGAGATAAGGAAGGAAGGGTGGGATTGGGAGCGAATGAGAGAGGGAGCTACAGATGGGATAAAAGTGAATAAAGTGTAGTCAATATAAAAATAAAAATTAAAAAAGAGTGGATCTTAAAATACTTATGTTTATTTTATAAGCATTTTAATGTTTATGAATTACTAAAATTATTGAATTTTATTTAATTATTAAAAAGGTACATAGCTGTCACAGGTTCTGTGAGTTCATATATACACAGGTTCAAACCAGAAAATGTCCCATCACTGAAAAGAGGAGCTGCTCACAAAGTCAAACTCCTAACCAAGAAGCTATTTACAATTGATGCCTTCTGGGAAAGGGGAAATTCGTTTCTCTGAGATAATGACACTGGGTGTATCAACCATACTCCCGGGCAGGCCTTAGACTCAGTGGTAGGGGACCAACAGAAACCTAATGTTTTTTAGGGGTATGGCCTTTTTGCTTTGTTTTGTTACTTGTGTGTGATGTGTGTGTTTTATTGGTGTTTTTTTTTTTTTTGTTTGTTTGTTTGTTTGAATTTCTTTTTTCTTTTTTTTTTTTTTTTTTGATTGATAGAACATGAAGTCAGATGGGTAGGAAGTTAAGGATGATATGGACAGAGTTGGGAGAAGGAAATAATAAAATCAAAATAGATTGCATAAAAACTTTTCAAGTAAACCAATGAAATGAATTGAAGTAAAAAATATACATAGCAACGATTTATCCCTTATTAGTATAGAGACAATGACTTTTAATAGTAATATGTTCAGAGTCGCGCATCTACTCCTACTAAATTGAGGGCATTTTATTATTTACCATTTTCTCTTCAGTAGAAGAACATGAACTCGGGACTTAATCATGCTAGACAAGCACTCTCAAGAGTTACACTCCATCTTGAAAACATTTATTTCACCCTTACAAATATTGTGCTGTGGCTGGAGAGATGGCTCAGTGAGTAAACTCTTGTCCCTCAAGCATGTGGACCTGCGTTCAATCCCCAGGACCCACGTCAAAGCTGAGCCCTTTAGTACATACCGATAATGCCAACACTGAACAAGAGAGAGAGAGAGAGAGAGAGAGAGAGAGAGAGAGAGAGAGAGAGAGAGAAGGATCCTTAGGGCTTGCAGGCAAGCAAGTTTAGGTAAATAGGTGATTTCAAGGTTCACACAAGATCTGGTCTCAAGAAATAAGGTGGAGGAATGGAGAGGTGGCTCAATATATAAAGCATTTGCTACCCAAGGATGAGGATCTAAGTTCAGATCCCCAGAACCCATATAAAGCTAGACACAACAGTGCCTACTTCTGTCATCCTGATGGTCCTGTGGTGAGATGAGAGACCGAGGCAGAGACTCCCTGGAAGCTTACAGACCAGCTAGCCTGGTGTACCAAGTTGTGAGCAAAGGACCACGTCTCAAGCAAGGTGAAAGATGAGGACCAATACCATGGGTTGTTCTGGCACACACACACACACACACACACACACACACAGAGAGAGAGAGAGAGAGAGAGAGAGAGAGAGAGAGAGAGAGAGAAAGATGAAACTTGCTTCCCTTAGCCTTTTAAAAATTATTTCTTTTATTTTTGAGATTATGGTATAATTACTTCATTTCTACATTCTCTTCCAAATCTTCCTAGCTCTCTTTGGCTCCCATATTTCCTGTGGGTGGTTTTTATTTTACTTTCATCTTTATATTGCTCTGTACTATTTGAATTTATTATTGATAGCATCAGGAAGAAACAGTCAAGTTCTTTTGACTATGAAAAGTATTTTTTGAGGGATCCAAGTTCTTTTTGTTTTATTGTGTTTGTAACGGATACAGAAGGATTAAGGTTATATATATATTAATTTAATACCATGTGATACATCAAACCATATTATATAATCGGGTTAAATGTGTCTGTCATCTCAAATAATACTTACTTTTTTAAATAATTGGTTTTTTTTAATTTTTATTAATTACAATTTATTCACTTTGTATCACTTCTGTAGCTCCCTCCCAATCCCACCCTCCCTTCCTCTTCCCCACACATTCCCCTTCCCCAGTCCACTGATAAGGGAGGTCTTCCTCCCCTTCCCTCTGATCCTAGTCTATCAGGTCTCATCAGGAGTGGCTGGAGTCTTCTTCTGTGGCCTGGTAAGGCTGCTTCCCCCTCAGTGGGAGGTGGTCAAAGAGCAGGCCAAACAGTTCCTGTCAGAAACAGTCCCTGTCCCCATTACTATGGAGACAAATTGGACACTGAACTGCCATGGGCTATCTCTGTGCAGGGGTTCCAGGCCATCTCCATGAATGGTCCTTGGCTGGAGTATCAGTCTCAGAAAAGATCCCTGTGCCCAGACGTTTTGGATCTGTTGCTCTCCTTGTGGAACTCCTGTTCTCTCCAGGTCTTTATATCTCCCCCATTTTTCATAAGATTCCCTGCAGTCTGCCCAAAGGTTGGCTATGAGTCTCATCGTCTGCCTCGATACCCTGCAGGGTAGAGCCTTTCAGAGGCCCTCTGTGGTAGACTCCTGTCCTGTTTCCTGTCCATCCTCTTTGCCTTTCTGAATGGGAATTGGAAAAGATCATCCTGAGTGAGGTATTCCAGAAGCAGAAAGACACACAGGGTATATACTCACTCATAAGTAGGTATTAGACATATAATATAGGATAAACATACTAAAATCTGTACACCTAAGGAAGCTAATCAAGAAGAAGGACTCTGGCTAAGATGTTCAATAATTCTTACTTTATAGCCAACCTATCCTAACTCATCTGGTTTTCTAAAATATACAGCAAGTTATTGTTATCTGTTCTCATCCTATTGTACAATATGATACAAGTGTATTCTCTTATGTGCCTGTAGCTGGGTATTTTCTCCTTAATTCTCCCTACCCTTATTTTCCCCAACCCCTGCTATCATCCCACTTGCAATTTCTGTGACTTCAACTACTGTGAAATCCATCATGTGGTGACATCATGTGGTATTTGTCTTTCTATGCTTGGATTAATTCATTCAGCATCATCAACTCCACTTCCACCCATTTGGACACAAGTGATGGGAATTTCTTTTCTTGTGGGTAGACAGCATTTTATTGTGTGCATGTATAGAAATTTTTCTGTAAATTTTCTTTCTCTTTACATTCATTACTGGGCATTGAAATTGATGCCAGGTTGTGCCAGTTGTGAATAGTGCTTCAATAAGCATAGAGATTAGATATTTTCTCATACTGTTCCTGTTTCCTTTAATGTACACCCAGAAATGACATTGATGGATCATATGACAGTACT
The DNA here is from genome assembly GCF_030254825.1 of Meriones unguiculatus. Lineage (NCBI taxonomy): Eukaryota > Metazoa > Chordata > Mammalia > Rodentia > Muridae > Meriones > Meriones unguiculatus. Next base: position 63,126,379 of record NC_083369.1, read on the forward strand.
AGTTTCATTTCTTGAGAAATGTTATGCTTTTCTCCAGCTGTACCAATATACTCATTAACAGTGTGCAAGGAAAGTTCGCTTTTCTCCACACCTCACCAGTCCTTAATAGTTTTACTCTTCTTGCTAATATTTATTCTTCTTATGGGAGTGAAGTGAGATCTCACCAGAGTTTTGACATGCATTTTCCTGACTAATATTGATGCTGTGCATTTTTCATATACTTGTTAATAATTTGCATGTCTTCTTTTCCTTTGCTGTTGAGTTTTGAAGTCTTACATAGTCTGAATATTAAACCGTTTTCAGATATACATTCTGGAAGCAGTGTCTTCCACCCTGTGTTGCTTTTTCATTCTGATGATTGTTCCATTTGCTTTGCAAAAAAAAAAATTTAGTTTGATGAAAAAGTTAACCATTTAATTTATTGAGGTAGCTTCTCTCTGATGCTCAGTCTGGCCCTGAATCCCAGGTTTCAAACAATCCTCCTGGCTCAGCCTCTCAAGTGCTGAAATTGCAGACACACTCCTTGGATTCAGCTGCATAGTTAACCATTTTAAAGTCATCTAAAACTGGCAGAGTGGCGTACACCTTTCATTCTGGCACTCAGGAAGCAGAGACAGGCAGATCTTTGTGAGCTCAAGGCCAGCTAAGTTTCAGGACAGCCGTAGATATACAGTGATAACCCTGCCTTGAAAATACTAACAAATGACAATTTAAAAACAATAACCTATTCAATGGCACTTAGCACATTCCCAGTGTTGTGTTACCCATCCTTCTAGTTTCAAAAAAATGTTCCTCTCCCAAAAGAAAACACTTTAACCAGTAAGTCAATGTTCCCTACTTATTCCCTCCACCTCCTACATTCCTGACAACTGCAACAGGTATACTTATTTTTGATATTTCATATAATCACACAGCACAGACCTTTGTGTTTCCATAGTCTTCCCGTGGGTTTTGGGATTTGCCTACACATTGTGCTATGCACGAGTACTTCATTCTATTTCATGGCTGAACAATATTTCATTGTATGAACGGACAACAATTTGTTTAGCTAACCATTCATGGACAGATATTTGGGCCTTTTCGATATTATAAATAGAAATGCTATGTAAATGAGAATTCTGTGTATTCTTTTGAGTCCCTGTTTTCAATCATTTTTGACTGTGTGCCTAGGCGTGAAGTTATTCAGTCGTATGATCATGCTATATTCAAGTTTTTTGCAGAACTGTCACACAGTTTTACACAGTGGTTGCCTCACTTCATACTCTCACTACTGATATACAAAACGTTCTGTATGCTAAGCCAAATGCCACATGTTCTCCACAGCCTATGCAATTGTTGGTTTGTGTTTTCTGTTAGGTTATAATAGCCATCAGAGTAGGTGTGAAAATCTCATTGTGATATTAAAGAAGTCGGGTGTCAGTGTGCTTGTTGTCCATTGACAGATATTTGGAAATGGCCTGTCTTTTTATATTGAGCTGTAACAGGTGGTTCTGTATGTCTTCTGGCAACTATACTATTATTATATATATATACCTTGTAAATACTTTCTCTCTTCCTCTAAGTTGTATTTTTACTTTCTTGAAAATGTCTTCTGATACAATTGAGACAATCACATACTTTAGCCCGCCTTTTATTAATTTGACATTTTACATTATTGATTTTCTTGCATTGAACACCCTTTCAATTCCTAGAATGAATTCCACTCTGTCATAGTACACAATTTTTTAATATGCAGTCAGATTCATTTGTATTTTTTGATGACTATACATCTGTATTCATGAGGTATAATGACATGTAACAAACATTCTTGTATTAATTAATTTATTTATTTTTGAGACAAAGCTTGTGTAGCCCAAGCTAGCTTTTAATTTGAACTCCTTGTGCCTCAGACAAGACACTGGAGTGGTAGGATTATAGGTGTGGACCATCTTGCTTGTCTCAAACCTTTATTTTACAAAGAAAAAAGTGACAATACATTTCAGTCAAAAACTAAACAGCTAATGGAAAAGACAAGATTCATATGGCAGCAGTTAAAACCTTAAGTAAAATTGTGTTACACTGAAAATTATAATTGACCATGCATCTTGCAAGAGAATTTTTTCAAGGACTATCTCACTTGATATAGCTAACAAAATTAAAAAATACAACAAAAATTTAAGTCTATCATGTCATTTTAGGAATGAGGAAAAATGACTTAAGCTAGGTGATTTGAAGTAGCGACAGTTACCTAAAACACTTTGAAATTACACCACTCCTTTATACTATAGATTGCCAAGCCTTCAGTCTCCTTACCACAAAGTCCATTCCTTACCACAAAGTCCATATCCCTGACTTTTTGCTTGCTCCTAACTAAAACAAATGTACTGCTATTTAAGCCATTGTCTATCCCACATTCTCTTTGATGCAGCTAGAAAACAGCTTACTAGGAGTTTATAGGAAAAATATTTCATGTACTTGAAATGAAATTAAATATGTGACTGCATCCTTTATTATTTTCTGTCAGTATTATTTACTGAGCCTCGGGCACTGGAAAAGTGCATGCTCTCTACATCTCTACATAGGCAGTTCAAAGTGTGTTGGACTGTGCTAATAGCCGTGAGGTCACAGGATAATCTCAGCAACTGTTTATAGTGAAGGTGTATGTGATATTTCAAAGTGACAAGAAAATACCAAAGCTGTTTGAAATGTTCAAGTTGAAATGTTCAAATTAAGAGGAATGCCATTGAAAAAGTCAAAGTAAGCTGTGTACAGTGATGGTTTAATTCAAACTCATAAGTCAATCATGCTTAGTATGTGGGTGGTACTGGAAGTAGGAAGGTAGAAATGGGATGGTGAAAATGAGGGAGAAAAATCAGTGAAAAAATGTGTGTCGATTCAAAGTTCAGATGAACTATGTGAATCAGTTTGTATTCCTGCACAATAATTTCCACAGTTGCATGTCATATATTAAGCTTAATATGGCATGCTGCTTCTGATATCCTTATGAGGAAGTGCTGAAGAAGGTCTCGACATTTCAAGGTTGTCCCCCCAGTGGTAATTTCTTTCATCATCATCATCATTAACTACAATTTATTTACTTTGTATCCTGGCTGTAGTCCCTTCCCTCATCTCCTCCTGGTACCACTCTACCTCTCTCTTTCCTCCCCTAGTCCACTGATAGGGGAGGTCCTCCTCCCTTACTATCTACGACCTTAGCCTATCAGGTCTCATCAGGACTGTCTGGTTCCTCTTTCTCTGTGGTCTAGTAAGGCCACCTCACCTGGGGGAGGTGATCAAAGAGCAGGCAACAGAGTTCATGCCAATGACTGCCCCTGATACACTTACTAGGGAGCCCACATGGAGACTGAGCTGCCCATGAGCTATATCTGAGCATGGCATCTAAGTCCTCTACATGCATGGTCCTTGGTTGATTCATCAGTCTCTACAGGCCCCCAAGCCCAGATTATTTGGCTCTGTTCAACTCCTTGTGGAGCTCTTGTCCTATCCAGATCTTTCTATGTCCCCCATCTTCCATAAGATTCCCTGCACTCTACCCAAAGTTTGGCTATGAGTCTCAGAATCTCCTTTAATAACTTGCTAGGAAGAGTCTTTCAGAGACCCTCTATGGAAGGCTCCTGTCCTGTTCCCTCCAATGTCTGACCTATTTGCCCTTCCGAATGAGGATTAAGCCTCTCCCCTAGGGTTCACCTTGTTGTTTAGCTTCTTTAAGACTGTAGATTTTAGTATGGTTATCCTGTATTACACAGCTAATATCCACTTATAAGTACGTATATAACATGAATCTCTTTATGGTTCTGGGTTACCTCACTCAAGATTATCTTTTCTAGATCCCATCATTTGCCTGCAAATTTCATGATTTCCTTGTTTTTAATTGCTGAGTAGTATTCCATTGTGTAAATGTAAAATTTCTATATCCATTCCTCAACTGAGGGGCATCTGGGTTGTTACCTGATTCTGGCTATTACAAATAGAGCTGCTATGAACAATGTTGAGCAAATGTCCTTGTTGTGTACTTGAGCATATTTTGGATATATGCCTAGGAGTGGTATAGCTGGATCTTGAGGTAGCACTCTTCCTAATTTTTCTGAGAAAGTGCCAGATTGATTTCCAAAGTGGTTGTACAAGTTTACATTCAGACCAGCAATGGAGGAGTGTTCCCCTTTCTCCACATTCTCTCCAGCATATGTTTTCCCTTGAGTTTTTTATCTTAGCCATTCTGATGGGTGTAAGGTGAAATCTCAGGGTCATTTTGATTGGCATTTCCCAGATGACTAAGGATGCTAAACATTTCTCTTAGTTTTTCTGTGCCATTCGATATTCCTCTATTGAGAATTCTCTGTTTAGCTCTGTGCCCCATTTTTTAATTAGATTACTTGGTTTGTTGGTGTTTAACTCCTTGAGTTCTTTATATATTCTAGATATTAGCCCTCTGTCAGATGTAAGATTGGTGAAGATCTTTTCCTGGGCTGTAGGTTGTCATTTTGTTTTGTTGATGGTATCCTTTGCTTTATAGAAGCTTTTTGGTAATTTCAAACTCAGTACCTCCAGCTCTTTTTTGGTGTGTGTGAGTGTGTCTGTTTCTCCTTGTTTTGATTCCAAGTGATAGATACAAGCTACTGACTCCTTCAGCCTTCCTTTTTTTTCTTGATTAGCATGAGAATATATATATATATATATATATATATATCAAGGATAGTATATGCAACAGTGCGCCCTTCTCAGTGTATCATGTCAACCTAGGTCACTGGTGAAATTGGTATTTGTTAGGTTTTACCACTCTGCAGTTGCTGTTTTCCTCCTTTGTTATTAAGTATTTGGGGAAGTTATTTTGAGAGTACTCTAATACCTTGCATCTCTTTAACTTTTGCCCACTATTTTCGGTCCATACAAGCTTCTTCTTGAAATAATTATTTTTGTCGTGTTTGCCTATGCTGATTATGTATTTCAGTTATTACTTATTTGACAATTGGAATTCTTCTATGAAAAATATGTCTTCCCCCATACTGCTTTAATTCAATCACTTGCTTACAAAAATATAGACCAATGTCTATTTATTTTATTCTGGAAGTTGTAATTCATTATTATATGTTTTTGCTTTAAGAGTTCTTTCCACATATGTGTTCTGTAAAGATATTCTACTAAACCTTTTCTACTAAACCTTTTCCTGGACAGTTTCTTGTAACTGCAAATTATCTGGAATTCATTTCTGTATGTAGAATAAGAAGGAGGTTAACATATGCTCTCCACTGCATAGATAACCAAGTGAGAGTTTTCTGGAAAAGCACCATACTTACTGAAAAGACTCTCTTTTCCCTCACCAAGCTGTACTGTCTCTTTGACCTGTTCTGGGTTTGATTTTAGAGACCCTGTTCTGTTCTATCTTGTGTCAATATCACATTATCTTAATGATTCTATGCACACAGCTTGGTCTCTACTATTATGACTTATTTAGAGCTTTTTCAACACTGCCTTAGCTATTCTTGTGGTTTGTTTTGTTTTGTTTTGTTTTGTTTTTTGCATTGTGGTGCTAATCTTCATTGTCAGTTTGAGTTAGATCTTGAATCATTATGGAAACCGAGGTGTGTTTCTGGGAGAGTTTATAGAATGGTTTAATTGAATGGAAATGGCTTTGTCCCAAGGGCTGGTGTCCAGAATGAACGAAAAGTAAACCACGTTCTTACCTTGATGGACTGCATACCCTGAAAGCACAAGCTAAAAATAAACCTCTCCTGCCATAAGTTCTTCCGTGCTATCTATTTGGTTATAATAAGGGGGAAAGTAACTAAAACACAAAGATTTTAGAATTGGCTTGTCAATTTCCACATGTGAAAAAAAATCCTGATGAAGTTTGAGATTGTCTTAGATCTATAGATCAAATCAGCAAGAACTAGTTTCTTTACAATATTGACATGTATAACCTGCCCATTTATTTAGGTCTCTTTTACTTCCTCTCATAAATTGCTTTAGAATTATCTATTAATAGGCCTTGAATGTTTTTCTTCATTTTACTCATAGGCATTAGATATTTTGCAGTGATGTTTTGGTTTTGTCCTTAGATTTTAATAAAATCATTTGATAATAAAGACATTTTTATTTTCCTTCCTATAATGACAAAAAGAAAGTGACAAAGGGGCATGCTTTATAATTATAGATGAATCAGAATGTGAATACTGAAAGAAAGATAACAGCACTCCAGACTCTAATGAGAACAAAACTGATTACGTTGGTGAGACCTGAGGTGGAGATATCTTAGTTAAATTTTTTTCAGATTCAGGAATAAATGAATAATGTATTTTAAAAAGATAAAAAAGAATAACAGAGGATACAATGGTTTCACATTAAAAAGAATGAATTGTGTAATGGGAATTGCTTTTCTCACAATTACCCCTTTGTAATAAAAGGCCATGAGACCACATTCTGTACTGTTCAAGATTTTGTGTCAAGTTTCATTTTATTTAAATTCATTGTTATATAAAATATCTTCTTTTATAATTTAAATTTTTATTTTTATTAATTATACTTTATTCACTTTGTATCCCCCCTGTAGCTCCCTCTCATCTCCCTTCCCAATCCCATCCTCCCTCTCCCTTCTCCATCCATACTTCTCCCCCAGTCCACTGATAAGGGAGGTCTTCCTCCCTTTCCTTCTGATCCTAGTCTATCAGCTCTCATCAAGAGTGGCTGCATTGTCTTCCTCTGTGGCCTGGTAAGGCTGCTACCCCCTCAGGGGAAGGTTATCAAAGAGCAGGCCAATCAGTTCATGTCAGAGACAGTCCCTGTTCCCATTACTATGGGACCCACTTGGACAGTGAACTACCATGGGCTACATCTGAGAAGGGGTTCTCGGTTATCACCATGAATTGTCCTTGGTTAAGGTATCAGTCTCAGAAAAGACCCCTGTGCCCAGGTCTTTTGGTTCTGTTGCTCTCCTTGTGGAGCTCCTGTCCTCTTCAGAACTTACTGTTTCCCACTTCTTTCATAAGATTCCCTGTAGTCAACCTAAAGTTTGGCTATAAGTCTCAAATATCTTCTTAAATATTGTCGTGGTGATGTTTTGAATGAAATGTGCCTTGTAAGTCTCTAACTTTAAAATACTTAGTCCCTGGCTCTTTGGTCTCCCCACCCCCGAAGGGAGGAGCAGTCATGTTAGGCCACAGAGGAGGGCTTTGCAGCCAGTCCTGAAGATACCTGATAAAACAGGATCAGATGAATGGGGAGGAGGTCCCCCCTATCAGTGGACTTGGAAAGGGGCACGGTGGAGATGAGGGAGGGAGGGAGGGACTGGGAGGGAATGAGGGATCGGGACACAGCTGGGATACAGAGTTAATAAAATGTAACTGATAAAAAAATAATAATAATAAAATAAAATAAACAGTAAAAAAAATAAAATACTTAGTCCCTAGTTGTTGGCAGTTTGGGAAGGATTAGGAAGTGAAGTCTTGTTAGATAAAGGAGGTATGTCACTAGGGAGTGGACTTGGAGGTTTCAAAACACTTGGGCTTTTATAGTCTGCCTCTTTGCTTTCTGTTTGAGATTTTAAGATATGAGCTCTCAGCTGTTGCTCCAACCAGCATGCCTACTTCTTGCTACCATTTTGCCCTGCCATGATGGACTATTCATCTTCAGAAACTGTAAACCCATTAAATGATTTTATTCATGAGTTACCTTGATCATTTTTTAAAATCAACAATAGAAAAACAACAAATACAGTTGTTAATTTTTTTTTTTTTTTTAGAAACAGGGTCTCATGCATCCCAGGCTGGCCTCAAATTTCCTATGTAGCAGAGAATGGTCTAGAACTTCTGATCCTCTTGCCCCTGTCTCCTAAAAGACAAACCTGGCCTTAAAGGTACATACCACTACACCTAGTTTTATTCTTTCATTTCTTGCTGTCATGGAACTCAGGGCTTCGTGAATTGTGAGTAAGGACTCTACCAAGAGAAGTACTGTTTGATGTTATTTTTCATTATGCTTTTGTTCTGACTGCTATATATTTTTGCAAGATTACCTAAATAAGTATACTTCAGGGCCAGATGGCAAATGAGGACTATTTTTTGCTGATACATTGAAAATTAAACCAAGTAGTTGTTGATTTATTTTTAATTATTTTTCTCTTAGTGTAGATCCCACTAAAGACATGTAGTTGAAATACAGCTTCTTAGTTTTTGAAAAGTTCTTTCTTTAAAAGAAAATTCTTCAATTCCCAGCACCTCCATGAGGGCTTAAGAGATCAACAATAAATAAATGGGACCTCATGAAACTAAAAAGCTTTTGAAAAACAAAGAACATTGTCATCAGAACAAAGTGACAGCCTACAGATTGGGAAAGGATTTTCACCAACACTTTATTTGACAGAGGGCTAATATCCAGAATATATAAAGAACTAAAGAGGTTAAAAAGCAACAAATCAAGTAATCCAATTTAAAAAAGGGGTACAAATCTAAACAGAGAATTCTCTGTAGAGGAATATAGAATGGCAGAGAAACACTTAAAGAAATGCTCAATGTCCTTAGTCATCAGGGAGATGCAAATAAAAAAACCCTGAGATTTCACCTTACATCCATCAGAATGACTAAGATCAAAAACTCAAGGGACAACACATGTTGGAGAGGTTGTGGAGAAAGGGGAGCCCTCCTCCATTGCTGGTGGGAATGTAAACTTGTATAACCACTTTGGAAATCAACCTGGCACTTTCTCAGACAATTAGGAATAGTGCTTCCTCAAGATCCAGCTATACCACTCCTAGGCATATATCCAAAATATGCTCAGGTACACAACAAGGACATTTGTTCAACCATGTTCATAACAACTTTATTCATAATAGCCAGAACCTGGAAACAACCCCGATGTCCCTCAACATAGGAATGGATACAGAAACTGTGTTACATTTACACAATGGAATACTACTCAGCAATTAAAAACAAGGAAATCATGTACTTTGCAGGCAAATGGTGGGATCTAGAAAAGATCGTCCTTAGTGCAGTATCCCAGAAGCAGAAAGACACACACGGTACATACTCAGTTATAAGTGGATACTAGACCTATAAGATAGGATAAACATACTAAAATCTGCACACCTAAAGAAGATAAACAAGAAGGAGGTCCTGGGGTAAGAGGATTAACCCTCACTTAGAAAGACAAATGGGATGGACATTGGAAGTAGGAAAAAACAAGTAACAGGACAGGAGCCTACCATAGAGGGCCTTTGAAAGACTCTACCTAGCAGTGTATCAAAGCAGATGCTGAGACTCATAACCAAACCTTGGGACAGAGTACAGGGAATCATATGAAAGAAGGGGGAGTTAGTATGATGTGGAGAGGACATGAGCACCACAAGGACCAAATATATCTGAGCACAGGGGTCTTTTCTGAGACTGATTCTCCAACCAAGGACCATGCATGGATATAACCTAGAATCTATGCACAGACGTAGCCCATGGCAGCTAAACATCCAAGTGGGTTTCCTAGTAAGGGGAACAGGAACTGTCTCTGAAGTGAACTCAATGACTGGCTCTTTGCCTCCCTCCCTCTAACTCCCCGAGAGAGGAGCAGCCTTACCAGGCCACAGAGGAGGACATTGCAGCCAATCCTGATGAGACCTGATAAGCTAGGGTCAGATGGAAGGGGAGGAAGATCTCCCCTATCAGTGGACTTAGAGAGGAGCAGGGAGGAGATGTGGGAGGGAGGATTGGAAGGGAATTAATATAAAAATTAATTAATATAAAAATGTAATTAATATAAAAATAAAAATTAAAAAACAAAATCCATGTTGATTTTCTTGGTTTTACAGTTTAATGGATTTTTATGTTTCCATGGAACTCTTGTCAATATTCAGAAACAGGTATTACAATAATGTTAATAAACTCCTGTCTTTATTTGGATTTTGCTAAATTTCCATTCATGTCTTCTTGTCTCAAAAATCTAACCCAGAATAGTGATAGTTTTACAATAGAATTTTCTAAGTTTTTAGCACATACAACAGATATGTTGATAAACCTATTAATTTTCAGAAGTAATCTGTGTGTTATTTTGAATTTTCTAGATGACCAGGTATATCATCTGAAAATAATGAGTGTTTTTATTTTTATGTTTTTTTTTTCAGAGACAGGGTTTCTCTGTGTAGCTTTTGTCAGGGAAAATACAGGAATAAATATAAATCATTTTATTCTTTCAAAACATTTGATTCTAATAAGGAGTAGGAGAGAGGTAGGACAATCAGCTAAAGTATCGATAAGTTGGAGAGATTTGGCTTGGGGATTGGTTCACTTTATTTTTGCTTTTTGTTTAATTTTCTTAAGAAAGGGCTTGAAGGGTTTGCAGTCTGAAAGGTCAAATAAAAAAGAACAGTTGTAATATAGAGAATTACAACAGTTCGCCACATTGTCAAAACTGTAATGCCAACATTCACACACACAGACTCACCTCTTATCCTCTATTGCTGCAATAACTGTAGTTCTATGATAGTTCACATTTGTAAAAAAATTAATTTTTCATATTATAACATAACTACATCATTTCCCCTTTTTCTTTCCTCCCTCCAAACACTACCATGGATTTCATAACCTCTTTTTTCATTAATTGATTTTCCTCTCAAGTGTGTGTGTGAGTGCGTGTGTGTGTGTGTGTGTGTGTGTGTGTGTGTTTCTAAATACAAGCTTACCAGTCCATATAATGTTATTAGTGTGCATGTTATCAGGGCTGACCATTTCATATTGGATAACCAACTGACTTTCTCTTGTCTGGGGAAGACTGTTTCTCCCACTCTTATCATTCCTTAGTTACCTGTAGTTCTTTGTGTAGTACTTGAGACCTCCTGAGCTTCCGTTCCAAACTTACATTTTTATGGCTGTCAGTATCCCTAGAACAGCTATCCTTTGTAAAAACATTTCCAACATATCCATAACCAATATTTCTTAAGTCCCCTTCATCATCCATGCCTAATAGCACAGATCCATAATTCCAACTATTTGGAAGTCTGGGACAGCACGATCACTATGAGTATCAGTACCGTCTGAACTATATAATGAGCCCTTGCCTCAAAACAAAAAGTAAAACTAGGACTGGGGATAGAGATTAGTGGTAGAGCATTTGCCTAGTATGTGCTCAGTACCAACACAGGAAAAAGAAAATAACCCACTGCCGTTACTGTTTATTTTATCCAAAGACTTTGGGAATGTTACTTATTGCATTATCTGAATGATGACAACTGTCTGCAGGCCTCCATCTTCTTTCTCCATTCTTGGATGATTACCCACTAGGATAACCAATATTACTGCTATCAATATTACTGCATCCTGATATCTCTTCTTACAAGACATCTCCTATTGTCCTGGGTCCAAACTATCCATGTCTTTTGGAGCATCTCCACCAGTGGCTTCTTAAAATTTGCATATCAGAATACATTTATTCCTCAGAATAGTGGAGCACCGCCCCCCCCCAGAAGGAGAGGGGGAAAGGAGGAAGAGGGTGGCAGGGTAGAACTGGGTGGAGTGGAGGGAAGGGTCTGCAATATGAATGTAAAATGAATAAATAAATCAGTTTTTAAAAAAGAAAACATTTATTTCTAAATCTTGATTAACACTTTTACTAAATATAAATTTATTATTTAAAAGTAATTTTTCCATCTACGGTATGATAGCATAAGCCTGTAATCCCAGCACTTGGGGAAATAGGGCAGGAAGACCACGAGTGCAAGCTGGCTTCAGCTACATAGCAGGACCCTGTCTTAAAAACAAAAATAAAAACTAACAAAAAAATGAATAAACATAAATAAAAATAATTTCACCTCAGAATTTTGAAAATGTATTCCCTTGTTTTCTAAAGTCTAACATATCTGTTGAAAATTGTCCTTTTGGTTGTCTAAACTTTTGTCTGTGACCTGATTTTCCTTTCTGAAAACTTTTAATATGTTTTTGTCATCTACAGTGTTCTAAGTTGTCCTGATAATTTGCCATTGGTGAGACTTTTTTCATTAACAGAACTGGGCAGTTGCTGGAAGTTACAATCTAGATACGCATGTCCTTCATTTCTGGGAACTTGACACTATTTTTAAATCTACTACTCATTTTCTCTCTTCTCAGTTCTTATAAGTTTATTGATTAAATTGGCCTTCTCTATTGATTCTCTCTTTTTGTTTCTTTTCTCTCCAATTTTCAATTACCATCTTTACTTTAGTTTCTGTAGTAACAGTCTTTATGTTACAAAACTACCTATAATGCTTTTTAATCAGTTTCTAGTATTTTAAATTTCTAATAGCTATCTCCTGTCTTCTATTTCTTTTTAAAAGTCCTATTTCTGTTCCTTGGATAAAATATACTATCTCTCTAAGGATATTAATTATCTAGGGTTTATACTTTGTGCTCTGCACTATCTGTTTGCTTCGAGTGTATTTTTTTCTCTTTGTAATTGTGTGTGTGTTCTTGTATCTCTGTGTGGTTTCTTGCTTTCATGTTTAAGGCTTTCTTCTAGTGATAGTGAGCCTGTTTTCATTTACACTTTTAATTTTTTGAGACTATGTAGCCTGGAATAACTTTGAACTCACGATCCTTCTGCCTCTGCTTCTTAAGTGCTTGTATTACAGAAATGTTCCACCATGCCAGGTTTCTATTTAAATTTTTAATAGAAGGTCTTTTAAGGATTGTTAAGTGGCAGGCTTCACTGCAGGCAATTGGGCAAAAAGCCAGATTTTTCATTGGATGAATGGCAATCATCAACAGAAGCAATCTTCATTGTGCAAAGATTTCATTTACCACCAGTCTCCCAGCAACACAGTTCAGATTTCAGTTATCTTAGTATTTTAACTGAGAGTAATTGTGTTAAGTGAAAATGTTGCTGCTACCTCATCAACTCATTAATCATTATGTATTATAAATGACAGGTGTGCATGGAGACCATATTACCACTTTCAAAATCTGTTGGTGAGCGGTTACTGTGCTTCTGTTATTCATTTGACTCATAGACCACAAAGTACTGCTCTAATGTTTCTTGTTTGTCTCACAGTGATAAATCCTCATGATAATCTTTAAATGGGTAATCCAAAGAGAGAATTGGCTAACAAAGATAAAAGTATGCAAAGAATTATAAAGTAAAAATCTTGAAGTAAAATTGGACATAATTTGAAAATGGCAACAGCAAAGCTAAGATACATGAGGCCTGCATGAAGCTGTGGTGTGAATAATTTTGAAAAGTTCATTGAATGCTACCAAAAGGAGATAAACTTGCATAGGCATCTCTTAGTTTAAATTGTGCTGAAGACAGAAAGCTTTTTTTGAGGTTGAAATGAAATGTTTGCCACTAGTTTGAAATGAAGTCTATAATAAAAATATTCCAATCATTTTGGCTACTGTTCAGGTCAAAGCAGTGAAGTTATTTCCAGTAAAGACTGTTTTAATCATTTTAGAAGTCTGTATCATATGATTAATGCTGCTCTGTACAGTGTAGCTACTCACACAGGTAAAGCTACTGCTGTAAAATTTGCACCTAGACTTCAAGGATTACTTAAGGGGGATGTTTATAGCCGGTCGTCAAGTATTTAAAGAGGAAATCCGATCCATAACTTACATGAAAAATAGATAATGGACCATCAAATGACCATAAAAGAAAGATTCAAGAATGGTAGTCAGAACAATGTATTGAAGATGAACTTATCAACATAAATGAGAGAACTGGTTGTGACAAAAAGAATGAAGACACTTCCAGCAGAAGTGATGCTGGGAAAAATTCATGTTAATGAAACCATCCAATATTTTGCAAGATAGAAATTATAAAAGATGAAATGCTAGAAGCTGATCTGGGCTTGGAAAGGACTGTGACAATTTTCATGCCAAGGCATAGAAAGGAAGTTTACTTTGTATTGTAAATTATAATTATACTATACTATGAGAAGAAAAGATCTGTTCAAATTACTTAAATTAAAAAAAACACACATAATTCTAAAAGCTCCTTAATGCTTTCAATTACCATGCACTAAATAAATAGCTGCATTACTATTTCATCATCACATGTCCATATACACTTATACCTGACAGTGAACACTTTTTAATGATAAAAGTCATAGAATGCCTCCCATTGACCCTTGATATCACTTTCTATGGTTCTAGCAGGCAATGAACATATTTGTGGTCCTGCGCTTTTATGAAAGTAAGAACATCCTTTTTCTGTATCTCTCTTCTCTGGGATATTCAGTTTCTTCAGAGAGCAATCTTCCAGTCCCTTGACAGACAACTATACAGAAAGCTGCTAGCATTTTGGAAACTGAAAAATAACAATAGTTACTGGGGTTTCAACACTGAAGACTCAGCTACTTTAATTGAATAGTTTTTTTATGGTTTCTTCCTCTGTGTGTGGTATTCCCCAATCTAAAATCTTCCTGATTCAGTTTCTCCATAAAATGAATCTTCTATGTCTTGCCAGGATGAGGGAAAGAGATTCAGAGCATAGCTCTTCTTCATACAAGCTTGCAGGACAAGAAAACAAAGCAACACTTTTCAATTCTAATCTTTTCCCAATTTTTGTAGGTTTTATCGAAGAATAGGTTTTTATGTATTAAAAAAACTGTGAAATTATACTTGATAATGAGCAAAGTTTACTATGTTTGAAGACAATGTTCCTTTTTATCAACAAAATTAACCACCAGAAGATGAGGGGGAAATGTGTGTTTGTCACTTTTCTTTTCTCATTACTATGAACAAAATCCAAATAGAGGAAGGGTTGGCTTTGGCTCACGGTCAGAAGGTACAGTCAGTCCATCGATCCAGGGATGGCATGATAAAGGAGCACAAGGCTGTTTGCCCACATCTCAATGGATCAGGATGTCATGAAAGGACAGAAAGTGGAGTGTGTCCTAAAATACTAAGACCCCATCCTCCCTTTCCCCACAACATTCCCAAAACAGCATCAACAGCTGACAGCTAAATGTCAAACACTTGAGCCTGAGGGGGTCATTTCACCTTCAAACCATGATTCATGGAGAAGAAAGGGTAGGCAGAGGAGAGTCATAATCTATCTTAGTTAGGAATTGGCTCAACTTATATGGACCAAACAACCAAAATAAGCATGGATTGAACAACAACTGCATTGAAAAAAAAAAAAAAAAGAAAGAAATTGGGACTTTGTACCGATGTTCATTTAGGTGTCATCCACCCAAAGAGCATCAGACCTGTCCGATACCTTTTTCTCAGAGGCGGGACCTGGGGTATCAACCCGCATGCAATCAGACATGCTCTTCTCTGGGTCCAAAGCAGCTAACCCTGAGTGCAGTGCTTAGCCTCGCATCCTGAGCATAATATTTTAGCTTTTTATGGTATCCAACCATGCTTGGGGAGAATGTCCTGCTTCAATGGCTGTAAAGGCCTGAATGATCATGGCTGCATCACACTGTTGTGAGACTCTAATCTTGCATATATACCACAGGCAAACCAAGGAGACCAACACCAGAAGGCCTGCTAACGCTCCCATGCCCGCCCATTCCTTCAGATGATTCATGGCTGCAGCAATCCATGATGATAATCCTGTGGCTAGTCCTGCGTCCACTCTGGTAGAATTTACTGTGACAATGGCCACTCTCAGCTGCTCCATCGTAGTATCGAATTCTCCAGTCCAATTACCTAAAATATAGCTCGACAATTGTTTAGACAGATTTGCAGCACAGGAAAAATTCTCATGTTATATGCTAGTGACTCAAAGTCCAGCATATTTTCATTGACAGCCAAGTTGAGCGATTTGCCATAGGGTATCAATTTGCTCCTGCACGAGGTCAATCCTCTTATTGAACACCATCAAGCTTCCTTTTAGTTGAGCATTAATTCCTTTATGTACAACTAAGGCATGAGCTACATTGGCTAAATGATTATTCAGGGTCTGAGCAGTCTGCCCAGTATGACTCATGGCTAATGCCCTGGTGGTAGCTCCAACAGCCGCCAATGAGATGGTAGTAACAATGGTGGCTGTAGTTCCAAGATCCCTTTTCTGTCTGAAGAGAGTCATAGCGTGAGGGGCATCAACGGGCACAGGCACCCAGCGAGGCATGCGAGTAACCAGGGCATACCTAAATTTACTAGCATTCCAGCATTGGGCAAAAAAGCAAGTATCATTACCACAATTACTTGGCTCTATCTGGCTAATAATGAATAAAAATGGGGGATATAGACAAACAGGTGTGGGCTTATAGGAAATATTATGAGAAGCCTTAACCCCCTCGTTGGAACATCCTGCGTCAGTTCTAGAACTAGCAGTGGTGGTGCCCGAGGTCTGAGTAGGTTCAGGAGACCATTGCCCCCAGGGGCGAGACGTGCTCCATGCCAATTGACTAACTCCATGTTTTCCTCCACTTTTAAAAGTCATTTAAGGTTCTTAATTATTTTTTCCCTTTTTTTAAAAATTTTTCATCAATTACACTTTATTCATTCTGCATCCCCCCATAAGCCCCTCCCTCCTCCCCTCCCAGCCCCACCCTCCCTCCTCCCTCTGCTTGCATGCCACTCGCCAAGTCCACTAATAGGGGAGGTTCTCCTCTCCTTTCTGATCTTAGTCTGTCAGTTCACATCAAAAGTGGCTGCATTGTCTTCTACTATGGCCTGGTAAGGCTGCTTCCCCCCAGAGGGAGGTGATCAAAGAGCAGGCCAATCAGATTATGTCAGAGGCAGTCCCTCTTCACATTACTATGTAACCCAATTGGACTCTGAACTGCCCTGGGCTACATCTGTGCAGGGGTTCTGGGTTATCTCCATGAATAGTCCTTGGTTGGAGTATGAGTCTCTGGGAAGTTCCCTGTGTTCAAATTTTCTTGTTCTGTTGCTCTCCTTGCTGAGACCCTGTCCTCTCCAGCTCATACTATTTCCCAGTTCTTACCTAAAATTCCGTTCACCTGCCCAACAGTTGCCCATCAGGCTCAGCATCTGCTTTGATAGTCTGTAGGGCAGAGGCTTTCAGAGGCCCTCTGTGGTAGGTTCCTAGGTTGTTTCCTGTTTTCTTCTTCTGATGTCCATCCTCTTTGCCTTTCCGGATGGGGATTGGACATTTTAGTTAGGGTCCTCTCTCTTGCTTAGTTTCTTTAGATGCACAGGTTTTAGTGGGTTTGTCCTATGTTGTATGTCTATATGAGTGAGTATATACCATGTGTGTCTTTTTGCTTCTGGGACAACTCACTCAGGATGATCCTTTCCAGGTCCCACCATTTACCTGCAAATTTCATGATTTCCTTATTTTTCATTGCTGAGTAATATTCCATTGTGTAGATGTACCACAATTTCTGCATCCATTCTTCAGTTGAGGGGCATCTGGGTTGTTTCCAGCTTCTGGCTATTACAAATAAAGCTGCTACAAACATGGTTGAGCAAATGTCCTTTTTGTGTACTTGAGCCTCTTTTGGATATATGCCCAGTAGTGGTATGGCTGGATCTTGAGGAAGCGCCAGATTGATTTCCAGAGTGGTTGTACAAGTTTACATTCCCACCAGCAGTGGAGAAGGGTTCCCCTTTCTCCACAACCTCTCCAGCATGTGTTGTCACTTGAGTTTTTGATCTTGGCCATTCTCATGGATGTAAGGTGAAATCTCAGGGTTGTTTTGATTTGCATTTCCCTAATGGCTAGTGAGGTTGAGCATTTCTTTAAGTGCTTCTCTGCCAGTCGGTATTCCTCTATAGAGAATTCTCTGTTTAGCTCTGTTCCCCATTTTTTAAGTGGATTACTTGGTTTGCTGCTTTTCAGCTTCTTTAGTTCTTTATATATACTGGATATGAGTCCTCTGTCAGATAAAGGGTTGGTGAAGATTCTTTCCCAATCTGTAGGTGGTCACTTTGTTTTGATTACGGTGTCCTTTGCTTTACAGAAGCTTTTCAGATTCATGAGGTCTCATTTATTGACTGTTGCTCTTAGAGCCTGTGCTGTTGGTGTTCTGTTCAGGAAGTTTTCCCCTGTACCAATGTTAAATTCTTTCTTTCACTGTAACCTCATTTCCTTAGAAAATAAGAAGAATTACGTTAGTATTCCTTAACAGAACTCAGATATCAGTATTAATATATGCTGCATTAAGGAATAAGTACTTTGAAATTACCAAGAGGTACATGAACTTCCTTTGAAAAATAAGAGATACTGGTTAGGTAAAAATGTCCCCAGTGTACCTGCATCTTAATCTGGGGTCTCTATGAATACTACCTATAATAAAGGGAGTGGGTCTTGTACATATAGCATACAGCAAGGTGCTTCAAATGGGAAGTGTTTTGTTAGCTTCCTGTTAATCCTGTTAGTAAGGAGGGGGGGAATTCCCCTTAGGTTTAATCCTGTTAGTAAGGGGAAAATTCCACCTTGGTTTTTGGGAATGACCAAATACATGATTGTCCTATTTTGGTCTCTGTTGCTGTGATAAACACCACTATTGAAAGCAACTTAGGGGAGGCAAAGGTTTATTTCAGCTTATAAGTTATAGTCCATTATTAAGGGGAAACCAAGGCAAAAAGCATAAGACAAGACCTTGAAGCAGGAATCAGGAAAGAAAACTGCTTACTGGCGTGCTCCCACTGGCTTGCTCATACTTTCTTATACAGCCCAGGTCCACCTCCTCTAGACATACTACCCTCATTGATAAGCCTTCCTATATCAATCATTAATAAAGAAAATGCTCCCACCAATATGCCCATAGGCCAATCTGATGGAGACAATTCCTCCAACTGAGGTTTCCTCTTCCCAGATGTATCAAATTGAAAACAATCATTGCAACCAAAATGACACATGACACTTCATGTATGAAAAGGACAACAATAGTTTACAAGAGACATTCATAGCCAGAAGGAGGGATAATACACTACATGACACAAAGAGCAACACAAGAGTTATTGTACTTGGAAACAGAGTAAGCCTGAAGAGACTTAGGAGGCAGGCTTTGTAGCAGTAGGAGGGTAGTGTATTAGTTGTTTTTTGTCACCTTGACACAAATCTAGACATATCTGGGATGAGAGACTCTTCAGTAAGAAAATGCCCCCATTGGTTTGGCCTGTAGATACTGCTGTAGGATATTTTCTTGATTAGTGATTGAGGGTCCAAGTCACTGAGGGATGAACAAGGTGGAGAGAAAGCCAGTAAGCATCACTCTTCCACGGTTTCTGGTTTAATTCTTGCTTCCAGGTTCCTGCCCTGACTTCCCTAAGCAATGGAATATGGCCTGAGAGTTGTAAAATAAAATAAAAACTTTCCTCCCAAATATTGTTTATAAACATGGTGTTTAAGTACAGCAATAGAAATCCTGACTAAGATGGGTAAGATAGCTCTTAGAATTTCATAAAAAGATGTGATTGCCTTGCTTGAATAATTTCACAGACTGAGTACCAGGTTGGGTGTAAGTAGTCTAGCTAATAGTGAGACTAGATGAGCAAGGAATGCTTCCTGCTGAATGGGGCACTTGCTCAGCAAGAGCAAAAAAAAAAATTCACAGATAGGACTGTGGCTCAGAACTGTCAGTGCAGCATAGGAAGTTCTAAGCCATATACTATAGATCATCCTGGATCATTTGGGCAAATCCCAGATACAATCTCTGTATCTTTATAAGACAAACCAAAGAAAATTAGGTACGTATAGAAAAGAAAAACCAAAATTACCACAGAGGCACAGATTGGTGATATAACAACAAACTGTAGGGTTCTGGCAGCCATCATAAGCTGGAATACTCAGGGAATAGATTCTTCTCTGGAGTTCCCAGAGGGAGTAAAGTCCTGCTAACACTTTGATTTCAGCCCACTGAAACTGATTTTGGATTTCTGGCCTCCAGAAATAGGTATGAAAGAATAAATGTCTGTTATTTTAAGCCACTAAACTTGTGGCAATTTATTACAGAAGCCACAGGGAAACCAATATAGCTACCAACCACACAGTGTTTATTTCATGTCAATTACAATGCTAATTTGCATACATTATTTTATTTACAGCTCACAACAGCCCAAAGAGGTAAACTTTATTAGTTTCATTTTACATATAGAAAAGCTGGGGTTCCAAAATGACAAATAACTCGTCCAATACCACACATACCAAGTAGGTGGAGAACAAGTCCAAATCCACATGGCCTTAGAGCTCATCCTCCCAGTCAAGGGTATAGTTGGAGAACATCCTATCTGTGGACCTGGGAAGAAGGTAAAAATAGGATAGAGAAGGTTGGGAGATAAAGGTGAAAGCCAGCTACAGAAAATACCAGAGGCTGGATAATACCCATATGCTCTGACTAACAGAGCAATTGTTACCTCATTCAATCATTCTGCATATACATTATTGTATACTATGTGCTTTGCCTGGCAATCTGCTACATGTTGCAGACCCAGAGATGATTAACGACCAAACTTAAATTTTTTAGAACCTCTCTTCTGTGCCCTAAAAGGCACCAATAATGGGTAGCTTTTTCTGACAACACTGAGCAAATATATTTTCTTACCTTTCCACTGAAGGCTTTCCTGAATTTTATTCATTCCAAAACCCTGTCATCTAAGCAGCCTCAAAAATCACAAAAGATTTTCATCCAGGGGCTGTTGTCAGAATCAAGGGCAGGATAGTCTAAAGTGTTAATCATGCCACACATGTAAACATGGCTGATTTTAGGCCTTCCTTAGCCCCCATTTCCACCTGCTGGTCGAACAGGCTTATACAGTAGATTTCTTCTCTTTGGAAAGGGGATTTTAGAAGAGTTTATGTGACCTAAAAATTCTCTAAAACCCAAGGCATAAGAACCATTTAAAGGCAAGTGCTTGTCTTTACCACACGCTCTGAAATTCTGCTCTCTGAACACTTATACTTCAGCCTTAATTCACACATTGGTTTGTTTCTGATGATGAAACCGATCACATTGGAATAGATGAGTACAGCCATGGATATGCATGAGCTTGGTCTGTTTCCCATTATGTAGACCATATTACAATAAAGCCTTCATGAATACATTGCATTGCAAAAGCAAAAATTGCATACAAATTGACCTTTTATCATCTTGAAGACTCTTCCCTGAGGACTTCCTGAGTATAAATGCAATGGAAGGAGTCACAAAGAAAAAATATAGGTAGATGTGACAAAGTCAAAATCAAAAGCAGGCCCATTTAAAAGGAAAATGTCTATATTGTTGGTGGGTAAGTAAATTGGTACAACTTTTGTGGAGGAGAAAATAATGTATGTATTAGTAGCTTTCAACTATGATTATCCAAGAATCCCATTGCTAGAAATTTATCCAAAGAAAACAAACAACAACGGACACAATAAGAACTATGGGGATATTTATCTCAGCTTAGATTGATTGTAATTGGAAGGTCAGACACAATCTGAATATCTTCTAGTAGAGTACTAATGCAGTGATATGATGAAATTCAAGGGAAACATTTAAAAAAGATGTTTTGAAAGAATGTTAATATTAAAAATATTCTTAAAATGAAGCCTGAAGCCGATAAAATAGGATACAAAGCTGCATGTTTGGATATCTATACCAATTTATTAAAAATATTTATGGACAATCTGTGTTGGGCATAGTGACAGATTCTGGAAATAAAGTATACCAAACAGGCACACTCCTTGCCCTTATAGAGGAAAAGAGACTGGAAGGAAATAGACCAAAATCCTATTCACTCAAGCTACCTGTGTTTGTATGCGATTAAATGTGACATGAGTCAGGGGGTTTTGTTGTTGTTGTTTCTTTGTTTGTTTTTGTTTTTTGGTTACTTCTGTATATCCCCAATAATTAGACTGTTTTCATAATAAGGAAAATTTTTATTTCAAACAAAAATTTAATCAGGCTTGGTGGAATATGCCTATAAACTGAGCTATTGAGACACAGAAGTAGCAAGAGAAGAGTTTAAAGCCAGCCTGGACTGCACAGTGAAGCCTTATTTCAGGAAATAAAAATGGCTTTCTGCTTATTTTCTTGTTTCAAATTGAGGCCAGCTATCATACCCTTATTATATCTAATACACAAAAGCATCTTATACTTAATGGACTCTAAATGATTTGGACTTCCATGACTGCCCATCCCATCAATGCTCTCAACAATCCTGCAGAGTTTGGTAGTACAAGGATAAGTGTGCTCATGAATAGAGACTGGGACAGAGAAAATGGTTGTGCTGGAAAAATACAGTAGCTAGTGAGTAGACTCATAGCCCCAAAGTCAAGTTTGGGACCCCTCTTGGCTCTACTGTGTATTGCTGGAAAGGTGTTGGAAGGAAAGGGACCTCCCAAGGTTTAAAATAGATATAAATTTCTTTCTGGGTGTTCTCTTTCTGGGTGACAAAATAAATAAAAGGAAAGAGAGAGCCTTCAAAAATCATACAAGTTTCATGTACAGATTGAGATTTCTCCTGATCTGTCTCTGTCTCTCTGTCTCTCCTTCTACCCACCACCATCCCAGCCCTTACAGGCCAGGTATAGGTTCCTCTGCTTTTTGTCCCTTCCATCTCTTTGGGGAAGGAGGCTAAACAGCTTTATTGATTGAATTAAAAAATTAGACCTAATCTCTTCTGGTTATAATACACTTAAGACCTGATACTAAACACCATTTTAATTCTGAAGACACAAAAATGAGTGGGCATTGTTGCAATGCCTACAGTTATAGGAGGAAGGTGGGATTGGAAGACCACTTGAATCCAAGAGTTTGAGATCAGGCTAGGCACCCTCCCCCTAGTAAAATAACACCAACCTACAGGTAATTGTGTGCTTCTAGGCAGTCTACTAGACTAGCTAGAAAGGTCCCACCGGACAAGAATATGATTTGGCAGATCTATTAAAGATTTTATGAAATATAGGAAGCTACCTGCTTCTAATACATTTGTAATTAGTCCCATCCTCCAGTAGCTGGCTATCCTGGAGGGGAAGAGAGTATGTAAGTGGCTGATCGTACAGACTTCTGTCAAGCAAGACATGAACATCATCAAATGCCCTGCTCACAGTCACACAAGAGGAAATGAGGGATCCTGAAGAACAGCGATGAGAATGAGCTTCTAGAGAGACTTTCAACTCCTCCCCCCCCCCGCCAAAAAATATCTGATCTCTGTCTATTTAACTTCTGGTTTGACTCTCTAATCTCTATAGCTTCCTGGGGTCATTGGCAATTTTGAACACTTTGCTATCATCATCTTTGCCTTGATTCTGGCCTCTGTTTCAGCAGCAGTAGCAGTGGCAGATGATGACCATCTTCCATCCATCAGCACAGCTGGCTCCCGTTAGCTGCAAGAGAAATTTGAGATTTTAACTGCTTCCATTCCAATTCTTGCCTTCTGGGACAGCACCTTCTAACACCCATTTTCATAGCTTCCCATCATTTCAGGAAGCAAAAAAAAAACTAAAACTCAAACCAAGTTTGACTTGATTATCAGCCACAGTGGTAACCTGCCTGGCATGCTTTTCAGGGACATTATGAAAAGTGTCTCCCCCAACCCTAGCATGAAAGCTATTGGCAAATGATGGCTACTGGTGGAGGAAGAGACATTTTTCTTCAGACATATATGCCCTAGTAGGTTGGCCACACTCTAGTGGATGGCCCTACAAATCCATGAATAAGTATATGGGCAGCACATGTTGGACTCAAGACTGATACTCTAACCAAGGACCATGCACAGAGATAACCTAGAACCCCTGCACAGATGTAGCCCATGGCAGCTCAGTCTCCAAGTGGGTTCCCTAGTAATGGGAACAGGAACTGTCTCTGACATGAACTCAGTGGCTGGATCTTTGATCATCTCCTCCTGAGGGAGGAGCAGCCTTACCAGACCACAGAGAAAGACAATGCAGCCAGTCCTGATGAGACCTGATAAGCTAGGGTCAGATGGAAGGAAAGGAGGACCTCCTCTATCAGTGGACTGGGGAAGGGGCATGGGAGGAGATGAGGGAGGGAAGGTGAGATTGGAAAGGAATGAGGGAGGAGGCTACAGCTGGGATAAAAAGTGAATAACCTGTAAATAATATAAAAATAGAAAGTAAAAAAAAAAAAAGAAAAAGGAGGAAAAATGTAGGAAGGGTAGAAGATGGTGGGTAGGTCTTCAAGGAATTAGAAGGAAAAGTATGTGTGTGAGAATATGATTGAAATATATTGCATAAATATATGAAATTCTCAGAAATTTTATTAAAATACTGTATTAAATATTTAAAAGTAAGATTGTGCCCAAAATTCTATTCCTCAATCACAAATCACAGAAATAACAAAAATAATAACTAATATTTATAAATAAAGTGTTGCTTGGTATTTTGCTAGATGCTTTATGCATAAGTATCATTTAATCCTCAAAAAAAAAATGTGATAGGAACCATAATGATCCCACTCTATATGTTCCAGTTCAAGATGGTAGGCTGACATAAACATTTAAGTCCTGCCCCTCCAGGTACTTCATTAAAGCAATGGCACGGTAATAAACCCATCACAGCCAAGGGAAAAGGAGAGTAAACCTCAGAGCCTAAGACATTTAAAGGTTTTTCTAAAATCAGAAAATGTGTGGAACATTTTGCTACCTCATAAAGCAGAGAACAGGAACAGATCTATATAGTCTCTATATGGAAAGGCTGCAGATGCAGGAGGCAGCTCTGGACCGGTAAGATGGCTCAGTGGATAAAGGCTCTTGCTGTTTGATTCGTAGAGCCCACATATTAGAAAGAGAGAACAGTGACTCCTGAAAATTGTCCTCTGTCATCACAAGGGTTCGGTGGTATATGCTTGCTCCCCCAATATACACACTCATTCATAAATAAATAAATATAAAATAAAAGAGGCAGCATGTATACCCTTCAAACCTTTTCAAGAACACACGTACAGAAGATATAGAAGAGAAGTGGACTAGCAACAGAATTAACTATCAGATCTGTATATAGGAGAAGCAACCCTTCAGCCCCTACATGCAGATGAGATGGAAGCTAAATATTTGTCAGTTTGAAACAAAAGGATTGCTGTATTACAGAATCTGAACTGAATATTTAAAAAGAATTAAAGCAGCTAGCTGAGTGTTAATGCCTCAGGCTTTTGGGAGTTTAATAATTGGACCCCACCTTTAAAAGATTAATAAACAAAATTATACCTAAGTCCCAGTCCTTTCCCAGAAGTCTTATTTAAAAAGATGGACAAGAAACAAATGAACATCAAGTACAAGGAAAGGCTGGAACATAAAAGAAATCATACACACACACACACACACACACACACACACACACACACACACAGGATATAGTAAATTTAGACCAGAAAGCTACAACTTGATTTAAATAAAATTCCAATGAACAGCTAAGGGAACATTTGAAAATATATTACATCTGTAAAACAAGAATAGAATTGTATAAAAAAAAATAAATATAAAGGTAGTATACAATCAGGCCTTTTGCAAGAGTTTGCAATGTAAGCCTTCATATAGTCCTTAGATCTCTGAAACACATGAAAATATTTATTTGAAATAGGAGTTGATTTTTGTTAAGTGATAAGCTTGTAGGAATTAAAACTGTGGTTTGACAAAAAAGAAGAAAAAAAGGCGTATTGCTTTCTATATCTGCCTAACAAAAGACAAGCAGGTTTAAAACAATTCACTGCCACACAGTGTCTGCAGATAAGGAGTCTGAGTACAGCAAAGCAGGGTTTTCTGCTCCACGTCTCATGAGGCTAAAAATCATGATGTTCCCAAGATGTATTTTCATGTGGACCTTGGGGCCTTTTCAAAACTCATTCAGACTATTGGCAGAATTCAATTCCTTAAAGTTGTGACAATAAGACCCTTAGCCTCCTGGCAATGGGTAAAGAGACAACTTGTTGGTAATATTGTTCTTATATCAATCGAGGGCAGAGCAGATGGCAGTCCTTTGTTCATTCTAGCTTGAGGCCTAGCATGTTGCCTGAAGCTGTCTTATGCCTAGGACTCATAAACATCAAATGAAATCCAAGCAGCCCAGCTCAGGAGGAGAAAGACAGACAGAAACCTGCCCCTCAGTGCAAGGCACAAGCAGGCCATAAACACCCACTTGCCACCAAACCATGCAGCACAGATGCAGGATGTCACTCAGGAGCCAACCAGCCATGTGGCTAGCCAGCACCAGGAACCATCACAATATGTGGTGGTCAGAGAAGAAAGAAAGAGAAGTAGAGCAGCTTGAGTATTGTGAAGAGAGATGGAACTGGAGACACAAGGGTGGAAAGGAATAGCCTGTTGTGGGTGGCCAGCCCTGCCATCTGGAACCATGGTGAGGTCCCAGCCTGAGCTGCCTCTGAAGGTCATGTCTGAGGCCATGGCTACTCAGTGGCAGGGGTTGGTGTCAATGTCCTTGGCTCATATTACTACTAGAGAACATGGAGATGTCCCTGGTCTGGGCAGCTATAGGGGACCACATGGATGACCAGGGGCTGTGCATAACTGGCCCTGACCCTCAGTGGATACAGCATTCTTAAGACCTGTCCCCATATCTAACCAAGAGAATCACTCAGGAGAATGGGCCCTGTGCCTCACCCAGGCATCACAGTGGAGCTGGCTCTGGTGGCTGGGTTAATGGGTGAGCTGGCCCTGAGAGCATGAGTGTGGGAGAGCTAACCCAGTCACTTGCCTACTGTGATGTGTCATGGACATAGAAAGTGATGCCCCCCAAGCCCCGTGTGCCCCTTGCCACCTCTAGCAGTCAGGAAAGCTGCCCACACAGTCATGAGCAAATGCAGGAGAGCTATCCTTGTCCATCACCAGCTACAGCGCTCAGGTGAGAAGGCCCTTCACCTCACCTGGACAGCATAGCAGAGCTGACTCCAGTGGCAGGGGTGCAGGTGAGCCAACCCTGAGGGTGAGAGTGAGAAAGCTAGACCCACCATTCATATGCCATGAGGTGATGTGGGTATGGGGTAATGCCTTCTCCCTTTCCCCTCACCACCTTCAGCAGTTGGGAGAGCAGGGTCCCAGGGTCATGAGAGCAGGAGAGCTATACCTGTCCTTCACTGGCTGCAGCGCTTGGGAGAACAGGCCCTGCACTTCACCTGGACAGCACAGTAGTGCTTCTGGCCTTTGTCAAGGGGGAATAGGGGAGCCAGCCCAGTGGACAGAATGAAGGCGAGCTGGCCTGCTACTAGTTGGCTTGCCCCTCATCACCTATAATAGTTGAAAGAACTGGCCCTGAGGTCATGAGAGCAGCTGAGCTGGACCTGCTTCTTGCTGGCTGCATCACTCTGGAGAGCAGGCCCTGCACCTCTTCTAGGCAGCACAGTAGAGCTGCCTCTGGTGAAGAAGGAGCAGGTGAGCCAGCCCAGTGGACAGAGTGAAGGAGAGATGGCCCCACCACTGTCTGGCATGGAGTGTATGGCTACAGGGGAGATGCTCTATCCTTCCCTCTGCTTTGCCCCCTGCAGTAGTTGGGACAGCTGAACCTGGGGTCATGGGAGTGGGAGACCTAGCCCAGTCCTCTCACTGGCTGTAGCCTTCGGGAAAGCAGGCCCTGCACAGGCCTGTCACCTGGGCAACACACTGGACCTGGCCCTGACGGGTTAGTCAGCCTGAGGGTATGAGAGCAGGAGAGCTAACCAGCCCCTCCAGCACTTGGTAGAGTGGGCCCTGCACTTTCACCAGGCAGATCAGTGGAGTTGTCTCTGGAGGTATGGATGTGGATAGGATTACCAGGAGGAGTCTCAGTGAGGATCCAATATTGAAGGTGTCACAGAAGCCAGAGGTCTTGAACCAGACCAATGGCTCATTTCAGTGAACATTTGCAAGTGAAGATGTGTGGACAGAAGGATATACTATGGGACAAACTGTGACATACTAGAGCTTCCATGACAATATGTTTTGTATGTTTTGTTGTTGTTTGTAGTGTGTGTGTGTGTGCGTGTGTGTATGTGTGTGTGTATTTTATTTTGGAGGCGGGCCTGCAAGGGAGAAGGGTTGATATGAGGGGAACAGGAGATGAGCGGGACTGGAGTGGATGGATATGAAACTCATAAAGAATCAATTAAAGTTTTTAAAAAAAAAACCCTAGCAATTAATTATTAGTTATACCTTAGTGACTGGGCTCAATGTTAAAGCCTAAAGTATTCATCTAATGTGCATGAGGCCTTGCATTGGGTCTCATCACCAAGAGATAACAAAGAAGATATCTTTCTCCAGAGACAGATTTCAGCATGGCTCTTGTTCAAGTTTAGTCTATCTTGTTCAAGTCTATCTCCTTGTCACTTAGACAAGAACTTCCATTGATTAAGTCAGGCCCAGGATAACATTTCTTCTGTTTGACTAATCTGACTTAGGATCTTACTAACATCTGCAAAATCCTTTCACCTCTGCCATATGACCTAATTAGAGGGAAGCTTCCCATCAAATTCACACTTAAGAAAGAGAATTTATATGTGTCCAGCTTCCATATAAAGTTTTTGCTTCATCTGAATATATTTTATTTTGTCATGTTTGGTTGTTATCTCTTGAATTCTGTTCTTTTCTAACAAGAGACAGAAAGGGAGTAGATCCAGAAGGGAGGGGAGATGGAAAGGAACTAGAAGGAGTTAAAGGAAGGGAAAGCTATAATCAGGATATATTGTATGAGAAAAAAAAAAACTATTTTCTATAAAAGAAAAAAAAACTATACACACACAGCATAAAGAAAGAAAGAAAAAGAGCTTATAAAGGGCAGGTACTCCATGAAGCAAGAGTCTTGGGAGCCTTCATAGGATTCTGCTTAATATGGAGAATTGGAATAAGAAATGAGTGGGGAAAGCAAGAAGAGCATTTAGGCAGTACCAAAGATTGATTCATCAAAAAAAATTAAGGCTTCAAAAGATATAAAGCTTTGGGGCTGGAGAGATGGCTCAGAGTTTAAGAGTACTGTCTGCTTTTCCAGAGTTCCTGAGTTCAATTCCCAGCACCCACATGGAGGTTCACAACCATCTACAATGAGATCTGGTGCCCTCTTCTGGTGTGCAGGCACATATGCAGGCAGAACATTGTATACATAATAAAATAAATCTTTAAAATATGTATGAAATTTTATCAGACACTCCATATTAAAAAAAAAAGATTTAAAGATAAACAGAGAGCCAGCCACTGAGTTCATGCAAGAGAAAGTCCCTGCTCCCCTTACTAGGGACCCCACTTAGAGACTGAATCTATGGACTACATCTGAGCAGGGCTTTTAGGTCCTCTCCACGCATTGTCCTTGGTTGGGGTATCACTCTCTTCAAGGTCCCTTGCCAGCCCACAGAGGAAGACGATGCAACCAGTCCTGATGAGACTTAATAGAATAGGGTCAAATAGAAGGGGAGGAAGACCTCCTCTATCAGTGGACTAGGGGAGGGGCATAGGAGGAGGATAGGATTGGGAGGAGAGGAGGGAGGGGGCCACAGCAGGGATACTACTTGAATAAACTGTAATAAATGATAATAAAATATGTAAAACTGCCTATAATTACATGCAATTGGTCATTCATGAAATGAGAATTAACACTGCAACAATGGACATCAACACAGTGATTAGTAATTGAAGCAAATAAGAACTCCAACTTTTGGCAAGAATATGGACAATTGGAAGCTTGATTCATTGCTGTAAGATCTTTAAAGGATACATCCACTTTGGAAAGTACTTTGGCAATGTCATAAAAGTAAACGTCGGGGCTGGAGAAACAGCTCTGTGGTTAAGCCTGGAGTTCCCATCCAAGCACCCATGTTAGGCAGATGCTAATCACTTAAGTCCTTTGAATCTGGTGCCCTCTTCAGGCCTCTCCAGACCTGGGCACACCTGTGGCAGACACTCATACATATAAATAAAAATATAATAAAATTTTAGAAAAGTAAACAGATACCTAACATATGACCCAGCCTGTCTGTTCTGAAAGAGAAAGAAGTCCACACAAAAATTTGCACATGAAAGTTTTAAGCAACCTTTTGTTTTTGGTTTTTGTTTTTGTTTTTTTGAGGCAGGGTTTCTCTGTGTAGTCTTGGCTGTCATGGACTTGCTTTGTAGACCAGGATGGCCTCAAATTCAGAGATCCACCTGCCTCTGCCTCCCTGAGTGCTGGAATTACATTCGTGCACCAGCACACCTGGCTGCAGCTACAATTTCTAATTAATTACATTTAAGCAACCTTTTAATTTCTCAACAAGGATACAAAATAATAGTTTTTTGGTGATATTTTTATACATGTCTATAATTTCACTTTCTTCATTTCCCCACTTTACATCACCCTAATTTGGCCCCCACTTCTGATCCCATTCTTCCCAAATAGTCACCCTTCTATATTCATGTCATACATGTATGTATACATGTTTCACATATGAGAAAGAACATAGAATATTTGACTTTCTGTTTTTCCTCCCATTATCTTCATTACCCTTGAGAATCCTTTCCCCAATACACACAAAATCTCCCTTCTACAGTCATAGATTATATTCAGTATATTTATCTAAAGTTACCAGAAATTGGGAATAACGCAAACACTTAGTGAAATTGAATGGGTAAACGAATTTTGGAGTATCTATATCATGGAATACTACTTACCTGACAGAGAGAACTGAGTAGAGATGCATAAAACAACATGAATGACTGATAAATATTATGATTGTAAAAGAAGCCAATTACAAAAGTCTACATCCTGCATGATTCCAGTCCTAGAGAAGTATAATCTACGATGACAAAAATAAGATTAGTGGTTAATTAGGATGTGAGGGAAGGGTTTGCAAAGAGACATGAGGAAATGTTTTGAAGGAATAAGATGGATTCAATATGTTGAGCATGGTGAGACTTTCATGCATATGTCAAAATCTATCAACTTGTTCACTTTAAATACGTGTAGTCTACTCTAAGTCATTTACATTCTAATAAATATAATAATAAAACGTAAAAATTACAATAAATGTAAAAATTACAATAAAAATTACACACTGATTGTATGATTCCATTATATGATATTTGAAAACATGAAAATAATTTCTTTTTAAAAGAGGTGGTAATGAACTTTTAGGTTCCCAAAGTCTTTTGTATATAATATTAATATATTTATCTGTATACAAACGCAGTCATAAAATACAACTTGGTATCTTTTTAATGTAAGAAAGTTTCAGGACGACCTAAGTGTCTATGATCAGTGCAAATCATAATTCATCTCTGTCTGCAGTGAATTACATTTGCAAAGTCACAATAATATAAACATTATTTATTGCTTGTCAGCTCTTAGAATCAACCTATAAATAAAGCATGGGAGTTATAATGATAGTTATAGAACAGGATGTGAAATGTTATAAACATGGACAATGGAAAGTAATCACAAAGTTCTGTCCACCCCCATAGGATTTTTAGTCATTTTACTTCCATAGTTCTAGTTACTTACCATTAGACATAGTCAGAAAACATTAAATAGAAAATTCCAGAAATGGACACTTGATAAGTTTTATATCGTGTGCTGTTCAGGGGAATGTGAGGAGATTTTGCACAGTTCTGAAACATCCTGTCCTGGATGAGAATCACAGCTCTCCAAACACAACCACAAGGTACATGCTGTTATCCTTGGTGACCAGATCTACAGCCACAGCACCACAGTGCTTCTATTCACTAATCACAATGCAGTAGCTTAATGCTGTCACATCATTCACCTCACTTTCTCTTGTCAGAAACAGAGATAGAGCACATTCAACTAACTTTTATTAAACTATATTGCAGTAATTGTTTCATTTATTTTCAAATGTAAATTGGTTGTTAACTAGTAAATAAAAGCATGAAAACTGTATATTCTAATGGGAGTGCAACACCATTTTTAACATACTCATACATTTTGTACTATTAAGACAGAAAACATCTCTTGATTTTTTTTCTTTTTAAGACAGGGTTTCACTATGTATTCTTGATTGGCCTTGAACTCATTATGTAGAGCAGTCCAGCAACAGAGATCCACCTACCTCTGCCTCCCAAGTGCTACGATTAGAGGCATGCACCTCCACACCTGGTGAATCAATGTTTCTATAGGCTATAATTTCAGAAATTTCATTTCTGGGTCAAAGGTTAACTTCGTTATTTTTTTTTTTACTTCTTTATTTTTATTGCATGGAATTATTTAAGTCCATATCCTTCCCTCTGCTTCTTATCCTTTCCCACTTCCAATTCATTTTATTTTTTATGTTTGTGTGTGTGTGTGCATGTGCATGTGCGAGTGCCAAAGATTATCCTTGAAGGTCAAAGGAGCAAGTTGCATCTTCCGGAGCTAAAGTTACAGGTGGTTGTGAACCACTTGGTATGGGTGCTAGGAGCCAAACTCTGGTCTTCTGGAAGAGCAGCAAGCACTGCCAACCATCTCCCCAGCATTCTACTTTCAATTTATATGAAATAAATAGAGCAGTTTTCTTTTCTTAGTGGGAAATATATTCCAAAACCTGTGTGGTGAGTGACTGAGTTTGCATTCGTTACCAAGCACTATATATATATATATATATATAATTATATATATCATTATATATGTATATATATAATATATATATCATATATATGTATATATGTATATATACATATATGTGTATATGTGTATATATAATATATACAATAGAATAGATATTACATATATAATGTTTTTCTCTACTCTCATGCATATGATAAAATTTAATTTGTAAATCACTTACAGTAAAAGATTCAAAACAGTAATCGGAGCAAATGGTATAGCTCAGAGGTAGAGCACCTGGTTAGTTAGAATGTTCAAGGTCCACAACTTAAGTAATAATAAAGAAGAAAAATTAAAAATGAAATTGCATCTTTTGTGATAACATATAAAGAAGGGGAGATCATTGTATCAAGTGAAGTGCAGAAAGATAAGTATCACATGGACCACCCACATGTTAAATGTCAAAAAGCTGATCGGACTGAAACTGAGAAGAGAATGAGGATTACCAGAGACTGGAGAGGGAGGGATGGGGACGGGCTAATCAATGTGTGCCAGAATGATTAATATTGATAGTCAATTTCATAAGATCTAGCCTCTTCTGGGAAACAAGCTTCTAGGCATGCCTCTGAGGCAATTTCTAGATGACATTAATTGAGATGAAAAAAGACACCCTGAATGTGGGTGTAACACACCTGGGTTAGGGTCCTGGGATGAATAAAGAGGAGAAAGTTAATGGGCGCAAGCATTTGCACCTCTCTGCTTCTTGACTGTAGATGCAGTCTGACTAGCTGCCTCAAGCTCCTGCTGCCATGCCTTTCCTGCCATGTCTTTCCCCTCTTTGGTTGACTTTCCCTGGACCTCTAAGCCAAAAATAATTCCTTTGTTCCTTATGTTGCTTTTCTCAAGGTATTTTGTGCCAGCAATGTGTAAAGGAACTAATAGAGGTGCTAAATTACAGTTAGATGGGACCAAAAATTTCCTGTGTGCTATTACAAAGAAGGGTGACTGCAAATTAATTATATAGTGCACATATCAAAAACAAGAAAAGATTTGCAATGTTTTCACCCTAAAGAAATAATAAGGTATAGCATGTTCTTAGAATATGTGGCGTTACAAAGGTAATTCATCGTAGAACAACAATATTATATAATTATATTGGAGACACAGAGGAGGTGGGTGAGAGGTGACTGGCTCACAGGGGGTGGGGGATCCCTGCTTTGTAGGCCTACAAACCTCTTATCTGAAATTGTGCCTCATCTCTTTCTTTTTTTTTTCTTTTGTATCCCCTGTAGCTCCTTTTCCCCACACCTCCCAATCCTACCCTCCCTTCTTCTTCTCAATGTCCTTTCCCCAGTCCACTGATAGGGGAGGTCTTCCTCTCCTTCCTTCTCATCCTAGTCTCATCAAGAGTGCTTGCAACAGAAGCAAAATATCTAGGCAGAGAGGTATTTTCTGAGACTGATACTCCAACCAAGGACCATTCATGGAGAAAACCTACAGCCCCTGAACAGATGTAGCCCATGGAAGTTCAGTGTCCAAGTGTGTTCCCTAGTAATGGGAACAGGGACTGTCTCTGACATGAACTGATTAGCCTGCTCTTTGATCACCTTTCCCTCAGAGGGGAGCAGCCTTACCAGCCCACAGAGAAAACCTCATCTCTTTCTAAGGAGTGAAGAGTTTCATGGTTTCAGATTGTCTCTGAGTACTGGAATCTCCTCCTGGCCGGACTCCAGGGGTGAGTAATCACAAGGCAACTTCATTCTCTCTGAAATCTTGCTGGAATGAATTAAGTGAAACACAAGTGTCTGTGTGCTCCATTTTGAAATAGCACGATGTGTAGCTGAAGCTTTGTCTCTTTTCCAGAAGACTTCCAGGTAAAGCTGGGGGAAAATGGACAGTGTACTCTTGGGTGATCTGGCAGGTGCATTCAAATAGGGAAAGATTGGGGAGTAAAGGAAAGGAGATAAAACAAAGCCACAGTTTTTGTAAGTGGGGAAGTCTTGGAATGGAAAGCATGAACAATGCCCCTGGTGTACTGGACACATTTTTTAAAGCCTGAGGCTAAGATAACATGTGTTGCTCTGATTCTCACTTACTGAAAAGACGTGATGATACACAGCTATCTGCCTGCTTGGTAGCTTGTGTCATCTTCAGGACCAACTCCAGGGAAGTAGTTAGCCTCAACCCTTAGAACAAACACTCTTGGATTCCATGGCTTATCTAAGTCCCCATATAGCAATAACAGGTTAATTGTGAGCAGTAACATGCCTTTACGTGAGAAAAAAATCAACACCCATTTAATCTCTATCATCTGAAATGTGTGAGGAGGCAAACTGTTTTAGGTTTGGGCTTTCTGCAGATTTTGGAATGTTTCCTTATTGCATAATATAAGATTATGGGAAAGGGACCCAAGTCTGAAAACAAAATTCATTCGTGTTTCATATACACCTTACATAGCTAAAGGTAATTTTATACAGTACTTTTTAAGATTGTGAATAAAAACAAAATTTCATGATGTAGAAATCTATATTGGTTTAATTATTCAAATACCTTTGGGGTTTGAATCATTTCTGATTTTGCCTTGTTTTTAGGTGAGGGATGTTTAGCATGTATATCGAGTTGAATCTAAACTTAATTTAGGCATCTTAATTTCTAAGCAGTTTCTTCCCAGTTCCTACCCTTACCCTGGCTTCCTTTCTTCTGAGCTGGTGACCAAGTGCACAAATGGAATATACATTTGTTATAATTTAAATATAATTTAATTGTATTTTTCATAAAAATTTTTATGTATTGAAATTATAATATAATTACATCATTGCCCCCTTCTCTTCCCACTTTCCAGCCCCTTCCATGCAGCCGCTTGGACTCTTTAAATTTCATGCCCTCTTTTTCTTTTTTTTAATTTATTTTTTTATTTTTTTATTAATTAGAGTTTATTTACTTTGTATCCCAAGAGTACCCCCAATCCCCTCCCAACCCCACCCTCCCTTCCTCTTCTCCACCCATGCCACACCCCAAGTCCAGTGATAGGGGAGATCCTCCTCCCCTTCCATCTGACCCTAGCCTATCAGGTCTCATCAGGACTGGCTACAATGTCTTCCTCTGTGGCCTGGTAAGGCTGCACCACCACCACCACCACCCCCGCCTCAGGGGGAGGTGATCAAAGAACAGGCCACAGAGTTCATGTCAGAGAAGGTCCTTATTCCCCTTGCTAGGGAACCCACTTAGACAAATGAGCTGCCATGGGCTACACCTGAGCAGAGGTTCTAGATTATCTCCATGAGGTCCTTGGTTGGAGTCTCAGTCTCAGAAAAGATCCCTGTGCCCAAGTTTGTTTTTTTATCCCCTCTCCTTGTGGAGCTCCTGTCCCCCCCCCAGATCTTTCTATCTCCCCCTTCTTTCATAAGATTCCCTGCACTCTGCAAAGTTTGGCAGAATCTCAGCCTCTGCTTTGATACCCTGCTGGGTAGAGTCTTTCAGAGGCCCTCTGTGGTAGCCTCTTGTCCTGTTCTCTGTTTTCTCCCTCTTCCAATGTCTATCTTGTTTGCCTTTCTGAATGAGGATTGAGCATCTTACCCAGGGTCCTCCTTCTTGCTTAGCTTCTTTAGGTATACAGATTTTATTATGTTTATCCTATATTATATGTCTAATATCCACTTATAAGTGAGTACATGTCATGTGTGTCTTTCAGCTTCTGGGATACCTCACTCAGCAAGATCTTTTCTAGTTCCCACCATTTGCCTGCAAATTTCATGATTTTCTTGTTTTTAATTGCTGAATAGTATTCCATTGTGTAAATGTATCACAATTTCTGTATCTATTCCTGTGTTGAGGGACATCGGGATTGTTTCAAGATTCTGTCTATTATGAATAAAGCTGTTATGAACATGGTTGAACAAATATCCTTGTTGTATACTTGTTGTATATCTTTTGGATATATGCCTAGGAGAGGTATAGCTGGATCTTGAGGTAGCACTATTAATAATCGTCTGAGAAAGTACCAGAATGATTTCCAAAGTGGTTGTAGAAGTTTACATTCCTACCAGCAATGGAGGAGATTCCCCTTTCTCCACATCCTCTCTAGCATGTGCTGTCACTTGAGTTTTTGACCTTAGCCATTCTGATGGGTGTGAAGTGAAATCTCAGGGTTGTTTTGATTTGCATTTTCCTGATGACTAAGGATGTTGAGCATTTCTTTAAGTATTTCTCTGCCATTTGATATTCCTCTATTGAGAATTCTCTGTTTAGCTCTGTATTCCATTTTTTTTTGTTTTAAATTATTTATTTATTCACTTTATATCCTAATTACATCTCTCCTCTCCTCTCAGTCTCCTCTTGCACACCCTTTCTCCCATCTCCCCTCTCCTTCTCAAAGAAGGGGAAGGTCCCATATGGGTACCAGCCCACCCTGGCACATTAAGTCTCTCCAGGACCAGGCACATCCTCTCCCACTGAGGCTAGACGTGGCAGCCCAGTTAGGGGAATGGGATTCAAAGGGAGGCATCAGAATCAGAGAAGTCGCCTCCCCAGTTGTTGAAGGATCCATATGAAGACCAAGGTTCAATCTGCTACATGCGTGCAGGGGGCCTAAGATCAGTCCATACATGCTCTTTGTTTGGTGGTTCAGTCTCTGTGATCTCCCATGGGCCCAGCTTAGTTGACTCTGTATGTCTTCTTATAGAGTCCTTGACCCTTCTGTCTCCCTCAATAATTCTCCTAGTTCTCCATAGGACTCCTCAGGCTCTGTCTAATGTTTGGCTGTGGGTCTCTGCATTTCTTTTTTTTTTTTTTTTTTCAATGCAGTTTATTCAGGAGCCTTGAACAATCATCTGACCCTGGGGAAAACCAGCCCACAGCTTAAATAGCCTCTGGGTAGCCAACCTCAGCATGCCACGTGGGCAATGCAGATAGGTCCACATACATGGAAGCAAGCCAGATCCTCAGCCTTAGCCAAATGTGGAGTTGTTCGTGACAGAGAGCACTCACCATCCGGAAGGTGGAAGGCAGAAACCAGCTCCATCTTTAAGGCGCGGCATTACGCAGCTCTCTACAGTTCCCCCTTTTTGTTTTAGATGCATCAGGCAAGAGTAGAGGTCTGATCTCTGATATTAGAAATAAATTGGGACTTTGTACCGATGTTCATTTAGGTGTCATCCACCCAAAGAGCATCAGACCCGTCGATACCTTTTTCTCAGAGGCGGGACCTGGGGTATCAACCCGCTTGCAATCAGACATGCTCTTCTCTGGGTCCAAAGCGGCTGACCCTGAGTGCAGTGCTTAGCCTCGCATCCTGAGCGTAACATTTTTAAATTGGATTACTTGATTTGCTGCTGTTTAACCTCTTGAGTTCTTTATATATTCTGGATATTAGGGTTGGTGAAGATCCTTTCCCAATCTGTAGGCTGTCGTTTTGTTCTGATGACAGTGTCCTTTGCTTTACAGAAGCTTTTCAATTTCATGAGGTCCCATTTATTGATTGTTGATCTTAGCGCCTGTGCTGTTGATATTCTGTTCAGGAAGTTGTCTCCTGCGCCAATGAGTTCTAGGGTCTTCCCACTTTTTCTTCTAACAGGTTTAGTGTGTCTAAATTTATATTGAGGTCTTTGATCCACTTGGACTTTAGTTTTCTGCAGGGTGATAATTATGGGTCTATTTGCATTTTTCTAGATGTAGATATCCAGTTAGACTAGCACCATTTGTTAAAGATGCTATCTTTTATACATTGTATGGTTTTTGGCATCTTTGTCAATAATCACATGTCCATAAGAGTGTGGGTATATTCTGCAGTTCTATTTGATTCCATTGATCCAGCAGCCGGTTTCTATGCCAGTACCATGAAGTTTTTACTACTGTTGGTCTATAGTACAGCTTGAGATCAGGGATGGAGATACCTCCAGAAGATCTTTTATTGTAGAGGATTGTTTTTAGCAATTCTGAGTTTCTTGTTATTCCATATGATGTTGAGAATTTTTCTTTCAAGATCTGTAAAGAATTGTTTTGGTTTAGTGTCCAAGCAGGTTACACAGTAATGGGAAGAGGGACTGCCTCTGACATAATCTGATTGGCCTGCTCTTTGATCACCTCCCCCTGAGGGGGGAGCAGCCTTACCAGGCCACAAAAAATGACAATGCAGCCACTCTTGATGATATCTGATAGACTAAGATCAGAAGGAAGGAGAGGAGGACCTCCCCTATCAGTGGACTTGGGGAGGGGCATGTGTGAAGAAGGAGGAGGGAGGGTGGAATTGGGAGGGGAGGAGGGAGGGGCTTAAGGGAGGAATACAAAGTGAATAAAGTGTAATTAATAAAATAAAATAAAATAAAATAAAATAAAAAAGAATTGTGTTGGTAATTTGATGGGAATTGCATAGAATCTGTAGATGGCTTTTGGTAAGATGGCCATTTTTACTATGTTAATCCTGCCAAGCCATGAGCATGGGAGATCTTTCCATCTTCTGATATCTTCTATTTCTTTCTTTAGAGACTGGAAGTTTTATTCATACAAGTATTTGACTTGCTTGGTTAGAGTCACACCAAGGTACTTTATGTCTTTTGTGGCTATTGTGAAGGGTGTTGTTTCCTAAATTCTTTCACAGCCCATTTGTCTTTTGTATACAGGAGGGCTACTGATTTTTTTTTGAGTAAATTTCATATCCAGCCACTTTCTTAAAAGTGTTTATCAGCTGTAGGAGTCCCCTGGTAGAATTTTGTGGGTTACTCATGTATACTGTCACATCATCTTCAAATAGTGATACTTTGACATCTTCTTTTCTGATTTTTATCCCCTTGATCTCCTTTAATTGTGTTATTGCTCTAACAAGGACTTCAAGAACTGTTTTGAAGAGATAAGGAGAGAGTGGGCAGCCTTGCCTTGTCCCTGATTTCAGTGGGATTGCTTTAAGTTTCTCTCCCTTTAGTTTGATGTTGGCTATAGGCTTGCTCTATATTGTCTTTACTGTGTGTAGGTATGTGCCTTGTATCCTTGATCTCTCCAAGACTTTAAACATGAATGGGTGTTGAATTTTGTCAAATGCTTTTTCAGCATCTAAGGAGATTATCATGTGTTCTTTTTTTCTTTCAGTTTGTTTATAATGTGGATTACATTGAAGGATTTCTGTATATTGAACCACCCCTGCATACCTGGGATGAACCCTACTTGATCATAGTGGATGATATCTTTGATGTGTTCTTTTGTTTGAGTATTTTGTTGAGTATTTTGCTTGAAATTCTCAATTTTTGTCGCATTCTTTTGAGGTTTCGGTACCAAGGTGACTGTGGCTTCATAGAATGACTTTGGTAATGTTTCCTATGTTTCTATTCTGTGGAATTGTTTGAAGAGTATTGGTGTTAGCTCTTCTTTGAAGGTATGGTAGGATTCCGCGCTCAAACCATCTGGTCCTGGGCTTTCTTGGCATGGGAGACTTTTGATGACAGCTTCTATTTTTCTTAAGGGATATAGGACTATTTAATTGATTTACTTGTTCTTGATTTAGCTTTGTTAAGTGGAATTGATCAAGGAACTTGTCCATTTCATTTAGATTTTCAGATTTTGTGGTGTATAGGCTCTTGAAGTAAGACCTAATGATAGTTTGTATTTCCTCATTGTCCACATTTCCATTTGGGACAGTGAGTAGAGCAAGCAGGTGCAGGTGAATGGCTCTGAGTTGGCAACTGGAGGCCTGAAGGAACTCATTGTCTGTTGTTATATCCTCCTTTCATTTCTGATTTTGTTATTTGGATAGTGTCTTTCTGCCTTTTAGTTAGTTTGGCTAAGTGTTCGTCTATCTTGTTGATTTTCTCAAAGAACCAGCTCTTGGTTTCATTGATTCTTGTTTTATTTGTTTCTTAATTATTGATTTCAGCCTTGAGTTTGATTTTTTTCCAGCCATCTACTCCTCTTCAGTGTATCTGCTTCTTCTTTTTTTTCTAGGGCTTTTGGGCGTACCATTAAGTTGCTTGAATGAGATGTTTCGATTTTCTTCTTGAAGGCACTTAGTGCTATGAACTTTCCTCTTAACACTGCTTTCATTGTGTTCCATAAGTTTGGGTATGTTGTGCCTTCATTTTCATTGAATTCTAGGAAGTCATTAATTTCTTTATTTCTTCCCTGACCCAGTTGTCATTGAGTATCAAGTTGTTCCGTTTCCATTGGGTGTGTAGGCTTTTTGCTATTTCTGTGGTTGTTGAGGTCCAGCTTTAGTCCATGCTGGTCAGATAGGATACAAGGGATTATTTCAATCTTCTTGTATCTGTTAAGGCTTGTTTTGTGACCAATTATATGGTCTATTTTGGAGAAGGTTCCATGAGGTGCTCAGAAGAAGGTAAATTCATTTGTGTATGGTGAAAGGTAAATGTCTGTTTGGTCAATTTGATTCATGACCTCTGTTAGAGACATTGTTTCTTTGTTTAACTTCTGTTTTGTTGACCTGTTGTTTTTTGAGAGTGAGTTGTTGAAGTCTCCCACTATTAATGTGTGGTGATCTATGTGTGGTTTAAGTTTTATTAATTGTTTTTTACAAATGTGGGTGCCCTTGTATTTGGGGCATAGATGTTCAGGAGTTTGGTGTCTTCTTGGTGGAATTTTCCCTTGATGGGTATGAAGTGTCCTTCCCTGTCTCTTTTCATTACTTTTGGTTGAAAGTCTATTTTACGAGATATTAGAATGGCTACTCCTGCTTGCTTCTTGGGTCTATTTGCTTTGAAAACCACCTTCCAGCCCTTTACTCTCAGGTAATGTCTATCTTTGTGACTGAGGTGTGTTTCTTGTATGCAACAGATTATTGGGTCTTGTTTACACATCCATTCTGTTAGTTTGTGTTTTTTTATTAGAGAATTGAGTCCATTGGTGTTGAGAGAGATTAATGACCAGTGGCTGTTAGATCCTGTGATTTTGATGTTGGTTGTGGTAGTGTGTTTGTGCCTGGCTACTTTTAGTTTTGCTGTAGTGAGGTTATTTATTTCCTGTGTTTTCCTGACAGTAGTTAGTTATCTTGAGTTCTATTTTTATTTCTAGTATCTTCTGTAATGTTGGATTTATGGGTAGGTATTGTTTAAATTTGTTTTTGTCTTTGAATATCTTATTTTCTCAATCTATGATGACTGAGAGTTTTGCGGGGTATAGTAGCCTGGGCTGACATCTGT
Source organism: Meriones unguiculatus (assembly GCF_030254825.1). Taxonomy (NCBI): domain Eukaryota; kingdom Metazoa; phylum Chordata; class Mammalia; order Rodentia; family Muridae; genus Meriones; species Meriones unguiculatus. The sequence continues at coordinate 63,167,817 of NC_083369.1, forward strand.
GTTCTCTTAGGGTCTGCATGATATCTGTCCAGGCCCTTCTGGTTTTCATATTCTCTGTTGAGAAGTCAGGTGTGATTCTGGTGGGTTTGCCGTTATATGTTACTTGGCCTTTTTCCCTGGAAGCTTTTAGTATTTTTTTCTTTGTTCTGTATACTCACTGTTTTGATTATTATGTGGCAGGAGAAATTTCTTTTCTGGTCTAATTTATTAGATGTTTTGTAGGCCTCTTTTATGCTTATTGGCCTCTCTTTTAAATTGGGGAAATTTTCTTCTATGATTTTGTTGAAAATATTTTCTGGGCCTTGGAGACGAGAATATTCTTTTTCCTCTGTTCCTATTTTTCTTAGATTTTGTCTTCTCATGTTGTCTTGAATTTCTTGGACTGTTTATGTCAGGAATATTTTAGATTTATCATTTTCTTTGACGGATACATTGGTTTCTTCCATTGTACTTCCACACAATATTCTTTCTTTCATTTCTTGCAGTCTGTTGGTTATGCTTACCTCTGTAGTTCCTGTTTTCTACCCTAAGTTCTCCCTCTCCATTATTTCCTCCATTTGTGTTTTCTTTAATTTTTCCAATTCTTTCTTCAGATCTTGTGCTTTTTTTTGTTGTTGTTGATTTCCTTCACCTGTCTGAGTTTATTTTCCTTCAATTCCTTCAGCTGTTTGTTTGACCATTCCTGTTTTTTTTTTTTTTTAATTTCTTTCAGTGATTTAATCATTTCTTCTCTGAAGGCCACAAATTATTTGGCAGCAGCTTCCTATATTTCTTTACAGATGGCTATAATCTGTTTTACTTTATCTTCCTCCATTTCTTTACATATTTTATTTGTTTCCTCCATTATCCTGTTCATAAGTAGAGATGTAAGGTCATCTTCTTGAATTTCACTTATGTTAGAGTGTCCAGAGCTACTTGCCTTTGGATAACTGTATTCTGGAGATGTCATATTGCTTTGCCTTTTGTTTGTTGTGCTTTTACTCTGGACTCTACCCATCTGGCTTTCTCGGGTATTGGCTGTTAGTTTCTGGTGCCTGCTGAAATCCCCTTGGCAGCATTCTGAAAGAGGTCTTCTCAGCTTTTTGGGTATGGTCAGCCAAATGGCTGGTGCTTCTCAGGAATTGCCACGGCTTGTCTCAGGCATGTGGATCTGTGTGGTAACTGTGGCTGGTGGTAATCAAGGGGTCTGTCCTCTCACCAGGAGAAGTCCTGGAGACAGTTGCCTTGCCACTAGGTTTCTTGCCCTTAATTTAATGAATGGTTGCTGCTGCTCTTACACTGTGTTTTCTGGGTGCAGCCCTCTAGAATAACCAGGGAGCCCTGCAGTTTGGTCAGTTTAGCTGAGGATAAATGGTTGCACCTTGGAGCAGTATCTGAGCTCTCAGTGGCTCTCAGACTTTTGGAAGTATGAAGTTGGAGCTCTGTGTCCTAGTACCCATGCAGTAATCAGTGGCAGGTGAGCACAGCACTCATGCATGCAGCAGGAGGCTAGAGCCTGGAGCCTCTGGGAACTCAGAAAGTTTTCTGGAGCTGGGTGTCCTGAGGTTGGACCTAATATTTCCCCCACTGTGGGGTTTCCCCCCAACAGGCTGACCCAGTATGTAGTGTTTTGGTGTCCACAGTTCCATTTGGGACGGTGAGTAGAGCAAGCAGGTGCAGGTGAATGGCTCTGAGTTGGCAACTGGAGGCCTGAAAGAACTTGAGAACTTTTCCCAAGCACTTTTCAGGGGGTGGGGTTGTCCACTGAGTGCCCTGATGTTGGACCTGCTATTTCCCTCACCATGGGGTTTCCTCCCGACAGAGAAACCCAATCTCTGGTGCCCTGGGACCCACAGTTCTGTTTAGGACTGTGAGTCTGGCATGCAGGCAGGTCTCTGGGCTGGCAGCTAGGCACCTGCTGGACCCTGGGACCTTTTCCAGGGATTGTTTGGGTGACCTGTGGTCAGTCCTGATTGCTTCCTTCACCGTGCAGTTTGATCTAGACTGGAAATCCCAATCTCTGGTGTTGTGGTGCCCACAGTTCACTCTGGGATGGTGATCAGAGTACACAGGCATGTGGCTCTGGGCTAGTGACCAAGCACCTGGCAGGACCCAGGAACTCTTCCAGGGTTTAGCTGGGTGATCTGACTGGATTGCTTCCTACACCGTGGGGTTTCCTCTCACCTGAGAAACACAATTGCTGGTGTTTTAGGGCCCAGAGTTTGGTCTGTTGGTCGCTGTGAGTCATTGCTGTCTTGCTCGGCAGACACAGTGTCTTCCTGGGGCCGCCATCTTGGATTGATCTGGCCTCTTTTTCTTTAACTGTTGTTACATATATATATATGATTCATGGCTATATATATATATATATATATATATATATATGTACTATTAAGTACATATATCATTACCAGTATGCATATGATCTCATGCATTCTCCTCACCCCTGCATCTAGAGGCAACTGAGTGGATTTTTTATACTTTTTATTATTATTTTATTGTTTATTTATTATACTTTATTCACTTTGTATCCCAGCTGTAGCCCTCTCCCTCGTCTCCTTCCTGACTCACCCTCCCTCCCTCTTATCCTCCCATACCCCTCCCAGAGTCCACTGATAGGGGAGGTCCTTCTCCCCTTCCATCTGACCCTAGCCTATCAGGTCTCATCAGGACTGGCTGCATTGTCTTCTTCTGTGGTCTGCACCCCATAAACTCAGTAGCAGAGTGGTTTTAAAGCTAAATGCTCTGAATTCAGCCTTAGTCTGCTATTTGCCAACTAAGTAGCCATTCACAGTTCACTTACCATCTGGTACCAGTTTCTCATCTCTAAAACAAAACTAATGTTAATACTTTACTCACAGAGTGGTGGAAATTCAATGAGATAATAATGAACTAGGCATGGGGGCTCATACCTATAATCACAGCATTCTGGAGCCAGAGGCAGACAGCTCTTTTTGAGTTCAAGGCTAGCCTCTTCTGCATGGCAAGATTCAGAGAAACCAGAGCTACTTTTGATGGGGAGAGACCTTGCTCTCTCCCCAACAAAAAAGAAAGCTGAGCAGAAAGACCCTCACAAGTTCAAATCCTGCTTAGGCTATATTCTATAACCTATCCTCAAAAAAATGAAAGACAGAGAGACAGACAGAAAGAGAGCTTGACATCTTGCTAGCTAGTTATTTTTGAATTGGTCACTCCTCTTCCAGTTTCAGATACCTGGTCCTTTTCCTCTCTCCCAACTAATTTGATCTTTGTCTGGATATTTTAAGCCTTTTATTGCTAAAATTTCTTAAATAATGGATTTCCCTTTGTCTTTTTTATCTCCTATATGCTCCCAGTCAGGCAACTATTGAGAACCACAATTAGAAAAGCCTCCTTTAAGTCATTGGTTAATTTTACTCCTTTAATGAATTCTCAGAGGTTAGATCTAGAAAGGTAAAATGACTTAGTGTAGATTTCAACCTAGCTTTACAGATATTAGCAATGCCATGTCCTTGCAAGGCTACAACATTTAATTCCACTAAATTAAATATATATATAGTAATGATCTACCATGAGTGTGTGTGTGTGTGTGTGTGTGTGTGTGTGTGTGTGATAAGAAGCCAAATGCCAAGAGAGATACAAGATATAACAGCTCACTTGTCTTGCTGCAAAAATTGGTTCTGAGGAGATGTAAGGTACTGTATATCTTGGGAATGGGGAAGCTTTTGACTTTTTTGATGGAAATATTGACATGGATATATATCTATCATATACATAAAATGCATATCTGTATAAGGGATGTATGGTTTATCTCTATTATTATATACCATACCTTTACACATATATTGTTACTAAATGTGTGGAAATACATGTACACATATGCATATCACTTAAAAGTTTTAGTGAAATTTCTCCCTTCTCAAATACCATCCTACTTTTTGTTCTAGCTTATAGCATGGTGGGCATAAAAAGGCTAAACGATGTGGTCTACTAATAAGTAGAATGACACTGTGGTTTCGGGGACAAGTCTCTTTGACTCTCAATACATCCAGCAGACTCTAACAGCAGAGAAGAAATTTTAGGTGGGAGCTAAGTAAAGGACAACTAAAAGAAGAGCAAAGTAAAACATTGTTGGGCCTCTCCAAGACCCCAAAGGCAAAAAGCTGCATGTTACACAAGGATAACTGAGCATGAGCCACAAATACAAGATGCTATTTGGAAAGGAATATATTTTACCAGGAATGGAGGTACAGGTAATCCCAGCATTTAGGAAACTGAGGCAAGAAGAAAGGGAGTTTCAGGCTGACTTGGGATACATAGTGAGTTGGAAGTCTCCTGAACTACAAAGCAAAATCCATTCTCAAAACACCCAAGGAAGTAAGGGCAAGAGGGAAAAATAGATGAGAAAAGAGAGTGAACATATAATTTTCTCTTTTCTGAGGACTTGAGGGCTGGATAATGACCAAGAATAGACCATAATAGAGTGGTAGCTCAGAATCAGGACTGTGAGCTGCACTGTAAAAATGTGATCAAGTATGTTTATTCCCTGGGAAACCTTTGATTTTTATCACGAAAGGCATAGTAAGTAGTATGTATGTATTGGAACTATAAAAATACATATAGCAGAGTAGATGGCATCATGGTCCCAAGGCCATTTTCCCAAAAGGAATATTGGGTAGCTGAATGGGAGAGCTAAGCATCAATTTCCTTACCTTCAGTCAGTTAGTAACAATACAAGTCTACCCAGGTCCACTGAAAGCCTTTGTTGGGTCAAGCATGGCTAAATTCTCTTTTGCCTCAAGACACTGACTCTGAATTCCCTTGAAAGCGAATACTAAAGAGTGAATAATGAGATTTCTATAGATTCTAATTCAAAAGTGAACCTCAAGGTATTTGAGTGAGGTGACAAAGATGAGGAGAGGAGAGGAGAGGAGAGGAGAGGGGACGGGAGGGGAGGGGAGGGGAGGGGAGGGGAGGGGAGGGGAGGGGAGGGGAGGGGAGGGGAGGGGAGGAAAAAAGAAAGAGAAGAGAAGAGAAGAGAAGAGAAGAGAAGAGAAGAGAAGAGAAGAGAAGAGAAGAGAAGAGAAGAGAAGAGAAGAGAAGAGAAGAGAGGAGAATGAATGTGGGGAAGGGATGAGCAGTGTGTTATATGAGTTTGGGTGCTAAAACATTAGGAAACTAGCTTTTCTTTTCTTCAGCATGATCTTATCAATATGGTTACATCTTCATTGACAACACAGGGTCCTCTCAGAAGGGTTGGAGGAAGTTGACCTGAGACACTCCTTTCCAAGCCTTTTCTGGCTTGCTTCCTACTTTAGTGCTTTCTCAGTCTGCATTGCTGATTTCTTTCCCTCCACTCAATTTCTAAACTTTTGAGATGCTCTCAGTTCAACCATAAACATCTTTTCACTGTCTTTCAAGATAATTTCACCTAGCCCTGCACTAAATAGCATTAACAGAATGAACATTGCCTCTAGCCTCTTTTTGTGCTCCAAACTTAACAGCATACAAATACAGACTCTGCCTAAGTTTGAATCTTGTCTTAGCATTTACTATGTGACTTGAGCGAGGTGTTTAGCATTTTTGCTTCAGTTCCCTCATCTGCAAAATAGGGTAGTAGTAATATTTTGCCTCACAGGTTGTAAGAATTAAAATATATGTAAAGCATCTGGTATAATATTTGGTAGATAGTGATGGTGCTGATGATGTTAACATCTGTGTTACTTGGCACATCCTCTTGGCTGTCTTGTAAGAATCTGAGACTTAACAAGGTCAGAATGAAACTTAATTTCTACTCTCCAACCCATTCATCCCAAACTTTTCCTCAACTCTAGTAAGCAGTACCAACAATCATCTAGCTGCCCAGTAAAATTGTAAATGTCAACCTTTGTGTCATTCTTACCTCTTAATCCAGCTCATCAGTAAGACCTGTCATCACTGGAATGTTTCCACTTATTTCTAACTCTGCTGCCATCATCTTAGCTTGAGTCAGCAATATCTATTCCCTGAGTTCATTCCCATAAAAGTCACAGTGGTCTTTTTGAACCAGTTGTTCAAATAATATCCTTTCTCTGCTTAAAGTTCTTTATTTTCTATGAATTTTGGCTAGAAACAAAATCCTCAACCATAGTATGCCAAGGTTATGCCCCTGCCTCACTTTCTCCAAACTCATCACTGTATTCAGAGTCCTTCTTTAGGTTTTAAATTTGCCATCTTCAGGGACTTTTACAATATCTATGTTTCTGGTACCTAGAATAACTTGCCCCAGAACCTTAAATAGTTAAGTCCTCTTTTTTTTTTTTAATTCAGAATTTAAGATATAGCCACAACATAACTTCCTAAGAAAATTATTGTTTAATTTCCCCAGCAATTGGACATATTAGTTTCATTTCATTTCATTTCATCTCATTTCATTTCTTTTTCTTTCTTTCTTTCTTTCCTTCTTTCCTTCTTTCTTTCTTTCTTTCTTTCTTTCTTTCTTTCTTTCTTTCCTTACTCCCTCCCTCCTTCCCTTCCTCCCTTCCTTCTTTTCTTTATCTTGTTTTTTTTTTGTTTGTTTTGTTTTGTTTTTTTAAAGACAGGGTTTTTCTCTGCAGACTTGGCTGTCCTGAACTAACTTTGTAGACCAGGCTGGCCCCGAACTAATAGAGATCTGCTTGTCTCTGCCTCCCGAAGGGCTGGGATTACAGGCGTGCACCACCATGCCCAGATTTAGCTTCATTATTTTTCATTTATTATTATTATTATCATCATTTATTACAACTTATTCAATTTGTATCCTGGCTGTGGCCCCTCCCTCTTCTCCTTCCAATCCCACCCTCCCTCATTCTTCTTCCTCTATGCTCCTTCCCTAGTCCACAGATAGGGGAGGTCCTCCTCCCCTTCTATCTGATCGTAGCTTATCATTTCTCATCAAGGCTGGTTGCATTGTCTTCCTCTGTGGCCTGGAAAGGCTGCACCCCCCAGGGGGAGGTGATCAGAGAGCCTGCCACTGAGTTCATGTCAGAGACAGCCCCTGCTCCCGTTACTAGGGAACCCACTTGGAGACTGAGTCTATGGGATATATCTGAGCCAGGGTTTTAGGTCCTCTCTATGCATGGTCCTTGGTTGGGGTATCATTCTCTTTAAGACTCCCAGAGATCATCTTGAATGAGGTAACCCAGAAACAGAAAGACACACATGGTATATAATCACTCATAAGTGGATATTAGACATAAAATATAGGATAAACATACTAAAATCTATACTCCTAAAGAAGCTAAACAACAAGGAAGACCCTAGGAAAGATACTCAATCCTCATTCAGAAGGGCAAACGTGATAGACATCAGAAGAAGGAGAAGACAAAGAACAGGACAGGAGCCTACCACAGAAGACCTCTGAAAGACTCTACTGATAGAGGTATTTAAGCAGTGGCTGAGACTTATAGCCAAACTTTGGGTAGTTTTATTTCTTGTTGCTGTGATAAAAATACTCTGACAAAAGCAACTTAGGGGAGAAAGAATTTATTTTAGCTCTCAGTTCAACATACAGTCCATCACTGTGGGGAAGTCAAGGCGGCAGGAACTTGAAGCAGCAAGTCACATTACATCAACAGTCAAGAGAAGAGAGCAGTGAAATAATGCATCCATGCTAAATGCTTGGCTCTCTTGTTTTTATCCAGTCCAGGGCCAAACCTCTGAACTGATGCTGCCCGTGTTCACAGTAGATCTTCCTATATCTCAATTAACCCAATTAAGGAAAGCCCTCGTAAGCATAGGCACAACCCAACCTAATCTAGACAATTCCTCATTGAGACTCCCTTCCCAGGTGATTGAACAGCATGCCAACTCCACAACAATCATCAAACTATTTTGTTTCATTTTTTATATTTTTTCTTTGTTTTTTTTTTTTTTGTTTGTTTGTTTGTTTCTTGAGGTAGTCTTATATGATCAAGGCTGGTGTCAAACTCCCTATCTAAGAACTAGAGTGGTGGATTGTTGGTTAAGATCACTATGGCTGCTCTTTGAGAGGACCCAGGTCCTCTACAGGGCAGTGCAAAAACAACTGCACTTTAGTCCCAGAGGATTTGGTGCCCTCTTCTGGCTTCTAAGGACACCAGGAATGCAAATAATATATACAGACATTCAGGCTGTCAAAACTCCCACATAAGTAAAATGAATGAATAAAGGAATAAGTGAGTGATCTTTTAAACCCACTATATAGCTGAAGATGAGCTTCTGATCTTTCTGCCTCTATTTCCCAAGTTCTGAGATTATAGGTGAGAACAACTATGCCCTGCTTGTTTTGTCATTTTTTTCAAAGCATTTGTGGCTGTGTGAAAAGATATTATTCATTTATTGGGTCAATGGAAGCTCTGTGAGATCAATAGCCTTATCTGCCCTGTTTATTGTCATGTACAGGGCTTGGATGCTTTGCAGAGTTAAAGAACTGATAGAGTTGCTTTTCTTTCTCTCCTGCTCCTCTTCTTCCTTCCCCTCCTCCTCTTCATCCTCCTCCTGGTTAGTGTTGAGATATGCTTTTATGATGTAGCTTAGATGTAGGTACTCATTTGACTATCCTGGAACTTACTATGTTAGCCAGGCTGACTTCAGACTCATAGACATCTCTGTCTTTGTCTTCCAAGTGCTGAGATTAAAGGTGTGTACCATCATACCCGTTGGATTTTTATCTTGAAAATAGCGAAAAATATGTACAGCCCAAAAAGTACCATTTTGTTCATGTTTAGGTTGACAACTAAGTACATTCACATTGTTCTGTAACTATTACCACCATCTGCCTCCAGATGTTTTGATCTTACAAAACTAAATCTCGGTACCCATTAAACACCAATTCCCTGTTGCTTTCTACGTCCAGCCTCAAGAACTGAGCAGCTTCTTGTTCTTCAGCCTCTCCAGCCAGCAGACGGCCATTGCTGAACTATCCAGTCTCTATCATGTAAGCCAGGCTAATAGATCTCCTTTTAATATATATTCAATTCTATCAGCTTTGTTCCTCTAGAGAGCCGTAACACACATACTAGTGAAATTTTCAGTATTTTTCCTTTGTATCTGGTTCATTTCAGTCAGCATACTGTCTGAAAGGCCCATAGATATTGTAGCATTTGTCAGAATTTCTGTCTTTTGGGGGCTGAAAAACATCCCTTTGCATATAAATACCACATTTTGTTTACTCACTTACCAGGTGATGGTCATTTGAGTTGTCTCTATATTTGGCTTTTTTTTTTTAAATAAAGCTGTTATATAAATAGTTATACAAATATTTGTTCAAGACTGTTTCCAGTTCTTTGGGTTATTTATTCCAGAAGTGGAATCATTACATAGTAGGGAAATCCGTGTTTAATTTTTTTGGAGACCATTTACCTTTCTCAGAGCAGCACACACAAGAATTCTGGTTTCTGCATGGCCTGGTAAACATTTGTTATTTTCTTATTACTTCTCCACAGTAACTTCTATAATGAGTACAAAGTGGTGTCTCATGTTTTTGATTTGCATTTTTCCAATAATTAGCGGTATAGAGCATCTTTTTATGTGCCCCTTGGCCATCTGTATGCCTTCTTTGGAGAAGTGTCTATCCAATCTTTTGACTGCTTTTAATTGTGTTGTTTACTTGTTTGTTGAGGTGAAGTCATTTATAAATTCAGAAAATTAATCCCTTATCAGAGATATTAATTGCAAACATTTTCCCATTTTATAGATTGGCTTTCCACTCTGTTAATCATGTCCTTTGATGCCAAAAGTTGTTTTATTGTTGTTTAATTTGAGAAAGCTATAATTGCATTTAAAGGGAGCAGATCGGGTTCAGTGTGAAGTTTGAGTCGGGAAGGTTAATGTTCAGAGGAATGCTACACACCAACAGGCCTGCAGGGTCCCTTTGGCTTTGCCAAGAACTTTCTAAGTATGAAGTAGTGAACTAGGCCTGACAGTCCATTGGTTCATTTCATTCTTCTGAGAATTCTCTTGCATCAGAAATTTTAACCATCTTTACTTTAAGATATGAAATCCAAGACACAGAGAGGTTTCATAATTTGTGAAAAGTCACAAAGCTATCAAGTGGGAGAACCTGGAGATTTGAACTTGGCAGTGTGACTTCAGAGTCTATGGTCTCATCTACTGCCTTGTACTGCCTCTAACTTAGACAGGCAGGAAACCTGGGCAAAGTGAGGGCATATTGTGATCATTAAGTATGTGATGACAAAATAAAACACAGAAGTATGCCTTTTGAATGCAAGGGGAAAATCCAAAAATGTCCATTGTTTATGGACTTGCTCAACAAATGCAGCTTTATTTCTTGGGTCAGAGCACAGTAGTAGGTCAATTTATGGTCTTTGACATGAGATACACCTGAGCTGAAATTTCAGCTCTGCCACCTATTAGCTGGTGACCTTAGGCAAGTTATTTTGATTCTCTGTGCCTCAATTTCCTCATCTATATCAAAGTATAAACACATTCATGGGGATATAATGAACCTTTGTTTGAAACCTATGTGACAGAAGATCTGGTACCCAGTATGTGCTCTACAAATATTAGCTTTGTATCACCCAACAACTAGTGGCTGCGGCTACACCACTTAAGCTCTCTGCCTAAAATCCTCCTGGAAAAAAAAAAAAAAAAAACAAGAAAGAAAATACTATCTGCCTTATGATCTTCACAGGCTTATAGACGTAAAGGACATACCAGGCAGATCATCCCTATCTTCTGATTAAAGAGATTTTCCAGGACAACAGGAAGGAGTGTGTCTGAATAACTTCATGTGCCAGGGAGGACCTGAGTAAATAGTGATAATCCCCTCATTACACACACACACACACACACACACACACACAGACGGGGGGGAGGATAGAAATGACTATATTCTACCAACCTCTTTTGAGACCTGGGAACTGCATTTCTGATAATTTTATAATAATCATTTTGTCTCATCTTATAGCCACTCGAGATTAAAGAGGTCCTACTATCTTGCTAAGCAATCGCGGTTTTTTTTCATCAATTATAGAAAACTTATTCATATACCTTTTGACATGAAGTTCTGTCTCAGAAAACAGGAAGTGAAAATGGTGGCCATGTGACTCAACAGAAGATGCTGAACCCTTTGGAGGGAAGGGGTTCATTTGAAAGACAAACTTCTCCAACCTCCCACATTTTTCTTGGCTGCCGCTGGGTTGATTAATTTCAGAGAAACTGAAGAGGGTCCAAGGAAGAACCATCAAAATGATTAATAAAAGGAAGATGCTAGTGGATGGTGCTAGGAGCATCCAGTAAAGGACAAGAAAATAAGATGTAGAGAGGGAGGCTAAGAAAGCCTTTGAAAACAAAGCATCTCCCAGAGACTATAAAGGTGCAGGAAGCTAGCAGAAATTGGGATTGGAAACCAAAGCCCAGACACCTCCATCAGCTGAATGTTTATGAATAGGCCCAAGGCACTTGAAGAAAGCAAACAAATTTTAAAGATTATTCTGTGCCCACAGGGGCAGGACAGGGCTATGCCCACAAAAGGATTCATTTCTGCCCAAGCCAAGAACATAATGCTGCCACAAGCTACTATCTCTCTGCTATGTGCCAAATATCTGGTGCAGTGAGAAGTGCTGAGTATTCCTAGGAGGAAGGGAGCTCCCCAGGTGCTCCCCAGCTCCTCAGACCTGGCACACTGAGTCTAATAGCTTACCCACCTGAAAAAAAAATACCATACCTTGGCAAGTGTGATGGCTCTGCAGGCAAAAGCAGAAACCTCATGAGCTGAGTTCAGTTCCTGGAACCTACTGTAGAAGGAGAAAACCAACACTTGAAAATTATCCTCTGATCTCCACAACATGACACATGCGCACCTGCTCTCTCTCACCCTCTTCCTCTCCCCTCTCCCTCTCTTAAATAAGTTAATTAAAAATACAATGACCTATATAAAAACTGGAAAAAAAACAATTTTATTTGCAGTTTTGTCTAAATCTAGTGAGAGAGAAATTCTGAATCTGTCTCCACCATGTTCATAGTTGTATTACAACTAATATTTTTTTTAAAAAAATCAAAAGCCAGAGAATATGCCTATAGAGATTTAGTTGTAAATCCAAATTACCCAAACTTAGAGATAAAATCTTTTTCTGGCATCAGGATTCTTGGGAGGGAGGATGCATTTATACTTCCAGGATTTTCTCAATGCATTCTAATTCCTAGGGCCCCTTACAATGGGGATAAAGCATTGGACCAAAGGGAATGCATCCTAGGCCCATGGAAACAACAAAACTGAAAGGCAAGGTCCAGGGTACAAACAAGAAAAAAATGGGAAGTCACATCTGGCAGGAGTAAGCAGCTCTCAGAATGTGACACCAAGAGATGACTCCTACAGCAAAGCATTTAGATTTTATACTGCAGGTTGACTGGGAGGCAGGCACTAAAGACTTTTGAGCAGAAGTGTCGTAGTACCAATCATGCTTTGGCAAGATCCATCTGTGTAAGAATGGTATATTGGCAGTGGAGGTCAAGAGATCAGTCCTTAAGCATTATCTTCTAACTGTACCAACCAAAAATGTGCTGAAGCAGTGATTAGAGTTGGGTCTTCACTGACAAAGCCAGCTGGGGTCCAGCTATCTCTGAGTTCCAGAAACTGTGATCACAACCTCTGTTCTCTGAGGCCTACCTAGCCCATGAACTGGTCATCATTCGGAACACATTTCAGCCAGTTTAGGCCTACACCAAGAACAGATTTCTGGGAAATTGAATTTGTGAGAGGAGATGAAATCTTCTGAAACCAAGATCTGATTTCCTGAGCAAATGTCCTTTGGTCTTAATGAACAAGAGAAGGAGATAAGAAGAAAAAGAAACTATAATTAGGCCTTCCCCCTAAATAGGATCTTTCTTAGATTACCAGAACTCTGCCTGCAGTGCCTTAATGAAGGCTTCCCATTTTTAAGCCATGGCTTTTGAAGGCAAGGAAATGCCATTAAATGTCTGTGCATTGCTTCAGAATGGTAGTAAGGTGCTTTTCAGGTCTTGTTATTCAGTAGTTTTCTTTATCTCCCACCTGCTCTCTTCTCTCCCTCCTTCTCTCACACCAGTCCTGCCATAAGCCTGGCGAGGTTTATGTAGGTTGAAAAAATGAGACTTCCCAGGCAGAAAGGTTAATCAGCTGACTGCAGGTCAAACACTCAAAGTTCCTGACAGTCCGGTGGTGAGAATTGTCTTGTCAAGCCTTGCTGTAGGTTTCGGCAGGTTGAAAACATGAGAGCTCTAGTTCACCAAGATATATAATCCAAGCCTAATTCTCCCTTCCCATGTGGGTTTTTGTTTATTCCCTCCTTGGGAAACAGCAGTCACATAAACAGAAGTGTGATTTAGAAAAGGCAGAGAAAAGAAAAAAAAAATTAGCAGCACAGTGCTTCTCACCTTCCTACTATTAATCATGCCTTTGAAGAAAGACCTGGAGAGATTAGTTTTGAACAAAATGCATCTGTTGGAAGGTTAAGATGTTGATCCACTAGCACTGCCCAGTACATTAACAAGAATTCATTTATTAGATCCATAGTGATCTCAGGGGTTTTGGAGGACAGTGAACTTTTAACACTCTTCTTCATGATCTTTTGAAGAGAAGACTCTTTGACTCTCTGTGGTGTTTCCTTACGAAAAAATACCCCAAATGTCTCAGTATCCCTGTGAAAAGCATCAAGTAGACGTTATGCTTTCTTTCCAGTACACACACACACACACACACACACACACACACACACACACACTGGGGGAACCATAAGTACAGAGGAGTTAAATAGAATATCTATGACTACCGGGGTGGAAAACCTATAGGAGGCATCCCGTTCCTCTGCTCTCCAGCTTGCATACCCCTCCCATGCACCCAGTGTCTCCCTCCACATTCTCCTAAGGAGAGTAGGAGGAACCTAGCTCCTAGCAGCACTGGCACCAAGCACTTCTGAATTCTCTTCTCCCGGGGAAGAGCTGGACCAGCAGCAATTGCTGCAAGCACTTGGCATCTGACAGGCTCCGTCAGCATACATTTAAATTGGTATTTTTCTTCCTAACTCCAGGAGGGCAAACATGCCTACAATGCCAGCAGGGGAAGAGAAGGAAGGCATACAGGGAAGGGTGGGCAATTCCCTAGATTCTGTCAATCTAGCATCCACTGTAAGACCTTCCTAGCCACTGGCTTCTCTGTGAGACTCCCTCTGCCTGAGAGAGGGAGATGAGGATGAAAGCAGCATCTCAGTAGCTCTCTTTAGACAGAGACAAAAATGGGAAAAGGAGAAAGAGATGGAGGAGGAAGAAGAGGAGGATGAGGAGGAAGAGAAAAGATGGAGGGAGAGAGGGGAAAAAAGGGAAGATTTCAGACTACTATACAGTATTTTTTTTTCCTGGTCCTGGCCTTCTGCTCTCTATTACTGCATTTCTCTCCTCGGTCCTGCTTTTGCACTGAAGCAGGTGCTTCCCAGGCACAGGGTCATAAAATCGAATGCAGAGTTTTATTAGTGGGGCCCAGGATTCAGCCTTTCTGTTTACAGCTACTGACAGGATTCTGATGCAGCTGAGTTAGGACCAATATCTGGGGAAGCACTGCACTAGAACCCCTCCAACCATACAAAACCCTGACGAAGTATTCCTGGTCAGTGTCTCATTTCCTCACAGCTCTGCCCTCTGAGAAGTGCCAGGCAATCTGATAGATTTATTCAGGCAAGTGCATTAATGGGCACTAATGACTTAATGTGCTGTCCATTTCAGATAACATGTGCAATTTACCAGGACCTTCTGGAGACTCGGCCTTAACCCAAAAGAGAATTTCCAGCTCACACAGCTGGAGGGCAGGTAAATTTGAGTAAGGGGAAAGCTAGCGGCACACTAAGGGTCTGGCCGCCCATACTCTCTGGAACCTAGGACTAGAGAAGGCTCTGCTGAGAGTCCTGTGGAGGAAATGAAGACTGACACAGTCACACATGTCTACACTGCAAACTCTTGCAGTCATTCTTTCTGTTTACCAATATGTTCCACAGAGATGGCAAGGTGAGAGGCAAACATGTTCCAGAATGACACATTCATTCAGCACTTCTCAAATGAGAACCTCTGTACATCTTATGAGCTATGCAGAAGCACAGAATCCTCTGACCCTGCACACATTGTGTGTCTTCCTGGAATTTCAATTTGTGCACTGATTTTGGAGATATGCAGTACTTTCATGGTAGATTGAACTCTACTACAATAGAGCAGAATGTCAAATTTCAGTTGTGTTCAAAACAAAATGTGAGACTTCAAAAAAAGTGTATACTTTTGGCAACTGGGCCTCTACTTCCAGAGTCTTGTTTCATTTGATGGTCGGGGGTTTTGTGCTTGATTGGTTGAAAGATTAAGAGACACTATCAATTACTTTCTGTGTGTTTACCTGAGAATAGACTTGTTCATCAAACTGGAGCTAGGGAGATCTACCTTTGGTGGAGGTCAGAGAATGATTTCAGAAAACACCCAGAGCCTAGCTACCTATGATGGTGCATGCCAATCACCCCAACACTTGGAAGGCGGAGGAGGAAGGATCTTGGGTTTGAGGCCAGTCTGGGGTATGTGGGGAATCTGAAGCCAGCCTTAGCTACTTAGGACAGCTGCCTTGTCTGAGTTGGTAATGAGCTTGACATACACACATTAAAACATGGGTATCCCTAGCATTTCGTAAAAACATTTGTGACCCCAGTGCAGGAGGAAAAGGATCCAGGGGTGAGTGTGACCCTGGAGCTCATGGCCAACCAACCTAACTAAATTGGTGAGCTCCAGGTTCAGTGAGAGACCCTATCTCAAAGAATAAGATGGGTGGGCTGGCGAGATGACTCTGTGGGTAAAGGGGCTTGCTGCTGCCAAGCCAGACAACCTGAGCTCAGTGCACCAGACCTGTTCAGTAGAGGGAAAGAACAACCACAAATTGTTTGCTGATCTCCTTGCTCCCTAGAGTGCACACACACACACACACACACACACACACACACACACGCACATGCACACGCGCACTCATGCACATATGTGCAGACACACGTTGTATGCACACACACAAAACAAATTTTTAATGAGAGGTAGAAGGATATATCAGAACTCAAGGAGTTATGTAGAAGACACTACTCAAGACCTCAGGATAAAGGGGCTTCTTGAGGAGAACTATGTCTCTCATCTCTCTCCCTCCCTCCCTCCCCCCCCCGTGTGTGTGTGTGTGTGTGTGTGTGTGTGTGTGTGTAGAAGAAATCCCCTGTCACTCCAATGCTCCTGGGATGACTGAAATGGCAGAAACAGGGGAGGCTGAGGGAAGGAAATGACCATCTCTTCAGTAGCAGCAGAGAAACCCGGGCTTCAGTTATGCAGATAGAAATACCCTGACCCCATGTCTCAGAGAGGAGGTGAGAATATGTGGCACATACACCAGTCATTGAAGCACCACTATACAATGAGCCCTAGTCCTGACATAAGGACCTCTCTCCCAGGCTCAGACATCTCCTTGGCAAATTGAGAGAACAGGGACACTCGTTAATAGGGTGGCCAGGCTCTAATGTCATGGCAGGTCCTGAACAGCAGCTGCATCTGAGGGGAGAGGGTGCCTGCCTGCCAGTCAGCCCGCCAGGCTCCTTGTGAAGCTGCTAGCTGACAGTTTATTGCTTGTCAGCTGCTGTTGTTCCATCTTGTTCCCTTCCTGTGTCTTCCTTGTCTTCAGCACACAGGCTGTGAGCAGGCTCAGCTAGTATATAAAGGGCCACTAAAAGGACCTCTTAGCATAATTGCCCAGCCTTTTGTCCTCCACCCTCCTAGGACACATCCTTTGAAAGGCTCTTCTCAGTTTTTCTCTGGCATTCTCTCTGTCACTCAGCCTTCCTGCTAGCTCCTAGTATCCCCAGTAGCTCAGGAAGTTCCTTTACCCTTTTCTCCACCCACCAAGTCTCTGAAATAATTGGTTCCAAATGCTTGAGGGTAGGCATATATCTTGTTGAAAGGCAAGGCAGAAAGAGTTAGGGGGCTGAAAAATTATGATGGGAGTTTCCTCACGGATCTTTTGGATTACATCATTCTTTCTTCTATTGTCTCAAGGCCTCCCTGGCCAATCTGAATGGATCTTTCTGATACCTTCAGCAGATGCACTTCATATTGTCAGGCACAGATGACATTCTGCTCTCTGTCATTTATCTTTTCTTGGGTGCTAATGGGTGGGTGGGTGGATAGCCCCAATAGAGGCAGGCAGCTTAGTAATGACTCTGTGGAAAAAGCAAGCTGTGTTGTGTGATAGCAGTCAGTTGTGTGATAGTTGGAAGCTAAGAATCATAGCCTTTTTAGAGAAATTATAGTGCTAGCCAAATAGACATGGGTTCAAATTCTGAATTAGCTCTCCGCTACTTCTGTGACCTTACAGCAATGACTTACTATCTCCAAGATTTCTATTTCTTTAAAACAATAAATCTAATAATAAAGTACCTACCCTCCTGAGTTTATTGTAAGGATTAAATGCAATAATATACATAAAATGCTAACTCAGTAGCCATAGTAAGTGTTCAATGAAACCTAATAATAATACTAATAATCACAGTTGTCATCATGTAGTTGGAATCCAGATTCTACTATTTATTGCTGCATGAGTCTTTGTAGCTACTGCTTCTTCCTCTTCCGCTTCCTCCTCCTCCTCCTCTTCTTCTTCTTCTTCTTTTTCTTCTTACTCCTTTTTTTCTTCTTCTCCTCCCATAAAGCTTATGGAATAATGATGCTACCCATTAAGAGGGTGTCAGTGATTATGAAATTAATTAATGCATGGAAGTGCTGGCTAGGGTGGGAGTTCTATTAGGAGAGTGGACCTAATTGTATCCCTGTGATGAAGAGTCACTCTTTATTTTCCAAGATTATTAGCAAAGCACCCAGTTTTCAGTAGTGATGGGTCGGCAAGTGGTCACTATGCTATTATTACTGGCAGCCAAGAGACTGTCTATTTATCCCTGGATTCTCCATTATAGGTGAATTGGCTATTTGTTCAGTACTGATTACAGACCAAGGTGCCAATGAAATTGGGCTGCCTCCATCTCCCCCTTGAAAAATAGTGTCACTTACTAACTTCATCTCAATGCATTGATTTCAATTGGAAATAGAAATACAGCAGAATTGTTTTTTGTCATCTGCTTGTCATGTGATTTGAAGACAGTAAATTGTTTCTTTTCTTCACCAAGTTTTAAAGAGTGACCAAATCAAGATCCCCCGTTACACAAGCTAGTGTTTATTTTTGCTGCATTGGACACAGGGTAAAAAATGTTGAACCTTCACCTCTCTGTGTCCTACCCCTTGCATGCCTCTTCTCTCAGTTCTGGTGGGCATGCGGAATACATACACTTTCTCAAACAAACAAACAAACAAAGACACTACCTACATGATTTTCTCAGCACTAGGTTCTCTTTTAGAAGTGAATCCAGCCAATATGGATTGTAGCCAGCCTTCTCTGGGACTCCCTTTGACCAGAAGAATCGATGTAAATGCTACATCCGTCCTGATAGGAATTAGGCAAAGTAAAACCACGATCGGGTATCTGTAAACAGAGGACAAGATTAGTAGGTATACAGTCGTGTAGAGCATCGTTGACTACTTCAACTGCATGAGCAGGTTCCCTTTCATCCCACAGGTAAGTCTTAATCAGAGTGGTTAGAAGACCTGCTTTTAGGTCACATAACTATGAACTGATTCCAAACACAAAAGAGTATGATCTCTGCCTGTGTACTGGTATATGCATCTAGTGTCCCAGGGAACGTGTTGTTTAAAAATCTGCCTTGCATCTGCCAGGAATGTGATATGTTTGTCTTCCTGAATGTTTTCTCTCTCTCTCTCTCATCATCTGCCTTTGGTAATTCCATCTACTTGTTTTCCCAGCCCAGGCACACACACACACACACACACACACACACACACACACACCTCCAGATACAGGGTCTTTCTATCCTTTCTTTCAAGGTAGGGGCTGCCAGAAAGATAGCAAAAAATTGTACCCAGTAGAAGAATAGCCAGATCTGCTAGGCAGCTACTCGACTGCTGACCCCAGCTGCAGGCTCCACCATGCTCAAGCCCAGAATTCAACTCTGTATCAGGGCACCCGGTTCAGGCTACAAGAATCTCCTCTTACCCAATGGTTGCCTCTCTGCACCCTTTTCTCTCAGGTGCTTCAGTAAAACCAGAGAAGAAAAAAAGGTTCCAACTGAAATAGGCCCTGGTTTATTAACCACCTTCCAGAATTCAGGACCATAGGAAGAGAAGAACGACTCATTTTTTTTTGTCTTAGAACTCATTTTTATCTTAGAACTCCTGGGTCCCAGAGGGGCCAATGTTAACTGTCTGTACCAGGTGCCTCTGATGCTTGGAAATATACAAATTCACCTGGTGGGTCTGGTATCACCCGAGGGCCTTAAACTTCATTGCCTCAATTACACCCACCATCTCAGACTCCACTGTCCAGCCTCCCAGTTTGTCAGGGTCCCCACTGACACTACCCTTTAAGAAAAAATAAAAAATAAAAAAACAAGAATGGCTTTTCTTCTTGGTCGTTAAAACTCCTCTGGAGGGGCTGGTGCCAACTGGGATATCAAGAGCTCTCTCCAGAATCTCCATTGCTGTACATTTAGTATTCACAGCGTGTCTCTTAAAAATGCCCTGAGATCATTCATCAGGCATTGTGCTGTGCCTGCCTAGCTGCTCTCCTTCAGAATGTGTGTATTACTGTGTGTGCGTGCGTGCTTGTGTGTGCGTGCGTGCTTGTGTGTGTGTGTGTGTGTGTGTGTGTGTGTGTGTGTGTGTGTGTGTGTTGGTCCCTGTCCAGCCAGGACCCTCCCTTCATCTGCTGGTGAACACCACACACACCACACACACACACACACACACACACACACACACAAGCACGCACGCACGCACACATCCCTTTACCTCCTTCCCTTCTCACCAAACCAATTTCATGCTCCAAGCAGACCTCTGCCAGCTGGCAGACTGTGCTCTCACAGAGGTGGGCTCCCTGGCTGGACCAGGGCTCCAAGCTGCCTTTTCTCTATTGCTGGGGCTGGGGCGAGGCACTGCTAGCAAGAACCTGAGCTGAAACTCAAGGTGAGGATGTTGGCGGTGGTGAGCAGGAGGGGAGCTGCAGGGAGGGCATCCCTAACAGAAGGCAAGCAAAGGAGGAGAGAGAAGCAAGGTCAGGGGGCAGAGAATGAAGACCCCAAAGCTCTCACTGCTGCTGCCCCTTCTCTTCAGTTTCCTGTCTCCTCCAGCAAACCCTCCTTCCCCAGGTTCACTTTAGAAATTGGCTTTCCCTCTTAGCTGCCAGCAGTTCCCGGCAAAGCCTAGCCTGAATGGTCGTGTTCAAGAAGTGAGGCAGCGCCGAGCTGGGTGGCTGGGTTGCTGGTCGTGTCTTGGGAGATTCTTTCCCCAATTGTCAATTTTGTGTTTATTTTTAGTTGTGACCCGAGCCAGTTGCTGTGCCTTTAAGCCGCTTTCCCTTTCGGGGAAACCTACGCCAGCACTCGAGGGTCGAGAGGCGCCGGAGAGCACTCCCCCCACCACCGCCGAGTTCTGCACTCCCCTCTTTTCTCTCTCCTCCCCACTCCTCCGCCCCTTCTCCCCTCCCCTCCCCTCCCCTCCTTGGCTGTCCAGCCGCCTCAGCGCTCTCCGTCACCTCGCAGCCTGCCGCACTCCTGGAGCGAGAGAGAGCGAGGAGCAAGCCTCCGAGATGGTGCGGCCCGCAGCGCAGCCATGGAGCCCACCCGAGGAGCCCGCGCGCACTGCTGCCAGCCTGTCCGCAGCCCACTGCCTGCGCGCCAGCTCCCTGCGTCCCGGGCCAGCTGCTGCCGCCCCGCCAACCTCCGTCCGCCCCGCCGCCCCACGCCACTGAGCCCCACCCCAGTGCCGGGCTCCCGGGCACCACCGGCGCCCTAGTCCCGCCGCCGCCGTCGTCGCCACCGCCTCTGCTCTGCTGCTGCCGCGCAGCCGAGGCGGAGGAGGAGAGAAAGGAGGAGGAAGGTAAGTAGCGCGCTGCTTCCAGAGGGGCGCGCCTGCAAGCTCAGCCCGGCCCGGGGTGGGTCGTGGCTCTGGCGGGCCGGCTTAGGGGTCGACAGGGGCTTGGGCGCCCCCGGGAGACAGGGGGAGGGTTGGGGGGAGCCGAACGTCGGGCCGCCTGGAGTTTGTGCGGCCAAGCGGAGCGGCGGGCTGGGCACCAGGTGCTCGGTAAGTCTTTGGCTTGGCGGGCTCGCCTTGGCCGCCCCGGGTGCGCGGTTAGGAGCCCAGCGCAGGAGAATGCAGCGCGTTCATTATGGAGCCTTTGTGTGCGCGCTCGGGC
Organism: Meriones unguiculatus; assembly: GCF_030254825.1. Lineage (NCBI taxonomy): Eukaryota > Metazoa > Chordata > Mammalia > Rodentia > Muridae > Meriones > Meriones unguiculatus. The sequence continues at coordinate 63,189,079 of NC_083369.1, forward strand.
TGTGGGCGCCTTTTGGGAGAGCTGGAGGGCCTGGCTGCTGGAAGGTGGCCACTTAGCCGGTGTGTCCGGAGAAGCCTGAGCCCCGGGAATGCCAGAAATAGCTGCCTGAAGCATGTGCGTGTTTCCTGGGACCATGTTCACAAGCGGACACAGACGCGCACACACAGACACACACTCACACAGCCGCACCACATTTGCTGCGCTCAACCACAGTCACCCCCATTCAAAGAGGAAAGAGAGGCGCGCTGGCGCGCGCGCGCGCACACACACACACACACACAGACACACACACCTCTGCACTTGCCCCTTCCACCGGGGATACTAATAAAGCAGTCATTCAAACATACATAACTACATGCACCTCCTCCAGCTCTGCTGATATGTACACACACCCTTCTTTCCTGCCTGACGCTTTGGAGCTTGGAGTGTGTGTGTGTGTGTGTGTGTGTGTGTGTGTGTGTGTGTGTGTGTTTCTCTGAGTGTCCCTGAGAAACTACATGGCAACTGCACGTTACTGCAGATCCTGTACCTGCTGCTCTCCACCAATACACACAGACACACTCTTCGGGAGGAGGGACAGAGACAGACAGACAGTCACACACACACACACACACACACAGAGAGAGAGAGAGAGAGAGAGAGAGAGAGAGGGAGGGAGGGAGGGAGGGGGGAGAGAGAGAGAGAGGAACAGAGAGAGAGGGAAAAAAACATACCATCCCACCCCCTAAGCTACTGTGGACACTTCCACCAGGGCCCTAAAGAACTATGTTCTGGCAAACACCATGCCCAAGACTTATATTCATGCCCCTTCACACCTGAACAACTGGATACACACACCGAAACCTCCACACAGGCAAATGTTTGGCACTTTTCTTCAGAAGCAGGTGGTAACCCCCTCCCCACAGCTGCCACTGATAAGCTCTTGGTCACAATGAAGGATAAATTCTGCCAGGCTTGCCCCTCCCCTTGGCATCTTGGCTCAGCTGCAGAGCCCTGAACCGGGGAGGTGGGGTCCCTCAGCATCCTGCAGCTCTTGTGGAGGGCGGGGCTGTCTCTGGACTGCTGCCCAAGGGAGAAACTGCTGTAAGAGCAAGTTTCCCTTGGGGGCGCCCTTTTCAAGAGAGGGTGGGGAACTCTGCTGACTCAGGGTAAAGCACCAAGTGAGTATTACCAGCTGGAGATGGGGTAAGCAATGTGCACACTTTAACCTCATAAGGTGTCAGTTCAGCCCAGGAGCCTTCTGCTCGGGGGATCCAGGATCCAGATGCTCCTTTCCTTGCCTTGCAGATCAAGCTCACTGCGGTAAGAGCTGGGGAAACTCAGTTCTCAGCTTTCTGGAGCAAAGAGAGCTTTCCTGGGAAACCTTTACTGTTTCCACTGAGTGAAGGGTTCTCGGCTCTCCTGCGGGTGCACCTCCTCAACACTTGGCAGTGCCCAAACAAACATGCTGCATCTACTCAATTTTCTCCTCTCTCTCTCTCTCTCTCTCTCTCTCTCTCTCTCTCTCTCTCTCTCTCTCTCTCTCTCTCCCTCGCAATGGAACCAATTAATAGCTTGGCCTGAGGTTTGAAGCCTTAAGGTGAAATAAGATGCCATGTGTGTGTGGAGAGGGAAGCAAGGTTGGGGAGGCAAGAGCTAGTGTATCCGACTGATTTAAGTAGATACAACGGAGACTGTAGCACAGGGTAAAATCGTGACAGAGATAGCTTCGACGTCAGAGCCCCCTCCTTCCTCCCGCCCCTTTCTGGACCGCTCTGAGCTCCTCTGAATCCCTTCCCCCGCCCCCTTAGACCATTAAGGCGGGGCTTTGCTCCGTTCTCTGTCAAATCTGATGACAGAATCCGTGCGAGGGCAAGCTGTTAATAGCTGATAGGACTTTGCTGCCTATACTTCACAGGTAACATTTACCATTTTTAAAGGAGGTAGAGGAGTGACTCTTTGGATGAGGTTTTTCAAGCACCTGTGGCAGGATCCAGGCCAGGAGCATTTGTGGACAGTGTTGTTTGTCTACTGCTATGTTTGAACCTGAATTGCGCACGATGTATGTGTGGGGTGGGGGTGGGGGAAGTGGAATACATTATGGAGGGCTTTAAGGCCCACAGAGAAAAGATTTAAATTTATTTGAGAAGCATTTGGGAACCACTGCAGGATCCTGAGAAGGGAGGGGCATATGATCTAAGCATGAGAGAAACACTGCTGTGTGTGGAGATGTCACACCCACTACCACAACTGCCTTGCAAGTGTGGGCTGAAGGCCACCAGAGAAAGAGACAAGGCTGGTAAACATAGGGAATGGTTGCTTTAGGCTCCTGGTTCTGGACATATTGCAGATCTGCGCAAGCCTGCAGAATGGCCAATGGTGTGTACCTGAAGCCAGCAAGTGCCTCTATAAGCACAAGCTAATGATACCTTGGTACTGTGGCTTCAGACAGTGCAGTGGAGCTTCTGCTAGCCTAAGGGGAAGGTCTGGGAACTCCTAGCATGCTGCAAACTCCATTTTGAATGAGGCAAGGGACTCTCCCCTTAGTAAATGATGCAAGTTCACCCATCTTGAGAAGTGAGCTCCTACATGGCCTGGTTGGGGGATTTTGCTACCACTACCATCCTTTAGAAGCACTAGTATTAGACTGGCAAAGCGCAAGAAAAAAAAATCTCTGGGGTTGCAGATGACAGCTATGGGCTAGGAAATGCACTGGAGTTGAGAGTGTGGGGCAGGGAGAGGAGCTGGTGTGAGGCAGCCACAGTCCTGAGGAGAAATGGGTAAAGGAAAGCATTGGACCAGCACTGCCTCACTACAGTAATCCCAAGACAGCTCTTGGAGAGAGCATGGATGAGTGCAGGACAAGAGAAGTACTTTTGCCTCCCACCTATTCCCACTCTGCATAAATGACAGGGCTTCAGGTTTACCCTGGCAAGGCACCCTGAAAAGACTGCACAGATGCAAAGGATCTTTGATCCTTTTTGAGCCTCCAGACTAATTGAAACCATGAAAATATGCACACATGTTCACACACATATTTACACATAGACAAACCACACACACTTTTCTATCTCTATTCTTTTCTCTTTTCCACTCTCCTTCTCTCCATCCACATACCTGGATCTAATTTGTAAGCAGGTAGCCCAGTAAGACAGGCTTAGATCTTAGGGGTCCATTTCTTCCCACGAAATTTAGCAATCAGTTCTCCAAGGGACTGGGATGTTAACCATAGATGCTGAGCAAAGACCATGAGCTAGCCACACCCAAGTCAACTTCAGCTTGTGAGTCAGCCTTGAAGCCATTAGCATTTGCAGCAGAAAACTCTGCTCTGCCTTCTCTTTCAAGGACTTCTGTTTGCCTCCTTGTCATAAATTTGATAAAATAAACATTCTCTTGTGTTTTCTGCAGCCAACATGAAGCATTTTCAAAATGAACTGAACCTTGCTGTCGACAGAAATATCTGAAGACTAAGGGCCAAGGGACAGGGTTGGGAGAAAATGGAAGAAAAACTGGTCATTGTTTCCTCCTTTTCAGACCAGGAGCACCAACCCTAGAGTGGAACATTAACAGCCTACTGCCCTCTCTCTTCTAGCCATAAAATGTCTGAAAATTGGATTACACATATGACATAGCAACAGGATGAAGAAAGAAGGAAAGGTAGATGCCTGTACAGATAGATGGATAGATAGATAGATAGATAGATAGATAGATAGATAGATAGATAGACAGATAGACAGACAAGTGGGTGGAGAGGTAGATAAATCTGCTTTTATATTTGTGTTAATGAGGCTGGAAGAGGCAGGTGTTTGTAGTACATCAGTAGTGACCTCTCTCTGATCAGTGTCACTGTGGCAGTAACCACACTGTCACCTCAAGCTGTTGAAGGAGCCATCTTCCTGATCACACTATCTAGATACTCCTCTACTCCTGTGAGCCTTCCTTATTCCTCTTTCTTGCTAATTCTTTCTCCTCTTGGATCTGGGTGTCCCTCCAGCTCCTCATGTTCCCCCATTTCTTTATTGGTATGGACACACAGCTGCATCATGGCTTTCCCTGTGTACTTCTTTCCTGGTGATTCCTACTACTGTAGCACACAGACTTTCACCTTGTCTCTGAGGTTTGGACATGTAACCACAGTTACTTGCTGAATCACTTGCCTGACTTAAGTATCCTGCCATCATCTTAGACTTAACATTACACTCAGCATTTATAAGTTGACTTCATTTGCTACCAACAGTGACTGGCTCCTCTGACCTTCCTGTTACCACAAGACTTCTCATTTCCCAAACTAGAAACCCAGACCACCTCTGACTTCCATCCACCCTCTACCACTATTGAATGTCTATCCTTCACCAGCCCCTTTCTTTTTCCACCTGGAATATGCACCACTGCCAGATTAATATTTAAAAATATCCATTATTCGTTGACACTTCTGCCCCGTATGCTTGTGACTGATAGCTGATTGCCTGTGGGAGAAATCTTTAACTTCCTTAGCCTGATGTTCAAGGCCTTCCTTGAGTCGGCCTAATCCTATGTTCTTTTTCAACCTTATTTCTCACTTTTTATCCACATCATTTATTCTCAATTTTTAACGTGTCTCAAATAACTTCAGGGTGCTTATTATAATGCAGCTGCCTGGGCTTCTGAGTCAGTAGGGCTGGCAGATAGAGTCCAGGAATATGAATTTTAACAAGCTCTTTCAAGTGGTTCTGAAACATAATTCCATATGGATTGAGTCCAGCCACAATCTCCAAAGCATGCCTTGTATGGAGTTGTTGCATCTATGGTTTTGCTTATGCCAAAGGTCTTCTTCTATCCAAATGCCACCAAACTTGTCCTTCAACTCTACATGCAGTTGCCTCTTCTGTGAAGTCTCCTCTGATTACTCTAAATTGAAGTGATCTCTGTCTCTGTGTGTGTACGTGCATGTGTGTGTTCATGCCTGTATGTGTGTCTGTGTGCACGCACATGTGTGTGATTCTCTCCCTTTCCATTCAAAGAAGGGATCCTTTGAATTCTTCTGGCTGTCTCTAAAATGCAGTTGGTAAGTACGTCATTGGGATATTCCACTAGCACTGCTTATAGGTGTTGGTCTTATTTACATTATGACTTCAGTGAATTTAATGTTTCTTATGTTTTGTTTTTGTTCTTTTGCCCCCCCAAACACACAATGCCTTACACATACAAGTGCTCAATGACCATTGTTAAATTGGATTCTGTATTTGTTGACTCATATGAGTAGAGCTTCTATTGCATCTCTTCATACACCTTAGTGCAATAAACAGCTGCTGAGCATCTATTACGTGGGAGGCACGGTGACGGCTGCCATGGAGAATCTAAAGAATAAAGAGGATCCTTGTCCTTCTTCTTGGTCATCATTGTGTTTTTTAGTGCCTGGTGCACAGAAGAGGCACTTCAACATTGGCTGAGGAGCTTGGTGGAGTGTGTGAAAGGACATGTGAGTGAAGAAATTAAATTCACGCAGAAATAACTTGAGCAAGGACATGGGGTAGTTGTGCCATGGAGGAATAGGATAGCTATGGATACTAAAGCTAGAGAGGCAGACAAATATAGTAAATTAGTATAGGTTTTGAGCTTTAGTTAGGAACATTTTCAACCTCTAAACAGGGGAAGAGTAATGTAATAATGCTCGTAAAAAGATTATCCACATTTAAGCAATCGCCTGGATTTGGCCATGTTTGCTTCATCTATCCTTTCTATTGCAGAAGTATTTGAAAAGGAATTCAAATGTCAGTCACATCATTTTATCCCTAATGCAGCTTTTAACCATGAGCAGTTTTTTTTTTCCTCACATAACCACAGCACTATTCACAGAGCTAACAAAAGTATCAAAAATCTTTGCATAGTAACTATCACCCACTCTTTAATCAGACATCCTCAATTGTCTCAAAACTTATTATGCAACTGGCTTGTTGGAGTCAAGATCCAAGAGAATGTCACTCATTGCATTTGGTCATTCTGTCTTGTAAGACCCTTTCAGTATTCCCTTCTTTGACTTGTTAGAGAAATCAGACCTGTTGTTTTGTGCAATGCCCCACATTTTGGTTTGATTTTTAGCATCCTGCTTAGGGTTCTTATTGCCATTTTATGCATTGTACCGTTCCCTGCATTCTCTGTAAACAGGAATTAATTCTTGGCTTCATTTGAGTCACATATGTTTTTGTTTGTTTGTTTGTTTGCTTGCTTGCTTGTTTTGTCTTGTTTTCTCCCCATCCCCATTCAATAGATTGATAAAATGTACTCATCCTGGAAACAGGAGGACCAGTTAAGAGGTTGTTACAGTAGATGGATGTAAACAGTGGAAACAGGATAAAGGAGATAGGAAGAGTTGGAGACAGAGAAAACTGATTTACCTACCAATGACTAATGGGCTGAGAAAGGAGGAAGAATTAATGATGATTCCAAGGCTTTGAGTTTGCATCACCAAGAGAAGAAGGATGCTATTATATGTGAAAAATGGGTTTTTAATGAGAGCAGCAGGAATCAGGGTTAGATTAAAGGAGGAACTTTCCCTCAGCAAGAAGCCATCTGCTGTTTTTTCCAGATAACATTATATTTCCCTGAAAAATCTTTTTTGATCAGTAGTATAGCTTAGATATTTGGACCCTTTCAAAAAAATCTGAAAGGCACTCCTTATTTTTAACTATCCAATTAAATCTTCAGCCTCACAGCCTTGAGAGGAAGGACAGTACGCATACCTCTGTGTGTAGAGAGGAGATGATGCTGAAATGCCCTGTGATGATCAGCCTATCGCCCATAATATCTAACAGTTCTGAGTCGTCAGGCTTGGGTCTGGGTCGAAGAGTAGATAATTCCAGTGCTTGGGTTTTCTTATAGACTCAGCAGGTGAGCAGGCATAGCTCAAGACCCCAGATTCCTTCCCAGAGATAGTCAGAAGTCTGCACACCACACCCTTTCTCCATCCAATATGGGGTCAAGATCTCAGGGGACTGTAGCAATAGTTTAGGTACAAAATGGCCCTGCAGCCCCTGTATAGTTAGTAGGCTTGGAGAAAGCACCAGGATTGTTTAGCTACATCAGTAAGAACACACAATTAGGCAACATTCTATCATACATTCATTCTTAAATGTCCCCCTTTCTTCCTTCCCTCAGCTCATTTTCTTTTTGCTCTCTTCAGCTCCTCTCTCTCTCTCTCCCTCCCTCCGTCTCTGCCTGCATACATTTATTCTCTCTAGTTAATCAAACACTGGCCCCTGCAGCCCATTGTGTAGCAGATTGATCACTTAAGCAGAGTTATTGATCGCCCAGCAAACCTTAGGAGGTAGGGGTGTTCAGGAAGCTATGATCTGACAGTAAATTGGCTACTGAGGCCTCTCTGGAAACCCCAGCTGCACTGCTTCTTTATACCTTTTAGAAAGGAAAGGGGGCACAGAGAAGTGGGATCCTTAGAGGGTCTTCATTTTGTCTTCCCTTTTTTGGAGGTAAGGCAGGACAAGTTGATGAAGCACTCGTGGGTCTAGCTGCCCATGTTTAGGTTAGAAGGGAAAAACAAACACTGTGCTCTATAGAGATTCATAATTTAACAGAAAAGGAATCCTTACTCAAAGGAAGCATCTATGAATAACAAAAGATGAAAGATAATTAGAAGCCCCATTATTTACTATAAAGAGGAAATACTATAAGGGGTTCAAGCTTTAGAGAGAATGAGATTATGGGCTGCAACAGCGGTAGAAGGTTTTCCCAAAGTGGTTGGACTTTAGTTGTTTTTTACATAACATTTGAGGCTGAGATGCTTGACTAGGAGAAAAGCTTCCAAGGGGGGAGATTCAGGGAAGAGGCTGAAGATGGACACATTAGGGGGATCAAAGAAGGGTTAAAGAAGGTCTGATTAGAAGAAAGGGTGGAAGTGGAGATGCCTTGTGTGTGCAATACTAGGCTGAGGAAAGAGTCCCCAGATTTGGGACTTTTGATGTCAGAAGGAGGAGTTTGAACTTGGAGGCACCCTAGAGAACTATTTTGCATGTTGATTTAGGATATTTACCCATGTTGTAGGGAACAGAATTCATGAGGGCAAACTTGATAGATGCTATGACAATTCAAGTGCGTGCTGACGGTGGTGGGTATAAAGAAGAGCACCAAATTCAAAGGGTATGTAAAACATCGATGTGGCAAAGTAAACCACTGAGTGCTTTCTCTTGGCTTGCTTTTGTCTCACTCCATCCTCTTAGCCTTTAGTACTTGCTCACTATTAGGCTCTGCAAGTCAGAATGCCATTGGAGTTCAGATGGCAAGAGGATAACTAGTTAATCATGCCAAGAAAAGATTTGCAAAGGAGCCTTCATTGTTAAGATGTAAAGAGAAAGCCATGAAGAATCTGGCTGCAGAATCGTAAAAAGATTCTGCATCTCAGCTAAGCTGAGGTGCTATGCACTCTGTCCCCAGACAAAGAGGTTGGGGGCAGGGAATACCTGAGTCTGGTCTGTTCCAAGCCTCTCTTTTCAAGAGAGCTGTTGGGAGGAAGGATACATTGTTCTACTTCTGAGTAGAATATGTTTGAAAAGTCCTCTGAGCACCTGGGAATTGTCCCAGTGGAGGTCACACCTGTGCCAGGGTAGAGCAAGAGCTACCGCAGCACTTTGATGACAGCTGGAGCCCTGGCGTTCCAGCTGGTGTGGAGAGCTAAGTGAGGAGGAGTCCACAGGTAGGTAAGAGAGCGATGTGAGAGGCCTCTGCTTGCTCTTTCATTTCCCCCATCAGCTTTCCCCTGCCTGTCCAACCTGCTGAATGTCAACTCTGGGCAGTTGTCTGTGCCAAGTCCCCAAGCTTTCTTTGGGTTGGAGAAAGCAGGGAAACTATAGACAAAGTGGTATGTGTGAGGTTTTAGCCCTCTTTGACAGGCCGTTCTCGTGGAAGGCCTTAAAAGATGAATGAGTGGAACAGGTCTGCCCAGTCTGTAGGCTCCCAACAGAGGGAGCCCTGTTTTAGAAGCAGGACCACCCAGCCAAAGAGCCCCATCTTTGATTTTTATACAAATCCACTAGGGGAACAGAGGAACAGATGGCTAGACTGGTGGATGAGCACGTGCATGCACATGCAGTAATGTGCACATATACACACAAGCACTGCAGAGTCTGTCAACCCGCGGCCTCCATCACTTCCCTGCTGAAGCGTCGCTGTTCAGTGTTTTGGTTGCTGATTTGAGGTTGTGGCGGGAGGTTGGGAGGCGGCGGGTGGCTGAGAAGCGGGCAGGTGTCCAGACTGAAAAATGCTTATGCAGGTGAGGGACTGGGAAGGGAAAATACAAATCGCTGACTAGAGGGGTTATCATATTTATTACCTTTCTTATGGAAAAACACACTGGAAGCTGATAAAATAAAAGAGGGTGTGATGGCAACAACTGGCTTAGCACTCAACCACATATGTGTTAAGGTGTCTCCATTTGGAAAAAAAAATCTGTTCTCATGGTTTTGCTCCCTTTGTGTGTGTGTGTGTATTACAATAACTGTTCTGTTTATCATTCTGCTTCTCAGCTGAAACCAAGCAAGTTAGTTTCAGATGCTTAACCCTTGACACAGGGGAAACTGATTTTGAAATGAGACTTGCTTCTAATCCTGTGTGAATATGACCAGAGGTCTGCATCTTGCTTTTGTGAGTGGGGCTCAGACACCTTGCCATGTCACGTGGTTGTCAAGGGTGTCATATGTAATGCTGGCTCTCTTGCCACCATCAGTGGAATTAGACAGTTGAGATATATGATTAATAAAGCAAATGTTCCGTATACATCTCGTTACCAACAGTTGAGTTGTAATCTTTCTAATATGTACAGAAATCGGAAATCTCCCACTGACAGAGAGAAAGAACTGGGATCGTTAAACACACCCACCAGCCTGCTGCCCCCACACACTTCAGAGACTGCCACCCACAAAGTCCAAATCAGAACTAGCAGTTAGCGCTACTCTTTTTCTGTTCTTTATCCTGCCCCTTTTGAGCTTCTACACATAGCTTGTCTTGGTTTGGAATTTTAGATGATTGCTGGAAATGATTCAACCTAATCTTTGGCCCAGGCCCCAGTTCCATTACATTATTACACACATGCACACATACACATAAACACACACACACATATACTATGTAGTCATATATATGCATATATACACTTTAGGATATATAATCATATATGCATATTTTGCATTTATATGTTTGTTTGTTTGTTTGTTTGTGGGGGATGCATAGCACATCTGTCCAAACAAAGGACAACTTGCAGAGTTGGTTCTCTCCTTCCATCATGTGGATTCTAGGGCTCAAACTCAGGTCACCAGGCTTGGTGGCAAATGCATTTACCTATAGAGCTATCCCACTGGTCCTTATCAGCATTTTAAATTTTCCACTGCAAAAACCAAATTCAGGATCTCTTCTCTGGCCTTTCTCTCTTTACTGTCACAACCACATTTCAGTTGCCCAAGAGCTGAGCCTTGGATACACCTCTGCTTTCTTACCCAGTCAGTCACTATCAGTCTCCCAAAGGTACCTCATGAATCCATCCTTTCTTGGCCATTCTTACCATCACTATCACAGCCAATCTCTCATAACTTACAAATGGATTGCTATTCTCCTTAATTATCCCTCTGTATCCAGTCCTCAACCCTATGCCTAACTTCCAATGCTGCTGCCTAAAAGGATCTCCTAAAAGGATGTCCTTCATTGTGGTACTTCCTGCTCAAAAGCCCGCAAAGCCCTTTGCTTACTATATAAAAAGGGGGCATTCATTCTCCTGGATCCACAGCATGCCTTCCACAGCAGCTGGGATTCAGAGTTTGCTTGGTTGTGGATATGGTTTGAGTGCGCCCTGCCACCCATTGAAAAGGCTTATCTATTGAAATTGAATCAATCCCCTTTCTGAGGTATTCATCCCCATTGTGAAGAGACAACATGACTATTGTGTTTAGAAGTGGGGCATTTATTTAGATGTTGATTAGGATTTATTAAGGTTATTAGGTGACACCTGAGTGAATAAATACTAATAGCTTTATGAGGAGGGGTGGGGAGAGAGAGAGACCAACATAGACCAACACACACACACACACACACACTCCTTGTCTCTTGCCATGTAATTTACTGTGTCACCTCAGAATCTTGCCAGTAAGAAATCTTATCACTAGATGCACTTAAACATAGAGGACTATGAACTAAATAAACGTCTTTTATTTAGAAAATTCTCTGTCTCTGGTATTTTGCTCTAGCAATTTAAAACATTAATAATTATATATTAGCATTATAAAAAAAATCACTGTCTTACATTTCTGACTCCCAGGTTCCACTGTTTTCTATCTTTTCTCTACCCTAGTGTACCTCACTCCATGCTTACTTCCTCTACAGTCTTCTTTCTGTTGTTTCGTCTGCCTGCAATGGCCCCTTTTTCCGTGTCTACCATCTTATATTGCATTAACTTTTATGTATTTATTTTCCTCCCCAGCTAGGAAGCAAGCTCTCCTGGCACCTCTCTCTTATTTGTGTGTCCTCCAAGACATTACAAGGCCTCAACAAAATCTTCATAGGCACTATCCAGGCTATAGGGCTACTCAATGCTGAGGGGGAAAGGTACCATGTTTAAGCAGCTGTGCTGGAGGTTTTAAGCCTTATGAAGCCATTGAAGCTATTTATTCTTTTAATTCATTTACTCTTCTTTCATGTGCATTGGTGTTTGACTGGATATATGTCTGTGTGAGGGTTCTGATCCCCCTGGAACTGCAGTTATAGACAGCTAGACAGTTTTGAGTTGTCATGTGGTTGCTGAAAATTGAATTCAGGTCCTCTGAAAGAACAGCCAGTGCTCTTAACTGCTGAGCCATCTCTCCAGTTCATTGACAGACCATTTTAGGAAGCCCCTAGTTTAAAGGTTAGTGGCCAGAATGAGCTTTTCCTAATGTGTTGGAATTAATCAGCAAGAATCCATAATTATCTCCTTTGTCTATTACATTAAATTGGACAAAATATCTGAAGCAATTACTTTATAAAGAGAAGAGGTTTATTTGGCTTAAGTTTCTGGAAATTCCAGCCCATGATTGTGTAGCTTCATTGCTTTGAATTTTGAAAGAGCAGCATACCCTGGAGCACATAAGAGAAGCATGAATCAAGAAGCAGACAGGAAGGGTGAGACAGAAAGGGAGAGAGACAGGAAGAGATTGAAGAGTCCAGTAACCCCCTTCCAGGATATATACCCCATGACCTAAGAACCTCTCATAAGGCCCTACCTCTTAAAGGTCCATAGACCTCTCACTACTGCTACCCTAAGAACTATTTTTTTTAATTTATTTATTTTTATTAATTACAGTTTATTCACTTTGTATCCCCCCATAAGGCCCTGTCTTCTCCCCTCTCGACCCTACCCTCCCTCCCCCTTCTTCACGAATGCTCTAGTTTTTAATGTGTGGATCTTTGTGAATGTACTACCCATATTAAAACCACAGCACTGGGCTTTCAGTACAACCTGCTCATATTTTTTTTTTTTTTTTTTTTTTTTTTTTGGATTTTGGAGACAGGGTTTCTGTGTGTAATAGACCTAGCTGTCCTGAAACTAGCTCTGTAGACCATGCTGTCCTTGGAATCACAGAGATCCACCTGCCTCTGCCTCCTGAGTGCTGGGATTAAAAGCTCGTGCCACCATTTTGCCTGCTCATTTTTCTTTCCTCCTACATCTCACTAAAATAAGTCTCACAATTTCTATGATTGGATCCTTTATTCTAGCCAATGCAACCAATATGTTATAGTCTCAAAAACTTACCTGAGAGTAATTTGTTACCAGCCACTCCTCACTTCAGTCCTAGACAGAGCTCAGCTAGGTCCCTCTACTGGAAGTTAAATGCTGACCCATGTTTCTGCCCATGTTCACAAAGGTCCATTACCTCCATCAATATGTTTTGTCATTGACCTTGTACTCAGTCTGCTTTAAGATATTAATATGTTCTTACTATTATATTATTATATTGGAGTATACCCCTGCTGTTTCCTACCTGAGCTCTATTAACAACATTAAGCAGAAAGTGTACTCTGGAATTGGCCTTGCCAGTTACTGAAATGTACCTCATTATTTCAACAACATGTTTTGAACATTTCTAAAAGATGTGTCTTACTATCCTTAGCACATTGTCATTTAATTGGCAGTGTTGTTTTTGTTTTTTTTCCTTTCTCAGGAAAACCTGGGGTAGGGGACAAACATGTTTCTTCCTGCAGCTTCTTAGAATCAATGAAATGCAGCACTAACTTACTTAACCTCTCTGAAGCCAGTTACTTTATGTGCAAAGTACCCACCTCAGAGAGTTTTGTTGTAAAGATTCAAAGATAATATTTATTCAGCACTTAGTGAATAGCCAGCACTTTGGTAAAGACTCAATAAATGTTAGCCATTGTAATTTCCCAACTATATAAACTATAAACCCCTCAAGGGCAGGGACATGCTTTTTTTTCTCTTTCTGGCAGATGGTCTGTTGTGAAAGGTAGAAAGAACTTCCTTTCTGAAAATATCTCCTCTGTTAGATTGCCAAACACCCCAAATTTCAACATTAATCACTCCTCTGAGTTAAAGCATTATCTACAGAAAAACCTCTGTTAAAATGCAAATGTCACTTGGGAAGGTAACGAATTAATTCATTAGCATTCATAATCCCAATAGTGCAAATGAGTTTATCAGATTAATTTAGCTGTCACTAGGCAAACTCTGACAGCCCTGGTGATGGGGTCGCTGAGATGCAATGCTTTAAGGTGGGAGATTGGTAAGGGGTCAGACCTTCCTGAGTTTCAAGCCACCTCTGATCAGTTCTTGCCTTTCGGGCTTTGATCATGGGTGGGATTATGACTGTTGTCTGCAGTAAAAGAGGATGTAAGTCAGTGATACAGCGGAAACACATGTGAACAGGAGATAATGTTGCCAGAAAGCTGGAAAGGACTGTAGAGAAAATCTAGTGTAGTCTCCTTCTCAAATATCTAACTCTCACCAGCAGAACACTGTGTGCCCCTAAGGCTGTCCATTCCATTGTTGAAAAAGTCACATTAGAATATTGGTATTGTTTGCCTTTGTTGTTGTTGTTTGTTTGCATTTTTCGTTTTGTTTTGTTTTTGTTTGTTTTAAAACAAGTCTGACTATGTAATTCAGGTTGGCCTCAAATACCTGAATGCTGGAACTACATGTATTCACAACCATGTCTAGCAAAATACTTTTTATATGGAACAGAAAGGCTTATAGTGACCCTTTCCCTCCCTCTTTCACTTGGCAGCCTTTTAATTGTTATTTTAAACTGGGTCTTGCCATGTACTCCAGGCTGGATTTGAGCTAACATTCTTCCTGCACCGAGCTCCAGAATGCTGGAATTACAAGTATGTGCCACCAACCCTAGAAAAAGCAGCCACTTTAAATTATCCAAATAGAGCCGGCCCATTTTCTCAATTGTGGGTGTCCCTTGATTTTTTTCTCTCCCGGTAGAAGTGAGTGCTAAATTCCCCAGTTGGCTCAATGACTCCATTTGTGGTGTGCTTCCACAGCTAAACTGTTTAACCTAAAGGCCCATGAATGTCCTGAAATTTTGTGTAATACTTTGACAGTAGTCTCTACATGTCTCACCTCAGGGGCTATAGCTCTCCATGGGGGACTGAGTCCTAGAAAACTCAACCACTGACCTGACAGCATTTTAATCACTTCCATTTGGCAACACTCTAATGTGTGAAGCTGTTCTTTGGGTTCTTTTATAGCACTGAGCGTGGTACTTCTGAGGGGGCTCTGAGCAGCACTGAGCACAGAAGCCAGACTGCTTTTATTAGCAACTTAGTATCACCTTTGGAGAACTCAGCACTTAGTGAACTGAAACCTTTTTCTCAGGTAGCTAAGAAATCCCTGCCAAGAATTTAATCTATGTATTCGTCACTTTCATGTCATCACTGTAACTAGAATAATGTGACTGAAAAAAATTTAGAGAAGGATTTATTTTGGCTCATGGTTTCAGGGGAATTTCAGTCTAATTTGACAAGGAAGGCATGGTGGAGTTTATAGCATCAGGCAGGGACTCCTCATAGGGCAGCTGGCCTGAAACAGAGATTTGTAAATGTTTTAAGTTGTGCATACATGTGTGAAGCTGTATATGGAATGTGTGCATGTGAGTACAGGTGCCTGTGGAGGAGAGAGTATTGGATTTCCCTGGAGCTGGAGTTATAGAGCAATGTAGGTGCTGAGATCCAAACTTACTTTGTCTTCTGCAAAAGCAGCACACGTTCTTAAGGAGAGAGCTAAGCAATCTCTCTAACCCCTCAAGTTTATGAACGTCAACGATCTGCTCCTGGTGATTTTCTTCCACAAACCAGGCCCTGCCTCTAACAGCCCCACATCCTTTAAAATCATGCCACAAGAGGGGGACTAAGCATTCACATATTTAATATGAGCTGGCAAACATAGGACATTTTCAGTGGAAACAATAGTGGTCACCTTACTCAAAACAGCACCTTGTTGCTGACTCTACTCAGCTTACCAGCTGAAGAGCACCTGGGCTCTTTCAAAGGGAGATAGCTGGTAGATGTCCCTAGTGGGGACCCATCTGGTTAGGCTGTTTTGTAGGCTAACAGAGGAACTATGTGAGTAAGCACAGCCCCACAAGTTCTCCCCAGTGTCTCCATTGGTCTGACTCTCTTTAACTGGAAAGCAACAATTAATTCACAGACCCATATTAGAGAACATAGGGCAGGGGGAGGGGCCATGCTTGCTACTAGTCCTTCTTGAGGCAGGACTCTTTCTAAAATGAAATTGGTGGAGCTACTATCATTAGTGAAGAACAAAGTCACAAAAATCAAATTATTTTCGAAAGGGCTAGCTATACACGAAAAAGATATGGCTCAGGAAGGCAGAGCACTCTCTATCTCTGCATTCTTGTGCCTCAAGTAGCACAAAAAAGGTGCTACATATTAAGTGTAGTTGAAACCTTTAGGATAGGATTGGTAAATGACAATCACCTATAATTGTGACAAAACACAGGCACATCACTAAAGTCCTTTTGTAACTACTATCTTTCCTATGATCTAGTAGTTGAGCCAATGTAACAAACATTGTATTCTCTGCCCTTTGCAGACATTGTTTTAGGTTTTAAGGACTGTTATGAAAATTCAAATAAGTTATATATAACAGCCACAAAAGCTGCTCTGATACCTTTCACAAGAGTTTATGGAAAAGTATGTTGAGAAATGCTATACACCCATTTTAGAGCTCCAAAGTGTACCCAGTCATACCAAATGCTCTGAGAAGACCTGCTCTAAAGAAGCCTGCTAACATCACGTAAGACTTCTAACATGTATTTGTCCACTGATCACCATTCTCCTCTCTTCATCCTTTAATATACCTTCAATCTACAGCTTGGAGAATGCATCTTTCTGCCACAACACACAACACACACACACACACACATATTTTGTAGCTGAGTACACAAATTCCCCAAAGCATTTAAGGTTTTGCACAAATGGAACAGGGAGGGGTGAATTGTGTTGAAGGAGAGGTTGAACAAGGCTCAACTTCCATGAATGAGACAGGGAGAAAGCTTGGAAGCCTGAGAGAAGGAGCTTGAAAATGGAGTTGAGAATGAGACAGTAGGTACTGGAGACCAGATCCCTCTACTTCACAGTTTGCTGCTGGCCAGCCCCAAAAGATGTCATACTTTTGGCCCTGAGTCAACGATGAACAGCAAAGCAGAGAAGCTTTGGCCAGGCATGGTCCTGCAAGGCCATTTGTGGTTATTGGCTTCTCAGCTGGAGCCTTTCCACTTTCATTCCCTGCACTGCTGCTCTCCATCTCCCTCCCTAAGCCTCTGGCATATTTTCAGTTTCTCAGTCTACTAGTTGATCCATTTCATTTAGGTCTTGTTCTTTCCTCTTCTTCTTTTCAGGGAAACTCAGGAGGCCTCTGAGTTCACTGCTGCCAACTAGAAGGCAGAAAGGATGGGGTGGGAGAACAGACAGGAAAAATGGCAAGGCCCTTTTTGCAGGGCTTGAGGCTGGTTCCCTGAGGCCTCTGAGCAGGAATGCTCTCTTCTGTGGCTATCACTGGAATTTGAGGAAGTGTTACCAACACCTCTTGAGGTAAAGGAATCTCCAACCTGTCTCCAAGAAAATATAGAATTAGTGGCCACTCAGAAGGGCAAGGAGTTATCAGGCAGGAGTCCAGCTAAGAGGTGGACTCAGAGACAGAGACAGACAGACAAAGAGAGACAGAAAGACAATGAAACAGAGAGAGACAGAGAGAGAAACAAAGACAGAAAGACAGAGAATATGCAGATGTGACTCCATACATGCCTGTATATGAAGGTAAATTAGTAAAGCTTTTGGATGTTTCTTGACTGAGGAGGCCTAGTGGGACACAAGGACATTTGCAGAGGTATATCAGGATCACAGATGTGACTTGTCACTGGGGAGAAGAAATACATTTTTTGTAGTGCAGTAGCTATTTCACTGTCAATGAAATTAAATGAGCTGCAAGGAGATGAGGGTGGCTTTTTTTTTTATTCAGGGTGTAAGTGTGGGGTTGTGCACTTGTCTGAACAGTGGCCTCTGAAGACTGATTCCACCACCTATTTCCATTGCCAACAGCCAGGAGGTTTTGCTGGTACTGATAAAGCTGCTAGGATTTGATCACAACCTTTGAATGCCTCTAATACCAGTGACTCAATGTCCTTTCTAGGCAGTTTATTCTGTCACCTAACTGTATTAAGTTTAGGAAATGGGTTCCCACCACACACTACATTCTTCTATTTTTAGATATGAAAAGCCTGGGCTCACTGTGTTCTCTATTTGTTCTCTCTCTCTCTCTCTCTCTCTCTCTCTCTCTCTCTCTCTCTCCCTTGTCTTCTCTCTCTCCCGCCTTTCTTTCTCCCTAACCCCCCTACATTAAGGCCTGCAATAGTAGTCCCATATTGCTACACAGACAGACTCCCAGAGGTTGTTTTTTTTTTTTTGTTTTTTTTTTTTTTTGTTTTTGTAGCTTCAGAATACTCTGGTTATCTTGCAATTCAGATACCAAATGCTTCCTCCTGCTCCAGGACCCAAGAGTTCTTCTCAGACGTGCTAACATAGACTTTAAAAGCTTGGCCTATCAGGGTATGCCCTTCTGTCCTTTCATTTTTTTCCTCTATGCTCCATTAAAAAGATTCCCCAGTACTTAGATATGGAAAACTTGACACCTTAAGTTTTCAGAATGGTCAAGATTAGAATTTGGTGTGGTAGAAAAGTCCATGTCCATCGTATTTCTTTCAACCCTGGGCAGCCTCGTCAGGAGTGTAGTGTGGTTATATGGCTGAAAATGCTAAGACATAGGAAACATATCCTAACAATTTTAGTCACAAAGCATGGTCTTGGATGTTACTGAGTCTCCTGAAACACTGCAGACTATGGTATGGGCCTTTCTTTGAAAAGAAAATACACAAATGAACCAACTTCCTGGTCATTTTTATTCCCACTTACCCAACAAATATTCCTTGACTACTTCTTATGTAGCAGGCCCTGTGCTAAATACTGGGAACACAGTGGCATTAGGACAAGCCAATCCATGCCTTGCTGGAGCATGCATTGCAATAGCAGCTTGTGTTTAGAAGTAAACAGGGACAAGCTGGATGAATAGATGGGTAAAGGCAATTCACATATGATGACCTGAGGCCCCAAACATGATGGAAGGAAGACAACTGACTTGTATGAGAGCACACACATGGACACAAACACACATACAATGTAATAAAAAAGTAAACAAATAACTGAAGACGGTGCTTTCCTAGCATATGAGAGGACTCAGTCTTGGTTGCCAGGACTACAAAAACAAAAGTAAATACATAAGTAATCACTATTATAATGCATTTAAATGCTTTTTTAAAAGGAAAGAAGCACAGAACCATGATAGAAAGTAACAGGGAACTACATCACCTATACCAGTCAGGAAAAAGGATTCTCTAGCCATGTGTAATAGCATATACCTGTAATCCCAGCACCTAGGAGACAGGAGGGTCAGTAGTTCAAGGCCAGTCTTAGCTGCACAATGAGTTCTAGGCCAGCCTGACCTATATAAGGCCCCACATAAAAAAAAAAAAACTTCAAATATTAATGATGATGACGAAATTAATTTCTTAAAATTGTAATGTCTGGGTACAGTGCCAAGGACAGGGTTTCCACCACTACCTTTGCAACCTTTGCTTCATTATGGGAAAAGTGAGAGGCACACACTCAGAGGGAGGATTCATAGTGTTCCAGAACTCGGAGATGATCACTGTAAGAGGAAACTGCTTCAGGATTTTTCCAGATGATCTAACTGGACAACCGTTTTGGCTGTCATATCTAGTACTTTGCAAACACAGTTGGACAAAATCAAAACAATGGTTTATGAGTTGGCAAATTGAAACTATTATAGCTACAGCTAGAGAATATATATTTGAGAACAGACAACTGTGTAGGGTAGGGCTGTATTATGTTAAGGATTGAGAAGACTACTTCGAACTTGATCCAGTCATCTGGAGAAACTGCAGCAAGTTTCTGAATGAGCAAACACAAGGAGGGAAAGAAATGCTTCAGGATTTCTTGAAAACAAGGATGAATTCCTATTATCTCTCAGTAACTGTAATTCTTCCCACTGCAAATGAGAGAGCTTCCCTAGTAACACACATGAGCCTGAGCCCAAGTCCTACCTCTGCCCATTACTAACTCTGGACTTGGAAAATTATTTAAGTGCTCTGTGCTTCATTTTCTTCACAAGTTAGTGATTGTGAAGTGATTCGAAAAGTGACTGAAAATTATTTAGCACTCAAAAACTGTTATTATTAGCCAAGGAAAAAACTAGTTATCACCATGAATTCAGAGTATTTGGGATAAGGTTTGATCATCTGGGGCTTTGAAGAAGCTGCATTACCCAGGGCCAGGACACAATGTATACAAGGCAACGTGGGCCCTCTGGCCAATAATATTTTCAATTAGCCTTCCATCAGCACCCAAAATCTCCATCTCCTAGAAAAGTCATACATTTTAATTGAACTAGCGTATGCTCTTTCCTCACAAGATAAAGGTTGAATTTTGGGTCTTTAGTCATTGTTACTCAGAATAAAGAAGAACTTTGAAGGACTAGACACAGGATGACACATTAACTTTCTACTATTGTGTAACAAATTTCCAAAGACAGTTACAACAAATCCTTACATTACATTTCGTTGGGTCAGGCACGTGAGTGCAGCTTAGTTGCGTGGTTCTGAATCAAAAGCCCCTGGTAAGGTTACCCTCACACTGTGGGTAAGGTCGATAAGTATATAGACACCAGCTGGAATGATTGGTCTGCCTTCAAACTCACTCATGCGGCTGTTGGCAAGCCTTGCTTTCTTGCAGGCTGGTAGACTGAAGTTTTCCATGCCTTGCTGTGCCATGTGGGTCCTTCTGCTACAATGCTCACAACATGGCAGCTTGCTTCCTCCACTGTGATTGATTAAAGGGATAGGAAGGAGGGAAAGACTGTGCAAGCAAGCTTAAGCTAGCCAAAAGCAGAAGACAAAGTCTTTTTATAACTTTCTCTCAGGAGTTATGAATCTTCACTTGCATTATTCTATTATAGTAAAAGTCTCCAATGCTTGGTTTTGGCATACTTTTAAATGCAAAACAGGTGGCTATACTTGTGTAGGGTTATTTCTGAGTCCTTTATATATGACACATAAAACCAGATATAGGGCTAGCAAGAAGGCACAGCAGGTAAAAGGGTCTGCTGCCAAGCCTAAGGACCTGAGTTCATTCCCCTTCATTCATGCAGTATAAGAAGAGAAACAATTCCAGAAAGTTGTCTCCTGACCTCCACATATGTGCATGTATGCGCACACTCAAAAATAAATAAAATTTAATAAAAAACTTTTTAAGAAATCAAATACCTATAGGACATGATGGTGGACATGAGACTATCTGGAGGAATGAATTAGAGGTGAATGAATGAACAGAAGGATGTGACAAAGGGAGATGAATATATATAGTCAAGCTATTTAACATAGTTGTATAAAAATGACTATGAAGCCTATCACTCTGTACAATGAATACATAGCATTAAAAGGTTATACTTAAAAAGGCATGTACCTGCCTTTAATCCTAGCACTAATGATGCAGAAGCAGAAAAAGTCAGATCTCTATGAGCTTGAGACTAGCCTACACTACATAGTGACTTCCAGATAAGGCAGAACTGTATAATGGGACCTCCCTCTGTCTCAAAATAAAAACCATGTTCTCTCAATCTTTGTTTCAAATGAGTCTCCAGGACCAGTTCACCTATAGTAGGAGGGGATGTGCAAAGGTGTATATGACACAAAGTGGGGATTCTTTGGGTCCTTTTAACTTGTAGCCTACCACAAATAAATAAGTAGTGAGGATAAAGGGTTTAAGGCAGGAAGGGGGGAGAACAGGCCAGACGGTGATGGCACACGTCTTTAATCCCTGCACTCTGGAGGCAGAGGCAGGTGGATCTCTGAGTTCAAGGCCAGCCTGGTCTACAGAATGTGTTCCAGGACATCCAGGGCTACACACACACACACACACACACACACACACACACACACACAAAACCATCTCAAAAAACCAAAAGGAAGCAGGGACAACAGCTAGTGAAGTAGAAAATTAGAATCACCTGTGAAATTGGGGCCAGCATAAATGGTTACTAGACTTAATAGTAGCCAAAGATACTGGGTACCAAAAGAGTAGAATGGATCCAAAAGGTGAGGTGGGTGGTACCTGGAAGATGTTTAACAACCAGGATTTCGGAATGTCCTGAGACCCTTCTTGGGTCCTAGAGCAAGTTCATCATATTTGCATTTTCCACAAGGCCTAGTCCTCTAGGTATAGCCAGGCAGAGAGGCATCTGATGAGATGAGACTTAGGAAGCCCAGGAGCAATAGGAACACGTAAGAGGAATTCAAGTTCAGCAGCTGCATTTGTTTGTTCATTTTAGCTTCACACACGGGGCTGAAACAGGAGGGTGTGCCATTTCTGCTGAGTAGCCTTAGCCATCTTGTTAACTCCAAGCAGCTGTTCTCAGTGTCAAGTTTTCCTCACTGGAATGAAAGTGTGTGAGCTGGTTTAGGCCTTATCATTCTAATACACTGGATAGAAGGAGGGCACACAGCTTTAGGCAAAACAATACAGAAGAGCAGCAACTGCCTACTGGCACCTGGGTACCCCTTTTAAATCCCACCCATGTTCTCATCATGGCTTGGCCATTTGCTGATCTTGTAGGGCAAGTTGCTTTTGTTTTTACTGCCTTCACTTCTACATCTGTAAAACAGAGATAAACAGTCTCTAGCTTACAGGCTTCCTGAAACAAACCAGTGAACTAATGAAGATAAAGCAGCAATGAAGACATGCTGAGCTCTGACTTGGTCCCAAAAAGGCAGGTCTCTCTCATTTCCCAAACTAATCAAAATCTCCACAATCTCTCATCTCTGTCTCTGTCTCTCTGTCTCTGTCTCTCTCTGTCTCTGTGTGTGTGTGTATCTCTGCCTGTCTCTGTCTCTCTCTCTGTGTCACTCTCTGTCTCTGTTCCTCCCTCTCTCTATCTGTCTGTCTGTCTTATCCCCAGTCAAGACACATTCAAAGACCTTACTATTTGCTTTCATATAAAGGCATGTATGGAGATAAATCTGCATATTCTCTGTCTCTCTGGCCTACCCCCTTGCTCTGAGTGAGTGTTTTTTAGCTGAAGCTCTACCAGTATTTATACTCTACAGGGGATTTGGCACTCTAATGAGCTTCAGTTTATTTAAGAAGGAAATGCAGCTCAGAGAGGTAGGATGCCTTGCTCTGGAACACACAGCTAATAAATAACAAAGTTGGGAACCTAACTCAGATCTATCAGAGTGTAAAGCCTATCCTTCTTTTCTACTCAACAGTCAATTAGCTCTCAACATGATTTCAAAATGACATGAGGGCAGACAGCAGTGCTAATGGTTGGCTAATAAAAATGAAGGGCTTTGTGATTCACATTCTGTAATCTTTTAAAAGAGTCTTAGAAAGTTAACCCTGCACAAGTAGAGCTTCTCATTTGTGTGATGACACCCTCATCCCCAACACACACACACACACACACACACACACACAGAAAAGGGGAGACAGTATTTTCTGACACATGACCAATTTCTTTCTACACCCATTTCTGAAGCCAAGAAGTAGGATCAAGTGCAGCTGTAACTATCTGAGTGTCCATTCAAAATCCTAAGCACCCTGAGCACATTCTTCTATCCAAACATGCAGGTTCGACTTGCTTCCTGTTGCTGTGGAATCTCAAGTCCTGAATCAGGCCTGGTCAAAACTTGTCCTGGTCTCAAAGCTCAGGACAGCTCCTCCTTCACCTACAAAAGCTTTGAGAAAGGAAAAGCTTGGAATCTTTGGAATTTGCAGAAAAGATTAGAGATAAGAAAGATTCCAGAATTGAGGTCTGGCTTGGACAGAAGGAAAAGCACAAAAGGGTAGAACAAACAAAGTCTAAAAGGCATACTGCAACAGCCTCTGGAGTGAGAGCCCCCAAGTCGGGACCCAGGAGCCACCACTGAGATGACTCCTGGCCTGGACACCAGGGAAGCCCTGCACAAGCATTTCCTGTCTGAGGAAAACATGGCCACCCACTTCTCCTGACTCAGCCTACATAATGACCACCCCTACTGCAGCCCCCCTGTGACTTTTCCCCTAGCCCTGCCATGGCTCAGGACCCTTTGCCTAGAGCTGCTTTTCTGACGCTATCCTGGATGCCTGGATCCCGAAGGCCCTCAGGCTGCTGAGGCTGGGGGACACAAGTCCCTAGTACCCAGCATCTCCATCTGGGGACATCATGGAGCTCTGAGTGCTGATGGCCAGTGGTCCCTCCTCCTCCTCACCTTGTTCCTGAAAACAAAGACTAGCAACCCCAAGAGAAGGATGAAGTCCTTCTCCAAACTTGGGCACCTAGACCTTCCCCTGACAGGATAGTGAGCTCAGTGGAACCCTCAATTGGAGGAGCAGCAGCCTGGGGAAGGGAAAGTATCACCCTGTTAGTGAATAAAGATTTGTGAGCAGTTGAAAAAAGAAAGTCTAAAAGTCACAAAGACAAAGGATAAGTAAAATTCAAGAGGAAATTGAGGAAGAAGAGGAATTAGAGAATTCTGTGGTAAATACAAAGAGTCAAATGAAGAGCAATACTAAAGCAATGCCTGCCACAATTGTCAAACAGGAAGAGCTTTGGGGGTCAACGATGTTATTGGTAGCAGGGTTATGTGGCTTGTCTGAAATGGTTCTTGGCACATGCTTTATACTAAGGTTACACATTCCTTGAGAGAAGCTCGCCTGATGCCAGGTGATGCTGAGGATTCATAGAGGGCCAATTAATTCCTCTGCAAGCCACCTTTGGCACTAATGCTACTAATGAATGGCATTTACAAAGTGCGTGCTCTGTGCCAGGAAAGAGAGGTAAGAGACCAAACAGCAAAAAGTAAAGGAAACAAACAAACAAACAAAAAAGACAGGGTGAAGGCTGCAGTGAGCTAAACTACTCAGGTGGAAGTGGTTGTGGGTGCTCAGTGCTCTGTAGTCCAAAGAGGACAGGTGGAAAGGAAGGGCCTATGTGAGAGACTCCAATAAGAGAATAGCTGTGTTTCTGATCAGTTCAGAATATGATCAGGCCCACCTCCATCAATAAGCAGGACAAGCTCTGAATCTAGAGGAGAGGACTTCAAATGCATCTCTCTCTCTCTCTCTCTCTCTCTCTCTCTCTCTCTCTCTCTCTCTCCCCTTCTCTCTCTGTGTGTATGTCTGTCTGTGTGTGTTTTGTATGTGTGTGTGTGTGTGTGTTTGTGAAACAAGAAGAGCTTGAGGATAACAATCCTATTGTTAGTCGAGTTGTGAGGTTTCTCTGAAGCCTTGTGTGTGTCTCTTCATAGAGAGAGGCATTGTTCTCTCCTAAGGTGCAGAGGATAACATGGATAGGCACATACATGGATGAACACATACAGTATGGATTGGTGGGGAGGATTTTATGTGCTGGTGTCACTGGGTCTTTACACAGTCTATGGATCTGAAGGACGTGTTTTTGTTTTCTGTGGCTTCTTTTCCCATTGCCTTAGCCTGTACTGCTGTTCCCTCAACAACATCCAAAGGAGGAAGCAATCATTGGTTTGAGGCTAATCCCTGAGCCAATGAAATGTCAGTTCAGCTATTGTTTCCAGATGCCTAAAGGAGACTGGTCTATAAGATGAAGCAAACACTGTTGAGCAGAATATTTGAGAATAAGCAGATAACTCAGTTTTCTAGTGAATGAAGGGTTTTTAATTTTGATTCATTCATAAAATTCTTTCAAATACATGAAGCCTCTATTCTTGCCTTAGAATGGGAGGCCCAGAGAAATATATTCTGTGTTTGGTGATTAAGGGCTTTATTTTCTAAATATCTGCCTTAGTGTTTAGCATCCCAGAAAGGTGGTAAGAGGCAGAACAAACAATAAATTCTAGTATCCAGCCAATACATATGGTTTCCACTAACAGTGAAGCCACATATTAGCAGGTGACTTTGGAGAGTGGCTTATTCTTTCAAAACCTTGATTTTCTCTACTGTAAAGTGGAAACTTGTTATGTTTTCTACAGCAGGGAAAACATGCACTGAACACAGGCCATCTCTCAAAATATTCCTTCATGCAAGTTTTTTTTTTCCTTATTCTTCGCCTTTTGCTTCAAACAGTTGAGTGAAGAAATGCATATGCATATGATCAATTGATAAATAAGATTAAAAGATATACTGGATTTTTGTTGGCTGAAATTTTACTTGTGGGTCTCATTTCCTCATAGCTTGTTAACCCTGAGTGCATACTGCTTCACCCAAACCATTCAACCCTTATGTCTCAGTATGGTTGCAAATAACCTGGCTGATGCTTAGTCATGTTCAATAAATGTGCCAGTGCCAATGTCAATGTCTCTGTCTCTCAACCACTGGGACAAGTCACCGGCTCAGACAGGATCCTCTCTGGTATCTCTGGACGGTTCCTGAACCTGGCTTTCAGCAGTTATACAGTAAGTGGTAGCTGCTGTAGGTAGAATCATTATTCTTCTGAAATAAAACAGTAGAAATGAATGCATGCTTTCCAGCTCCATTGCAGTTGCTGGAATTGTGAGCCAAAGCACAGCTAGAAGAAAGAAGAAAGTTGGGCATGAGAAGATGTGATCAATGAGGAGATGAGTGCTGGATGATCCAAAATCAGGGCATATACAAGAGGCCACTGACTTTTGAGCATATATAGGAAAGGGAAGCAAATAGCAAAACACTGAAGAAGTTAGTAGTCTTGTCCTGATTCCTTTTCTTGACCATTTCTCATGTGCCCATTGGCTGAAGTAATTTCATCTGGTCAGGCTGAGGGATTACTTTCTGAGTGCACACACACACACACACACACACCTATTATAGGGTTCCTAGCTTAGATGACTTCCTGGAGCCTGAGCCTTAATGGAGGACAGCCAGATGGAGTCTAGCCATGGCCTGGTGTGGAAAGGTTGACAGCAGTAGCATGTATACTTGAGGATTCTGAAGGCACAGAGTATTGGCCTTGCTCCAGGGAGTACCATTGGGGCACTCTGAAACAGGAAGAGCTAGCTGGGTATCCTAAGGTAGTTAAGACCCTGGTTTGGTGATGCTGGAGAGAGAGAGAGAGAGAGAGAGAGAGAGAGAGAGAGAAGTGGGTACCTACCACTGACAGAATTGTGGGCAGAGGCCAGGCAACCAACTCACCCAGGACGGGACTGTCATATAGAAATATTCCCATCTGGATAGTTCTAGAGAAGCAAGTCTGGGTAATGATAAACTATGAATTTTATGCATGAGCTGAACATTGAAAAACTTCAGCCCCAAGCTCCCGACTTGCATCTGAGCCAAATCCCACTCGCACAGCATTTAATCAGCTTCCTGACAGATCCCAGTAAAAGGGAGATGAATTTACGAGATTGATTAGCTAATCCCCAAGTGCTGTGCTTACTCCGTGATCCAAGAGCACCAGGCTGGGGCTTCTAGACTTTCTGCTGCGCAGCTGCTCCAATAGCAGGTGGGTCTAGGAACCGCCCCCTGGAGAAGAGGACTGAGCTAATGTGTTCTTGCTCTCAGACTTGCTCTCCAGCTCAAGATGCTCCCCAACCTCGGTTGCATCTGGGCCTTCAGAGTTATTCTCATCTTTGCCCTCCACTCCCTATGTGGTCTCTGCCAATTTATTACTCATCCCAACCTTGTGCCAAAGATGCTGTGTCCTTGTCTTTACCAATGTAAAGCATGTCAGCTTTCAAGGTCTGCCTAGAGCCTCAACTCCTCCAGGAAGCCTTCTCTGATTATGAAGTCTGCTGAGCATTTCCTTCTCCCATTTCTAATGTTTGTCCCATCCACTGATAACCCCAGACCATGGCTAGAGCTGAACCAGAAGGCAGTTAGTTTTAGCCAACCACATCTATAAATGCTAAATTTATTTCATCACAAAGGCAACATGTTCAACAAGTCAAAAAATGTAGAAAGATTTCAAGAAGCAATTAGTCTCTTCTACTCCTCACATCTCATGACATCTTAGAAAACCAATATTCCCAGGATTAGTGTCCTGTCTGTGCTCAAACACACATGTACATGCATGTAACCTCTCCATGTTACTGTTAAATATATTGAAGCACAGAGAGGAACATGATTTTTCCAAGATCACACAGCTGGCAAGGAGCTGAATTGAAAATAGGACCCTCGTGCCCAGGCTTGCAGTTCCCAGCCTGGTACAGTTGTGGCTTACTTGCTTCCTGTGACTCTTCTGTCCCCAAGTGAACTTTAAACTCAACCAAGGAGGGGGTGAAACAACCCATGTGTTCTTCCTTGCATTTCTCACAACACCTAGCACAGTTTTGAGCATCTGGTTCAGGCTGTTTACTAAATGTTTGTCTCCTCATTTTAACTTCCCTCTGAAACAAGCTACAGTATAAATAAAGAAAAAGAAAATGTTTGACTCGGTGCCTGGTTACGCTAGACTATAAAGCTGAAACATACTATCATGCAGAGATTGATTATTAAGATGGCTAGGGTAAAAAAAAAAGGCTGCTGAAGTCTTGATTGGTTGCTTTGTACAGATATCTGAAGGCAGAGACAAAAAGAGCTTGAATGGGTGAGAGGGTTATGCTCTGTGCTGTGCTAAGAGAGCCATGAGCTTGCGTTAGAGTGGGGTGGGGATCTACATGCGCTCTTTTTTATTTTTAAATTTAATTTTATTTATATATTTACTTATCATAATTTGTATGATTATAATAATAATTATAAAATAAATAAAATTATAATTATAATTTGTATGATACAAACTTATCACTTTGTATCCACGTTGCAGCCTCCTCCCTCATCTCTTCCCAGTCCCACTTACCCTCCTTTTCTCTCTATGCCGTTTCCCTAGCTCCATGATAAGGGAGGACCTCCTCACCTTCTATCTGACCCTAGCCTATCAGGTCTCATCAGAACTGGCTGCATCTTCTTCCTCTGTGGCCTGACAAGGCTGCACCCCCCAGGGGGAGGTAATCAAACAGCCAGCTACCGAGTTGATGTCAGACAGTCCCTGTATCCCTTACTAGGGAACCCACTGGGAAACTGAGCGGATAATGGGCTTCCTTTGAACCAGGGGGTCTAGGTCCTCTCCACGCATCGCCCTTGGTTGGAGTATCAGTGTCTGTAGCTCCCCCTCCCCAGGGCAAGGTATTTTGCCTCTGCTGTTCTTTTTGTGGAGTTCCTGTCCCCTCCAGGTCTTTTTATCTCCCTCTTCTTCCATAAGGATTCTGACACTCTGCCCAAAATTTGGCTATGAGTCTCCTTTGATACCCTAGTGGGTAGAGTCTTTCAGAGGTCTTCTGTGGAAGGTTCCTGTCCTGTTCCTTGTTTTTTCCTACTTCCAATATCTATCCTGTTTGCCCTTCTAAATAAGGATTAAGCATCTTCACTAAGGTCCTCCCTGTTGTTTAGCTTCCTTTGGACTATATACTTTAGTGTGTTTACCGTATATTATATGGCTAATATATACTCAGCAATTAAAAACAAGGAAATCATGAAATTTGCAGGTAAATGGTGGGAA
This sequence comes from Meriones unguiculatus, assembly GCF_030254825.1. Taxonomy (NCBI): domain Eukaryota; kingdom Metazoa; phylum Chordata; class Mammalia; order Rodentia; family Muridae; genus Meriones; species Meriones unguiculatus. Next base: position 63,218,144 of record NC_083369.1, read on the forward strand.
CTAGAAAAGATCATCCTGAGTGAGGTATCCCAGAAGCAAAAAGACACATATGATATATATTCACATCCACTCTTAATCCCTCCATCCTGGAAAACTAATGGTCAAGTCAGCTGCTGCAGTCTGTTCTTTCCTCACCCAATGCTGCTGAAGCCTCAACTGGCTGCAGGCAAGAGCTTAAGGCTCCTCTCTCTTTCTGAGAACCTGCTTTATGGCCTGATATTCCTTTGTGGCATAATGGCACTGGGATTTGTATAGATTTATTTGCTGCATTTGTTTCTTGTTAATCAGTTGTGAAAAAAAATCAGTTGTGAGGAGAAAGGAGGCTGGGCTGAGATGAAGGCCATTACTTCCACCCACAGAGACTGTCTCCCTGTCTCAGTGCAGCCTCTGGCCACATCAGCTGCTAGGGATGCAGAACCCTTGGGAAAAAAAATTATAAATACTAATTGAATTTTTTAGCTACAACAAATGTTCAAAATTATCTAACAAGATTATTAATGCCTCATATTTATACAGCATTTCATAGTTTATAGAATGACTATATGTGACTCATGCCTCTGATTTTAAGTGTAGATTCCTTTGTTTATTGTTTTTTTAAATCCTGCCAACTGGGGAGTAGATGGTTGTTAATTTCTTAAATGTAAGAATGGTATTGTGGTTGCATAGGAAAAGTCTCATATTAAGAAGTGAATTATCAAATATTTAGAGAATGAAGTGCCATGATGTTGGAAACTTTAAAATGGTATAGACTTTAAATGACATAACTAGAGCCAGAGGGACCTGGAGTTGTTGCTTAATGAGTCCAGAGCTTGGCTTCTGAAGATGGCTTACCACTATTAAAAACAAACAAACAAAAAAACTAATGCCACTATCTGTACACTGAAAAGTACCTTATACATTTTTATGAAAGTTGTCTATATAAAACTCAGCACTATGTACAATAAATGTACACTAATGAAAAAGAAACAGTATTTGTCTTAAGTTTAAATTTAGCTGTTCCATATATTTAAAAATATATATTTATCTTCATAAGTGGATGAAATAAAAGAAACTGAATGTGAGCAGCCTTATAGACAAATGGACACATTGCTTTCTGTAGCTGACCCAAATTGTACAAATGAGTCATGTGTCCCAAAAGCACTTGGAAGATTGGATCACAATAATGGAGAGGAGGCAATGGCTGAGTCACTGTGTGCCTCTGGATTCCTGGTTCATCGACAGGTAAGATGGCAGAGCTATACCAGTTGTCTAGTGTAGCTGATTGGGATGAGTGAGGGGAAAGTTGTTACACAGACAGTTCTTAGGTTAAAGCAACCATAGCAGTAGGGTGGTCTCATGGGTTCTGAATTATTCAGAGGAAGATATGCTTTGTTTCGATGCCCCTACAGGTTATGGTGGTTCTTCTCAGTTGTCCATAATGAATGGAAAATGCAGACATGGCTGGCATTCTCATCAGTTAATTTACATTAGCTTTGTACCATCCAGCTCTGATCTTCACATCTCATCAAACTGTGTATCTGGTAGGTGGGAGTCAATAGGTCTCTCTAAAAAGTGGCCTGGAATGGTATGATGGTAGTGATAAATGGCCCAAGCTTTGATAAAAAGGAGACATTGCCAGGAAGGACCAGTCACCCAGCCTTCCTTCTTTCTATATGACGTATTGGTCATTTGAGGTTTTGCTCATGAGGAAGAAGGGGGACTGGAACCAGGCAATAGCACCTTACAGATTACATGCCCAGAGAAAGAAAGTGTCAGCCATCTTCCTGGGAGCTGGCAGGGTGTGAAGTTTAGTTCAGAGCTCAACAAACAGAGCTGGAGGCCACCTCTCCCAGCCACACAAAGAATGGTACTTTGTGGGGATCACCTTGTTCCTGCTTCTCCTTTGCTACACCCGCCCAGCTTCAGCCCCACCAGACAGAAGGGCTCTTGACCATCCCAGTGCAGGAGGGAAAGGGACAAGGACATAATTTGCATTTTCCTTTGGCAAGCTTTGGCCTAGCACCTACATCAATCATTATATATAAATGCCACAAAGAGAATGGAGAGAAAGGGAGAGCAGTCGGGAGCAAGCAAATACAGAGTGAGCTAGATTGAATAAACCTGCCCAACTCCTGATAGAGGGAGCAAGCTGGTCACAGGAAAGCTAGCCAGAATGAATCCTTGGAGATGCTACTGAATCTCTGGGACTTAAGCCTCTAAGAAATTAAATCTCCTCCTGTGTTATGTTTGATAGCTGTGTTCCAAAATCATTGAGTATGGGTCTGAAAGAAATCTGGCTGTTCACATGGGTCAATGCAGAATAGGAATAACAGATATAAGTGGGAGGTTGGATAGAGATAGATGGCTGCAGTGATTTTTAAGTTCCATTTTCTCGCTAGTATTGTATGTAACTGCATGTAAATAAGCCAGGACTTATCAAAAGGAAGAAACTGACCCAATACCACCCAGCTAATTAGTTGAAGTAAAGTCCCAGAATCCTAATCTAGTCTTTTAAAAATTTAGGCAAGGTCTCACATAACCCTAGCCAATCTCATACTCACTGTGCAGCTAAGGATAGCCTTAAACTTGGGATCTTCTTGTCTCCACCTCCCAAGTGGTGGAATTAGAAGAACCTATCACCATGCCTGGTTTTATATAGTCCTTTTACAATAAGTCATAATACAATATGCATTGAGCAAGTACAAAAACAGCACCCCCTCCTAGTGAAGAGCTCTTTTTATTTCATGCCTCTTTGCCAGGCAGTCCTAATTGAAAATGTGGCTTTGAGAAAGCATCCCCCCCTTTTCCTGTTTTCCCACAGCAAGGTAGCCGTGCTCTGGAGTCAGGCCAAAGTCCAGTAGGTCTTCACTCCCTTTCCATCCCCCCTCCTCCTCCCTTTCTTTTGTCAGCAGAGGTTACTGGAAAGATCTCTTTGAAATGGAGATGATGTCTGTGCAGTGCTTGTTAGTTGATAGCTGCCGGCTGACTTCAGGCTTGGCTATCTCCCTTGGTCTTTCCTGAGCCTCTTGATCTGTGTTTCACTATCCTGATTTTTACCTGTACCTCTAAGCACAGGGATCGCCATATTCTGCCCAAAGTGCCTCAGCTTTCTCTATCTGGTTTCTGTAGAAGAGGAGCCAAGAAGCAAACCTAAAATGGGCTTTTAACAAAAGTTTTGTTTATTTTATGTATGAGTGTTCTATCTGCCTGTGTACCTGCATGCCAGGAGGGGGGATTAGATTCCAGTATAGGTGATTATGCGCTACCATGTAGTTGCTGAGAATTGAACTAAGGATCTCTAGAGGAGAAGACAGTGCTCTTATCCACTGAGCCATCTCTCCAGCTACCAAGGGGCTTTTAAGGGTCAAGATACCTAAAAAGAGGAAGGAACCTTAATGTATCTCTACTGCTCAGAAAAGGAAGCTGAGGATTACCATCACAACATCAAAGCTCCATTTGTATCCCAGAGGAGAACATGAAAGAACAGCATCTGGCTTGCATAGGAGTCCCACCCATTATTGGGCCAAGTATTTAAGTAGCAGTAGTCATATGAAGGGAAGTCCACTGGAGGTGATGGAAGATATGAAAGTCATGTATTACTTTTACCACACAATAAAGCACAGTTAAAACATTTTTGGTGGGCAGATGTTTCTGGAAAATAATTCCTTCCAAAAGAAAATTGCATCTTCAGCTCAGCTTCCAACTGGTCTGGTGACCCAGGCAGGTTCTCCATTGCCCATACTCATAGACCCATCCTTTGCATGCTTCAAAGCCAAAGATGACAGGATGTAGACCAGTCGTCAACAGCTCAGTCTCCTGAGTCCCAATATGGAGGATAACAGTGATGTGCTGTAGTTTGAGTTATTCCATACAATTGAAAATGCTTTCACCAAGTCTGCTCTGCTTCCCAAATCATATGCCCCCACAGAGAGCCCACATGGACTTCATTCTTTATGAGGGCACATGGTTTGGAAAGCAGAGCATGGATTGAATTTCCATCCCCACTTACCATGTTGGCCAACCTGGATCTTCTCCTCCTCCTACTGCTGGCTAGATTTCTGAGCACTTTCAGCCTGGGATTTTCTTCGCCTGTGCTTTGCCCACCTATTTACCCCAGCCATCCCACATCTTAGATGCTTCTTGTTCTTCCTGGTTTAAAAAAAAACAAAAACAAAACTGTGTTAACCATTTGTGCGAATTCAGACTCCAGCATGTCCACTGTTTGCTGTGTCCTGCACTCCGAGGCACCACTCTGTAATCCACTGTCTCAAGGAAAATGCATCCTCAGCCTCTGCTGGTAGGGCCCAAATATAGGGCGAGTGGAGGTAGTACTCTCCACCGAAGAATAGAGGGTAGTGCTCCACTTCACTGCAAAAATAGATATACATCAGGGTGTATAAAGACTGACAGTGGCTAGAGACTGTCATCTAGAGAGCTTAATTGTGTTCATGCAGTGTTGCATTAAGACTTGTCCTGCACTGTAGGGGAAGGACTGGATCAAGATGGTGAGATATGCATGGTGTGAAGGCAGCTGAGGGAGCAGGTGGCTCCTTGAGACCAGTGTATCTCCTGCTGGCTGTGCTCAAAGCCACCATCTACTCCACCTTCCAGACACTACAGCTGTCCAACAAGCTGCTTGTACTGCCCTACAGCCTGAAGATTAGGCTGCCAAATGGATCTGAAGCAGAATTAATCTCAGGGAGAAAGGGGTCTTGGGCAAGAACAACACTGGCTCAGTCAGTAGGGAGGTCACAAGGAGGGAGCCAGCCTCCCTAGACCTCTGCACTGGGAAAGGGAGGCCAATGGCAGCTCTTCTTCCTCCTCTTCCTTCTCTTCCTCAGTTTAACCTCAGTTTAATTCAATTAAACCTCAGTTTTATTAATTAATTAATTAATTAGTTTAAATAATTAATTAATTAAACCTCAGTTTAATTCAAGCAGGACTATCAAAAACCTTGAAGAAAGAAGAATATGAATGGAACACTATGCATTCTCCTCAGATCCCAGAGCCAGAAGGAAGCAGAGAGTGGAAGAAGAGGTGCAGAAATCCAGCAGAGCCTATCATCAATCTTCAGCCTTGACAAGTAGCATCAGTCCTAGGGCAGAGGATAGGAGCTCTAGTAGGAGCAACTCTCTTTGCCAGGAGGAGCCAGCAGGGAAAGAGACCTACAGGAAACAAACCAAGCACTATTCTAGAGTATCCACAAGCAGTCGGAGAAGTCCCCGAAGATGGAATTTTTCAAAGAATGTCTAGACCAGGGCAATCCAACCCCAGATAGATCTGAGACACGGAGGGATCTTTGGAAAGCCCGAGAACAGTATCTGTTGCCACTGACTATTAAAAGCTGTTGGGCTTCCCAGTAGCATCCTCTAACAGTACAGGTAACCTCCTAGAGTGGGTATACATTCCAAATGACCTGTTTATGAAGACCAAGGATCTCTTCCAGAAAAGACATGAAAGCTGTTAAGTGGTGGTGCACACCTTTAAGTCCCTGCGTTCAGGAGGCAAAGGCAGGTGGATCTCTGAGTTCAAGGCCAGACTGGTCTACAAAGTGAGTGTCAGAAAAGCCAGGGCTACACAGAGAAACCATGTCTTGGAAAACTAAGAGAGAGTGAGAGAGAAACAGAGACAGAGAGAGATAGAGAACAGAAAATCCCAGATTCTGCATGTCCACTGTTAGAAATGTCTACCTCCTAATACTTCTAAAGTCTATGGAAATAACCACACACCTGACAAGGATATTCCAATTTAGTCACATCAAAATACCAAGCCAAGAAATTTGGTGAGCAGGAAGTGAAGAGATGGTGTTGGGGAGTGGAAGGAGCTGCTGATACATAGAACTTGGGTTCCTGCACTAGCAAGAGCGCTCTTCAGAAGCCACGGTGCAGCTGAGATTTTCTTTTGTGGAAGTGGAGTAGATTGGGAGAAGATTGATGCCAAAGAGAAATTTCTTTTAAAAAGCTACAAAGAGAAGGATCCTAGACCAAATCAGATAGAATTATTACTTAAGTTGTGTTCAGTCATGTTAAAAAAATATTCAGATTTCTTCTTTGGTTTTATTGGTCTACTAGGTTTTCAAACACAGCTATAAGGGCTGGCATAAAGGTTTAGTGAGGGTGCTGGAGAGATGGCTCAGCCGTTAAGAGCACTGGCTGCTCTTCCAGAGGACCTAAGTTCGTATTCCCAGCACCCACATGGCAGCTCACAACTGATTAGAACTCTAGTTCCAGGGGACCTGATACCCTCACTCACACATAAATGCAGGCAAAACACCAATGCTCATAAAATGAAAATAAATGATAAATTTAAAAATTATATATGAAAAGAAAGGTTCAATGGGAACGTGCTACACAAGCCTGACTAACTTCAATCCTCAGATCCCATAGTGAAAGGAAAGGACCAGTTCCCTCAGTTGTCCTCTGACCTCCACATATGTGCTGTGAAACTCATATGCTAACATTTCATGCACATATATTACACACACACACACATTCGTAAAAAATAAATTAAAAAAAACATATTTGTGGCTACAAATAATAACTTAATGGTAGCGTGCTTGCCCAGCATGCCCAGAGCTCTAGGTTCAATCTCCAGCACCACCAAAAAAATAATTAATTTAAAAGAAAACATTTTCAGGAAGAGGGCACAGAAAGACTGCAAGAGGCAGAGGTTGTAGGTTATTGAGAAACAGTGTCTTCTAGACATGACAGGACCCATGTATATATGCACTCACACATGAACTCACAGCAGCTGTGATTCCATTCACAAGAATTCTACCATAGATGGCGGCAATGCTCACCAAAATGAAGAGCTATTGGTAGTTGATGAATACTGGAATATGGCCCTTGGTTGGTTGGCAATGCTCTAGCAGATGGCCTTTCATGCGTATACTGACAGCAATGGACCCAATGAATTAACATAGGAGCAGAGGGAGGGTGGAATGATGTAAATGAATTCTTTTTAAAAAAAAAATCACAAAGAGCTCATTATTGAGTAGAAAAATGGGAAATGGAGTGACACGTGGATAGAAAGGACAGAAACAAAGATGGGAGTGGAATGATGAACCACATCTAAACACCTGATGTGTTTTATGAGTGTCTTCTCCCTTTCACCTTTGCTGCCTCCTATGGTACACAATAGAAGAGCTGTGAGAACAGACTGAGAAATCTGCTGAGGGAAACACTAAGATGAGGGAGTGAGATGGCCATCACTACCAGTACTTCACCTTTAAGAACACTTTTAAATTATGTTTCAATTGAGTGCATGAAGCCAGGTATGCTGGCACATGCCTGTAATCTGAGTACTTGGGAAGGCAGAGGAAGGAGGATCTCTGTGAGTTCGAGGCTAGCCTGCTTTACAAAGTGAGTTCAGTCAGTCAAGGCTATACAGAGAAACCCTGTTTTGAAAAAAAAAACACAAAAACAAAACAAACAAACAAATAAAAGAGTGCATAAAATTGAGAGAGGTACATGGTACAGTGGCTCCAGGAGAAGTTGGAGGTGAAAGAGTTGGGGATGGATTGGATGAAAACACATTGTATTTGTGTATGAAATTCTAAAAGTTCTTTAATTTTTTGTTCATTATAAAAAGATTCTGGAAACCAGTGAGGTATCTGGGGGCTGTCAAAATGGCTGGCTCAGTGGGCAAGATGCTTCTTTCCTAGGCCTCATGACCTGAGTTCGATCCCTGTGTCCTACATAAAGGAAGAAGGAGAAGGCATACCCCACAGAGTTGTCCTCTGACCTCCACAGGAGCACCACAGCAATGAACATACATATACCATATACACAGACGTACGATAGTAAATAAATAATTATTATTAAAAACAAGGGTATCAGTGAAGTTCTAAAATGGTTCAACAAATTAACAGGCTTTACTCTTGTATAGTTGCCATTATACTTGCTTCATACTTGTGGCCCTGAGTACATCATCCTGAGCTAGGGAGCTGTGGTAACCCTGTCCCTCAGAGTAGCTTTAGGCTAGCCTTATTTTATCTTCCTTAAGTCAAGCAATTGCTCCAATAGAGGAGCAGGAAAGAAGGCAGGCTTGGATATAGGGGCAGGAGAATTGTTCTTCTTTGGTTCTAGCTCAGTGAATGGCTTCCCACAGCAGAGCACTCGTTTGTCACATTTAACTTCAGGAGATGAGACAGGATGATCCATCCCTCTGGCCTGTGCCTATAAAAACTAGGGAACTGGCATCTGCAGTCTGCCATTCTCTGCTTTTGCCTTCTCTAGTTGCAGTTAAACTGCTGCTAAAATGCTGACTCCTGCCTTGCCCATGATGGAGTGAGCTTTTAACTGGTAGCCTAGCCTGTGAAGCTTACTTTACTCAGAGCTGCATAAAATGCTGGGGGGTGGGGGGCGGTGAAAAGATGAATAGGATCTATCAACATGATGGGGAAGGCACTATGAATGGATGTGGAAAAGAGCCCCAGGAAGCCAGATGTTTCCTGGATACCATTTCCAGTGATCTTGTAGAAATGGGTTTAGGTGTTCTAGACATTCCTCAGGTGTTGAGCACCAGCAATGCTTTAGGTACTGTGAAGACCAGGGAAGTTCAACCCCTGATAGATCACGGACAAGCAGGTGAGTTTTGGAGAGCCCAGGGACAGTCCCTTTGCCACCTTTGAGGACTCAAAGTTGCTGGATTTCCAGGACTCTCCTCTAGCATCCTGCTTAGCCTGCCAGTGGTGGGAGTACTTTGAGGACTGTCCTGGGTTCCTCCAACCACAAAGATATTTGAAAAAGACCCACCCAGATCTGGGGCACGTGTTTTGGTGGCAATCCATGTAAAAGGACAGGGAAGAAGGAAACTTTGATTTGTACCTGTTTGACCTCACCTTCATTGGCAGTGGATCTATATAACGTTGCTTAAACCCAACCTCTTCAGGTTTCCAAACATACACTCTTACATCTATAAACACATACCCATGCAACACAGAGGGAATGAGGGAGGAAGGCAGAGGAAGGGAGGGACAAAAAGAGAGATTCCCCAGCACAAATAATAGGAAAGGGGAAAGGGAGGGTGTCCACTACAAGATGAAGCATCATGGACGGAGCCGGGAGTTACCATCACTCAGGCATGGAAGGAAAACTGAACAAGCTGAAAATGAAGTCCTAGAGGAACGACAGCAGTTAGCCCTCCCTGAAGTTAGATGTTAAGATTTATTCAAGACCTGTGTGTCCTAAGTGTTCCCAGGGAGGATTTCCATTTTCCTTATCCCTAACAATATCTGCTAGCTACAAGAGCCTGGTTGCATCATGATACTATACCTTGGGTGTCAGTCAGAAGCATCCCCAGAGCTTTTAGGACTGTCAGTACACTCTTAAAAGTGCCAGGCTACACCCCAGATCAGATACAGCTGAGTCTCTGAGGAGAAGCACTCAGGGACATTGCTAGTTTTTAAACACTTCCCCTGGGTGATTCTAATGTCCAGCCAGAGTTTAAGAAATGTGGATTTGAATGGTTTACTTGTTGCATTTTTTCCCAAGCCCAACCAAATGTGAAGGTTTACTGTCTTCCTTATTTACTCCACCTAAATAACCATTTCCCCAAGGATTGGGTATAGAAAGCTTTGGGAAGACAGAATGATTTGTCTTGCAGCAGTGCAACAACTGCATTAAAGTTGAGAATCTTGGGCCTAAGAAATCCCTTGGTCATTTTTTTTTTTAGTTAGGTTCTAGCTATCCATCTGTTCCTCAGCTCCCCTCTTCTCTTCTCTCCTCTCCTCCCCTTCTTTCCCTTCTCTTTTTCTCTGTTTCCTTCTCTTCTGCATCTCCTTCCTCCTCTGCCACCACCACTTTCTCTTCCTCCTCCTACAGCCCCAAGTCTCCCCCAGAGTTTTTGCACATTATTGAGCTCACCCCTCCTGTTCCTGTCATGTGTCTCTCCAAGTAGTCAAAGCAATCAGCTTTCCCTAAAGACAGTCCCAATTCCCTCCCCAAAAAGGATTTTGCAAACCAGCTGGTGAGATGACTGAAATTTCACCCCAGATCCACATGGATTTGAAAAGGACCCCAAATGGTCTCATCATTATATCTCCATTGGCTCTGGAAACCATCACAGAGGCATGTTCAGCGATTTCCATCCAAAGAAGCTGGACCCAAATCTTGAAGAGAGGCCCAAAAACTGGCAAAACATTTGGAGAATGATTGTTTGTGTACTTTGTGGGTGTTTAGCCCTTATGGCTAATATTCAAATTAGGCCCATTTGCAGACTGACAAGACTCTTCCAAGTGCAGAGAAAAGAAACTTTGTTTTATGACCTAAGAGAAGTGGCTCGGGGGGGTGGAAGGAGAGAGAAAGGGGAAAGAGGGGTAAGGAGAAGGAGAAGATTGCTATAAAAATACTTTGTGATGAAAATGTGACATTTTATACAGTAAGATATCTATTGTGCGCTGTCATGTTCTAGGCTCTGCGCTTTGGATTTGATGGTAACTCAAACCTTCAAAGCCAACATTAGCAGTTTAGCCTAGAAGATTTTATTAATTCACTTTTGAACAATATTTCTTGAAATAAAAGGTACTATCTAGGGGGAAAACATTTTAAGTCCTAAATCATGAACCTCTGTATACTGGAAATTCTACTCAACAAAGAGGTTCATTTTACATAACTTTCCCAAACACATTATGTACCATCTATGTGAAATGGTTATATATAGAAAGGCACGTAGTATGTACATAAGTCCTATAGACCTGTACCTGATTCCCAAATAGGACTGTGAGAGTACCATTATCTCCATACATTCCTTTCCAAAGCTTTTTCAGATTCCTAGACAATGTTCCAGCATGGTGCCTCTCTCTAGTAACACCAGCACTCAGTAAGATGAGTCAGAAGAATTTCCCTAAGTCCTCGGCCAGCCTGGGTTACATGAGTTCCATTCTAGAATGGGTTACAGAGTAAGACAATTGTCTCAAAAATTTTCAAAGATGCTAGATTACTAGCTAACTCATTGAGAGCCGCTGGTGCTTCTAATGGCCTATGTATGCATTGGGCCCCTAATTTTTCACATGGCATTTCATTTCATCTTCACAATGATAGGGATGTGTCTTACAACTGGGAAATGATACTTCTAAGTTACCAGCATGAGAACTCAAATCCAGTACTCTAGCACCTTTGAAAGCACACTGCTTCTTAAGGTCAAACACCAAAGCTTCTCTCCTCATCAAGAACAACAGCACTATTGCTGTCATTGCGGTCATTGTCATCTTGTCATCATATTAGCTGTCAAAGCCTTTCTTTGCAATAGGATTCCCTTAAGAACAATAAATAGTGGTGGTAGTAGCACTCGATAGTTATTTTATGCTTGTTATCTGTCAAGAACTACCCTAAACCTTTGTAAGGTGAGGGATAGATATTATTCTCAGCCATGTTTTATTTATTTTTACTGTTAGATCGTTTTGACAAAATCAAGTTGTGTATTCGAGGCTGGACTTGAACTCCCTAAGTAGCCAAGGCGAGTCTCAAACTCAGGATTCTTGTGCTTCAGTTTCCCAAGTGCTAGAATTATAGGTATGTGTCCTGCATCTTAATCCACTTCAGAGAAAAGGAAATGGAGGTTTATATAGGTCAATTTACCCATGACCTCATGGCCAGTCAATATCAAAGCTAGGACATGACCTTTGTCTGACTCTAGAACCTCATATCCTGTGCCAAACTGCATATTATATTAGTTCTACCAGAAGAAATGTTTGCATTTCTCCCTTTTGTGCTTTTGTAATCAGTACCTGCTTGCCATTGGTTTCTGATCACTGCAAATGTCTCAAATCCATCTGCTTACTGTGCTAGGGGTTAGGGTAGTGGGCCACCATGGATGTGAATAGATATGGCCTCCTGATGAACCACGACTATTTCCATCTGGCAGCCAATGCCATAAGAATAAAGAGTATTCTCATAGGGGGGCTCTGGGTGAATCAAAAATTTTCCAAAAAAAGTCCTGGGCCATATGGTTTCAGCACAGAATTCTACCAGACCTTCAAAGAAGAGCTAACACCAATTCTCTTCAAACTAAACTATTCCACAAAATAGAAACAGAAGGAACATTGCCATTTTTTTTCTTTTTGTCTTTATCAATTAATTCACTTTACATCTTGGTCATAGGCCCCCTCCCTTTTCTCCTCCCAGTCCCACCCTCCTTCCTTCAGCCCTCCTCCTCTATTCCTCAGAAAAGGGGAACCCCCAACCACACACCCCAGTTCATCTAGTCCTATGAGGACTGAATTCATCTTCCTCCGCAGTGGCCTGGTAGGGAAGTCCCATCAGGGGGATGATATAAAAAAGCAGGCAACATAGTCTGTGTCACAGCTTCACTAACTAGTGGGCCCACATGAAGCCAGAGCTTCCCTTGGGCTACTTATATCAATTTTCATAAAAGAACTTTGAAAAATTATAGTAGAAAGACTCTTTGTATTCTTCTTCTGTATATGATCCAGTAGGACTTGATGAATACAACTTATCTTCATAACAACTGCTAGATGCCCTGTGCACTATCTCTTAGTGGGGCCTCCTTCTTCCTCACCCTAATTCCCCTGAATCCCTTACCTCCTGTCTAGGTTCAGTTTCTTTGTTCATTATCCCATTTTTCTCTTTTTGAAAATGCCAGCTCCTTTCCACTATAAATCTCTTTACTTTTTCCCTTCTTTTATTTCAGCTCAAGCCACATTTAGGGTGAGAAGCACTTTGGAAAGTAGTGAGTATGGCAGGCTGGTAGAGTTTGGGGATATTTTTCTTTTATTAGGTTTTGAAAACCAATGTTAACTCACAGCCCTGACATATCTTTGTTTTTACAGTGCTATTAGGTAACTATAGTTTGGATCTGTGGCCATACCCTAAATGTACAATTCTTTACGGGGGCCAAGAAGGAAATGAGAAGTAACTCCAGGTGAAGTAGTATTAGCTTGAATAGCATTTCCCAAATTGATTTCTATGGTAGTCCACCTGTGAGGGATTAATAGGTACCTCAAGGAGAAAAGAGTTTTTGGGTACAAATGATTTTGATAAGTACTGAGTTAGATAAGCTAAGTTTTGCTACAGGATTTTGCTGAGCTTTTACTACACTAATGAGCATCATGAATCTCCAGGAGGACATTTAGAGGTTTTCATCCAAAGTGTGGTCTGAGGACTTTCAGAATAGGCCTCACCTGGGAGCTTGTTAAACATGCAGGATTTCAAGCCTCCACACCATACTTTCCCAGCCAGAATTGGCATTGTGACAAGATCATCAAGGGAGTTGTCCATGCATTAAATTCTGACTGGCACCAATTTAGAGTGCATAGCATTTCTCAAACCTTTTCTTGTCCAGAGGACCCCTTTAAACACCCCTTTCTGGAACATTCTTCAGAAAAATACCAAGGCTAAAAAGTCCTTCATAAAATTCTTTTCTAAATGAATAGGAGCTAACACCACATTTATAAATTGGATACAACACCCAAAGATTCATTTTACAGCAGCTTCGCACCTTCTGAATCTTATGTCACCAGAAAGTCTTTCCATACCCCCTTGTTCCCAATTAACTCATTTCCTGGGGCAGTCTAAGCAGTGCCACGGCTATACTTCTTGGTCTCTTCGCTAGCCCAGATCACCTTGTTCATTTCTTAAACCCAGCAGCTTCTCCTGGGTACCCGTGCTCAGAATCCAAGCATCTAAAGAATGTTCCATGATCCCCTGCTGTAAATCATTACAAAGACAATTTTCTTGAAGCTAGGCAACTTTTCAGTGCAGTGTGTTCTGTTCAGTTAAGCTGTCGTTGTTTTTCTTTTAGGCCTTTAAGCTATTGTTCCAAACATCAAAATAATACTAGCTACTTTGTATTCCGATGTTGCAACTCATTTGGGGGCATTGTTAATATTTTATAAGAAAATTTTCTTTTTTCCATTCATATTTGTGATTTTCAAGTGTGTTGCTCTGTTGCATTCATAAACATGATTTTTATTAAGTCTTGGGGTCCCAGTTTTTTGTTGTTGTTGTTCTTGCTGTTGTTTTGTTTTGTTTTTCTTTCTTCCCTCAGAGAGAAAAAAATCTCCAGTTGTATGATAAAAGTTAAAAAGGGAAACAAGCTTTGGTATGGGAAAATTAGTTTTGAAAGAAAGTTGTTTAGGGTGTAACTATTCTGTACCAGAAGGTCCATCTGTGCCTAGACTCTAAGACAAAGATCTCAGCACTGTTTCTTTGAAAGCTGTCACAAGTGTCTTTGTCTGACCACTTTCTGTGGCTGGCCAGGACTGTGCATTTAGAGACCAGGTGAAATAGGAAAGGTGACCAGAGGGATAGCACTTAGAGATATTAGACCTCAAGGAAGCCTGCTAACCCCTTAGACTGCCCAATATGGAGTAAGCAGTGTTTCTGACTTTGTCTAGACTCCCATGTACTGACCTGTCTCATGCTCTCATTGAAGCAGAAACAACGGAGTAAAAGGGACTAGACTATGGACGCACTTCATCATGCAGGAGATCTGAGGAGTCATTTAAATTTCTCACTAGCTCAATGATACCAGAAGTACTATGGTCTAGGACCTACCTCATCCTTTAAAAGGGAGATGCAAACTTATCTGAAAGAGGGAATTATTCATGGGAATAGTTCCTAACCCTTCTAAGTATTAACATCAGGATACATCCCATAATAGTGGGTTATCATAATAGTGGGTTTATTCCACTGGAATTCTTTTCTCTCTACTGATAACCCACAGTTGGTATGGATTAAGAATTTTTCCCCTGCTAGAAATCCACAGATTTCACCTAAGCAATGTCAGATTGAACTCTGTCATTCATTGCTAGGCATGAACTAGCGGCTACTCATTCTTGAACACTTTCTGTATACTTGACACTGTCCTTAGCACTTTTATCTACATTATCACTTTATTATCATCCAATCCTTGGAATGCCTTATTATCTCTATGTCCAGATAAGGAAGTTGAGGATCTGAGAAGTACAGCTAATAAGAGGCAGAACCTGGGAACAAGCCCCAATCTGTAGGATTCTCAAGTTGTACTCTTTACTTCTTGGGCTGGAGGATCATAGAAATCACTACAGAGTCCAAAAGGAAGTACCAGGGCCTTGATGATTACTGAACACTTACGTTTACCTCATCGTTTAACCCATGGTTGGCCCTGAAAGCAATTGAGACTAAGGTAATCTGCATAGCCCACTCGAAGAATTATCAATAGAACCAATTCCTAAAATTCACCTCTATACCCCACCCTCCAGCAACACCAGTCTTCCTCATGGTGCTTTCCTCCACTAGACATGCACCCCTTGAACCTTTGCACACACTGCTCCTATGCATTAGCACCACTCCCTCTCTTTCTTCAGCATTTGGCTCAGCTGTCTCCTTCTCAATGGTCTTCTCTGACCACCTTATTTAAATAGCAACAACCCACTCCCAAAAGAGTACTCTTTTCTTTTGCTTTGTTTCCTGTCTCCCCCAAAGGCTTATTTTCTGAGCTAGCATAGAGTTTTATCTACAAATCTTTTTATCGTCTGTGTCTTCTCACTAGAATGCAAGGTATACAAGGGCAGGGCTTTTGTAAATCTCTTTATTCACTGTAGTATCCCGAGGGTCTAGCACTACATCTGGCATGTTGTAGAATCTCAATAAATATTTGTATGATGAATGACTGAATATGAAGGCAGCTTTTGTCAAGGTTCCCTATCTGTGCCTTATCTACAGGGTCAGCCATGGCCTTGGAGATAAAATAGCAGGCAATCAGATAAGAGACGTGCAACTTCACAGGTGAGAAGACATAGAGGAGAAGTATTTTACATACAAAATGACAAAAGCCAAGGATCCATATTCCAGTGCCTCTTCACAGCAGTTTTACTATCTGTTGATTGAGAAATTAACAGTGATGATGAATTAGTGTAAATCCATGGCTGTATTTATTTAAAAACAGTCTAATTGTGCAGCCCAGGCTGACTTCAAATTGGAAGTCCTCCTGCCTCAGCTACCTGAAAGCTGAGCTTACTGGTAGGTGCTACCACACTGAAACATGTCTAAAATAAATATAGATTGTATTAATCATTCTGGCATTGACCTAATGCTTGGAAAACAGTGATATGTAATTTGCTGCAATGTTTGCTTAAGTGTCTGGCACTTCTTGGCCAGATTTGACTTCTAGCATTGTCTCTTATTGTCTGTGTGATCTTGAGAAAGTTAATTAAACTTTTACCTCAATGTCCTTATCTTTAAACTGAGACTAGGAAGAGACTCAAGTTCATAGAGTTGTTATCATTTTAAATTTTAATCATCATCATCATTACAGGTCATTATTTGAGAATGCAGATAATAGTTCCACATATATAAATTTGCATCCCTCTTGTGGCAACCCTGCAGTGGTTCTAGGAGTCAATGCAACTAGCACAAAGTATCGCTAACAGTCAAAAAAAATGGGTTGGAGGCTGGGTGTGGTAACACACACCTGTAACCCTAGCATTTGAAAGGCTGAACCAAGAAGATTTCAAGTTTTAGGCCAGTCTGGGCTACACAGTGAGTTCTAGGTCAGCCTGGATTATATAGTAACCCACCAGCACAACAACATTACAAAACATTTTTAAAAGTGGGTTAAACTCTAACTAGTTAGAGAATCATAGTGAGAATGGGGAGAAACACCAGAGCAAGGGTGGTGATAGGCATCACTTCAGGAGGGTGACTAGATGTACACATTTAGAGAGGAAGCCAACAACTACAAGGAGGCCTTCCAACAAGTCAAATTCTGACTTAGCTAATAGTTACTGAGGAAGACAGTTACAGATAGTTACCACTGAAGGGCCTTGCTATAAGTTGCAAGTATCTTATCACTCTTAGAGTGTTAGCTCTTCGAGTGTAGTGAGGATGCTTTAATGGTCACCTTATCTGGCTTTGCATTATAGAAAGAAGTCTTAGTAACAGGCACTAGCCCATCACTAGAAGGTTTTTTATGGATGACCTAGACAATTTCTATTCACTACATCCCTTTTCACCTTCTACCCCAAATGAAAACTCAAGAAGTCTTTTGAAAAAGTTCTGGACTGCTAAGCTGTGCTGCCACAGTTGGTAACCAATAAGCAGTGGTACTTTCTCCTCTGTCATTGCTCTGCCCTGAAGAGCTCAGATCATAGGATAGATTAACCAAGGAGCCTCATGAGTCTTAAAGGTTCTAGAGATCCAACAAGAAGGAGGTCAAGGATAGAGATCCATGGGGATACAGAGAAGCAGCCACCCCCAAAAGCTATACATTCACCCATGGAGATAGCACACAAACTGTGCTCTAGGCTTATTAATTTGATGAAGGAGTTGAGCATATTCTGTGATTTTTGCTAAGAATGGGCAGTAGAGCCAATTAAACCTCACCTTCCTAGGAAAGAAACTGGGAATCCCAGCTTCTGGTTTATTTTAGGAAACTGATCTTTCTGGGGGAAAAGATCCTTCAGTAGCACATGGCAGTATGCCACAAAAAGGCTGCTTCTTCTTGACCTTCAGTCCAAACTGCTGCACATACAAGGGATTTTTGTCCCAAACCAAGGACCTTAAAGATATCCCTGTCAGTCTTGAACAGATTCACTGGAGCCCCACCATCATTTCTCCCAAAGTATCAATTCCATTCTCATTGTCATGCAGTATACCTTTTGTAATTGTCCAGTCCTTTCCTTTGCCTGACAGGTAATTCTGTTCTGTGGCCTCATTTGCATCGACAAACACAGACTGGCACCTGTCAGCTTAGCCCCTCAAGCCAAGGATCTGGAGCATCAATGGGCAACCTTCTGAGACAATACTTTGGATACTGAATTCAGAAATGACAATGTCAAATTGGGGCTAATTTGCATAGGCTTATCAGGTTAATTACTACAGTGTCTTCAGGAACTTAAAAATCCTTGAATTCTTATGCAACCAGAATGCTTAAAGTCTGTTGCTATGAAACTTGGAGTGTAAATTGCCATGAATACCATTAATCTGTTCACTAGGAGGTTCATTTGCAATTTGTTGGCAAATCACATGTGGGTCCTATAGCAAGACTGTGAGTGGTGTTTTCTGGCCAACTTGTATCATAATACTTGTATTTTAATACTTGTATTATTAATACTTGCCTGTATTTTGGTGTATGTGTGTGTGTGTGTGTGTGTGTGTGTGTATGTGTGTGAGCATGTACTCATACATGCACACAATACTGGGAGAGGTACCTTATGGAAACTTAGTTCCTGGGTCTTTCCACCGTCTCATAATCTCACCTGGCTCTTTTGGCACACCTGGGTCCTAGAATGTGTATTCTCCAACTTGCAGGATTCCTGTGCAGAGCACTTCTTGGTCCAGTGCCAGCCACCTTATGCAGCATTAGCTCCTCCTGAGACAGAAATACCAAGGTGTCTACTAATACCTTCAAGTCATCTGGCCTTTTGGAAACATGTGCTTTTGACTCAATGGCCTCAGGTTGTTTTTGCATGCCCATAGCCTATGTCTGGAGAAAACAGGATAGGAAAACTGCCTTTAGATTGGAGATGGTAGCCAGACCACACTGGGTCATGGGGAGACTGTTGAGCATGGCTATCCTACATTACTCCTGTGACAGGTGGCATGGCTGGTGACCCAATCTGTTTAGCCTGCTTTCCACAAGAGACTGGTACCTACAACAACTGAAGAAAATTCTCTCCTGATTTAGAACACAAGCTATGGGGTATGACTGAAGGAGTGTTAGAACTACACTCAGAAGTAGGTAGAATCTCAGGGTGACAAACCTCTTTTGGGTAGAAGCATGGGAGACTCAAATATGTTACTAAGAAAGACCTACTGGGAGATCCTTAAGGGAATGGGAAGATAAAACACCCATTCTTTGGTAGAACGACCTGCTAAAAGTTTGGAAAAGCTCCAAATTTGTTTTGTTTACAGACTCTACAAGAAAGACTTATAACAGAGAAGTTGCTAGATGGAAGAAAATGGGGCACTCACAGAGACAGTAATAGGGCTGCTAAGACCCAGAAAGTGTGACTGCTACGGTGTCTTCTTCAACAGTTCTCTTCACCACAGTCTCCCCTTGCCCATTCAAAGTCATTTATTAGGGCTGGAGAGATGAGTTAGCAGTTAAGAGAACTGGATACTCTTTCAAAGGACCCAGGTTCAATTCCCCTACATGGTAAATCAAAACCACCTACAACTCCAGTTTTAAAGAATCTAGCACCCCCTTCTACCTTCTAAGGGCATGAGGCACAAAATATGCTGCACAGACACATATGCAGGCAAAACACTCATATGCATTAAATAAAATAAATAAGTATAAATTTTAAAAAAATAAAATATGAACTGAGCAGGGGTAGTGATTCATGCCTTTAATCCCACCAATTTAACACACACACACACACACACACACACACACACGCAAACACAAACACACATTTACACTTGCACTTACTGTGTCTGGTTATGGGGATATGATGAGCAGAACAAAGGTCTTGTCCTGCCCTCCAGGAACACACATTTTAGTGGAGGATAGACTTTTAGATTAAGTCTACCTAAGGAAAGATAAGATTCAGAGAGGCTTTTCCAGGCAAGATGACTTCAGTTGAGTCTAAGAGGTGTGTTTGGAGGATGCCAGGCAGTCAAGGCAGCAGGGAGCATTTTGAGAAAAGAGACATAGCAAAGTGAGTGTGGAGGGATAAAGAAAAAAAACTTAGCGTGATCCCACTGTAAGATTGCCTTCCTCCTCAAGCAGGAAATATCATTTTGCTTATAAACATCACACTCAAATACCACAAGTGGTCCTAAAAGAAGGTTGTTAAGAAGCATTGGTAACAATTCCTCTGCTTATATAACACTGACCCAACACAGAGTGAGTTAATCTCAAACACCATTATCTACATCAGGATGACACTTTCTGGCAGAACCATGTGTTAAAGGCTGGAGTGTGGCCTGGGTATGTATGCATCTAAGTGGTAGAACAGTTGTGTTGCGTGCATGACTCCCTGGGATCCATCCTCAGTACAGTAAAAGCCATATTTAACATGTATATATGTACAAAAAACAATTAGTGAAAAAAGAGGCCAAGGACTTGGAGAGTGAGGAAAGTTATAAATGTTTGGAGGAAGGAAAGGGATGGAAGAAATGTAATTACTTTACAATCTCAAAGATAAAGTTTTTAAAAAAGATACCACTTTCCAAATATTCATAATACCTTTATTTTTATAATGCAACTTGTTTGAGAACCCAACCAAAATCTAAAGCCATCAAATAAGATTTTTCACCTAAATGCAAAAAAAAAAAAAAAAAAGCCATAGAGAAGAGGGATAAGAAACAAAAGCAGCTTGGTGGTAACAAAGGGAAACAAACATGAAGAATAATATGTAGCCAGCTTTTGCTACTTTGTGGGGTTTTTTTTTCCACCTGTCTCCACCATTTTTCTGCTTCCTTTTCAACCCCCTAAGACTAAATAGGAAAGAAAAAAGGATAGAGAGGAAAGGGGTGATGTTTTTGTTAGACAATTTCCTGCTGTTTAGGGGTGTTGAACTCCTTGAAGCAAGTTTAATCTTCCCTGTCAGGATATCTAATTTCCTTTTCTTGTTCTTCTTCTTTGAGCATGACATGACTGCTTAACAAACTGCAACCAACAACCAAACAACAACCCTCTGAGGCTCTAGCACTTATATACCCTTTGAAAAGTCCCCAGAATTCCAGCTGTCACACAATCACAGAAACTATCTGCAGCTGACCAAACCATGCCTCTGCTGAAGCATGAGGCAAATCATAGTTAGCTGCTGTGAAGCAATCCATCTTCTCACACAAGGGATTAAAAAAATTATTCTTATGATATTTCTATGTTTAAAAAGAAATCAAAATTCTAACTACAATAATGGGAATGAAATGCATAGCATTTGTTACGTATTTTCTTGGAACCAGGCACCTCTGTGAGTATACACATACTCTTCATATTAACCCCATGGGGTACAAGCATTAGTGACATAATTGAATAACAACAATAACAGGTTATGTTATTCCCACTATACCCACTTCACAGATGATGAACAGGAAGCTGAACTAATAAGTTAGTCTTAAAAGATAGAAATCAGCTATCTTCCATAGCTGGGATTCTGGGAACTTATTCTTTCTTCCTGGTTTCAGGATCACCTCCACAGTCCAGAGGTTGTCTGTAAACACCAACTGCTTACAAAGGTGCTCCCTCCACCATGGAGAATCTGGACCAATCATTAACAGAGATACTCACTCAGCTTGTCCTCTCACTGTGTTAAAGAAATGACAGAGGGGAGAGAGGGGGTTATAAAACTCAGATGACCACAGGGCCAAGTCTGAAAGAGTCAGTGAACTCATTAGGGGATGATCTGCTGTAATGCCCAAGAAATGTTTTCTTTTTTCATAATTCTATTAATGAAACAACCCAGGAGATTAGATACAATATTAAATAAAAACTGACACTTTGTCCTATAATAAGGCTAAAGAAAAATGGTGGGTTCTGGGGTGACCCAGAGAGCCTCTCATCCAAAAGGGACACTACCACTTAGTTTTATCAAATTGTTATCTGGTAGATCCTTAAGGCACTGGGTTACCAGTTGGATTTTTTTTTTCAAGAGAAGCCAAAAATTTGGATCTTCATGTGAGATCTGAGGATTTTTACATTTTAAAATAACGTTTATTTATTGATTTGTGTGGGAGCATGCCACTCTGTGTGTGTGTGTGTGCGCGTGTGTGTGCATGTGTGTGTACGTGTGTGTGTGTGTGTGAAGACAGTTTGTGGAAGCTAGTACTCTCCTTCCATCATGTGGGTTTCAGGGATCAAACTCAGGTTATCAGGTTTGGGAGCAAGTGATGTTACTTGCTGAGCCATCTTGCCAGCCCAATATTTATATATTAATATTAAAAAGAATAATATCAAGGGACTGGAAAGGTGGATCAGAGATTAAGAGTGCTTGTTGCTCTTGCATAGGACCTGGGTTCAATTCCCAGCACTCACATAGGCTGGCTCACAATTATCTGTAACTCCAGTAACTCCAGGAATCCAATACCTTCTTTTGTCTTCTGTGAGCAATGCACACACATTTTACACATACAGACAAGTACATAATATTGTTTGTTCTGACCCTTTTTTTTGTGGTGGTTTTATGGGGGAAGGAGGCTTGAGAGAGAGGGAGAAAGAACATGAAGTTAAATGGTTAAAGAAGTAAAGAGAACCGGGAAGGAGTTGGGGGAGGAAAAAAATATGATCAAAATATATTGTAGGTAAAAAAATTTTAAATAAATAATTTAGAAGTCATCAAAAACACACACGGCAAGCCTAACAAAGTGCCCCTGCCTACCTAGCTGAGTGACCTTTGAATAAAGTAACTGGAATCTCATTTTCCCCAATATGTAAGATAGGTATAAAGGCAATACCTGCTTCAGAAGATAATTATAAGAACAAGCTGAGGTCATGTAACTGGAATACCTGTCACATATAACTGACTAATACATGGTAACTATTTAGATGATTTTTATTCCTAGGATTTTTCAGTATACTGTGAAGATGAGCTATTTCGAATTGACTGACAGGGAAGTCCTTACCCTTGAGCTCCTGACATCTATAATATTGTAACCCAGGCAATTTAGCTCCTGCTTGCAGACAAAATAGACTAAGCCCACTTAACACCTGGGTAACACAGTCATGGAGATGTGTGCCTTTGTGTTATGATTTACAAAGTTAGCCCAACCCTGAGGGAGGACTGAGATGGCCTGAAGAATGATTTTCAGGAGAATAAAGGGGGAGACTGAGGCCATACTTTATACCCACTGTATCTTCAGTTCTTCCCAGAGATGCCCAAGGTTTTCAAGAAAGCTGTTGACTGCTAAACCAAATCTCTTCTTTTTCTTTTTCTTTTTCTTTTTTCTTTTTCTTTTTCTTTTTCTTTTTCTTTTTCTTTTTCTTTTTCTTCTGTTCTGTTCACTACTCTCCCCGGCCCCCTATCACCTCCTTCAGCTCTCCTGTTTTTCCCCTCTTCTTTTCCTTTTTCTCCCAACATCCTTCTTTCAAGCCTTTGCTATCACCTTGGCTTCACGTAAGAATTGCCTGAGGAGGTTTTTAAAAACTGCTCATGTAGGGGCCTTTCCCACAGAGATTCTGTGACCCGCCCCTCACACAATCAAAATTCAAATGTGTAGCCAAGTGTGTACATACCTACAATTTCCCTAGAACTCCATCTTGCCCTTAGAGGGTAGTATGTAGAATGCTATGGGAAAGAGCTATATTTCTAGACTCTCTTGGACATTGCACATCATGCTTTCTTGATCACACACACACACACTTACAAACAGAGTTTCTCACCTCTCTGAGCCTTGATCTCTTTTTCCAGCCTACAGGTTTCCTCTGGCGTTTGTGAGAATGTAGTGAATCACTACATCATTTATAAGAGTGTGTTTTGCAGAAGCCCAGCCCTCTCTCCACAAGAGAGGGCCTGTTATTACAAGGTTAAGAAGGATGTGGGTGGGGAGGCAACAGAGGCAGCAGGAAGCAGTAGGGAACAGCATTGCACATGGAGAAAAGGCCATGCACATTAACAATGCAGCTCACAAATGAGAGCAAATTAATACAGGGCCCAGGCAGAACAGAACATTCACACAACAGGGGCAAAGGACCTACTGGCACTGGTAGGCCTTGATAGGGAGAAGGCAATGGGATCTCAGAGGGAGGAAAGAGAGGAACCCAGTAAGGGGGGTTTCCAATGGTAGGGAGCTTATCTGGTTGGAAGCAGAAGATAAGCTACCAAAGAGGGAAAGATAAGAGAAGGAAAAGGCAGGGGGAGGGGAGTAGAAGAAAAGTTCCCCACCTAGACTGGGGAGCAAGTGGGAACATCAACCAAAGGGGGGCAGCCTGTCGCAAGGTAGTAAAGACAGAAAGGCATATCCCTCCAACATTAACACATTTGCCTTTATCCTCTAGCAACTGGTCTCAGGTCATCAAGCAAAGGGTCCTCAAGGCAGGAGCTGCAAAGTATATAACCAGCCTCTTCCTCTCACCTGTCTTCTTTCTCTCCATTCTGTAAATCAATCAGGATCCACCTGACTCAGAGGCAGTCAAGCATCCCTCAGTTCAGAGAAGCCCTGACAAATCTTTAGAAGGAAGAATATCAGAAAGAGTGAGGCAGTGAAATAGAATAGAACCCTAGATAAGGGCAATATTAAAAATTCTTGCATGGTTTCTACCTCAGAGGCACTGACCAGTCCAAATAAGCAGCTCCAAGAATCAGAACAAGGTTTTGGAGAGCTGATATTGGGTCAGAAGCCAGTCTGGAGTGCTAGGAAAGGGAAAGGGGGACCTCAGAGGCCCATGGGGGAGCAACTGTTTACCATTCACTAAGGAAGGAATGCAAGATTTTAATAAGCCAAATGGTGTTACAAGTGTTTCCTGGGGAAATGTAAGCTGATTCTCCATCAGTGGAATCAGTCCTAGAGGGCCTAGAGCAAAGGTTCTCAAGCTGTGGGTCCTGACCCCTTTGGCAAGAAAGGACCTTTTTATAAACGTGGCGTAAGACCATCAGAAAACATGGATATTTATACTATGGTTCATAACAGTAGCAAAATTACAGTTATGAAGTAGCAATGAAAATAATTTATGGTTGGGGTGTTCACCACAAAATGAGGAATTATATTGAAGTGTTACAGCATTACAAAGGTTGAGAACCACTGGTCCAGGGGACATTCAAGCAGATAGCAACTCCTGGAAAACCTAGGAGTCCTGTTTTCTCTGCTTTGCTTTTATAGCAAAGGATACATTACATAGCATCAACACTGTTGAGTAGCAGTATCATGTCTATGTCCATAGTGCTGACTTGTTCTCTAACTCCCCTGCACACATAACGCTAATAAAACCACTGCCCTGTTATCATGACCTACCCTTAGAAGAAGAGCAGTTTCAGTGTCAGAGAGCTCCACGTCTCCTTATTTAAATAGGAAGGAACCTTGGAATCAGCTAGCCCAGCATTCTCATTTTATATGTGGGGAAACTGGGGCTCTGCAAGCAAAAGTGTAAGACCACATAGGTCTAATTCCTGCCAGAGCTGAGATGAATAGCAAACAGTCCCTGCTCTCATCCCAGGATGTTTTCTCTTTCTTTATGTGTTATTATCCCAAGTCTTCATTATATTTGAGGGAAAATGCCAGAATGTATTCAGGGCCAGCCTTACACATAGGTAAATATCATGTGACCAAATGTGTCTCCTTAATTGCCTGCCACAGTGCCTGACATTTTACCATCATGATTCATTCCTTTGGATCTTGAGGCTTTCTGCTCTTTGGGGACAGGAATAAACAAGGGACTGGTTAGTGTTATGGACATTGCTGAAAAAAAAAAAAAAACGCATTGTAAATTTGAGCCAAGCTATAGATTTGGAGAGAGCAGCAGCAACTGGTCTAGGGGACAAGATACAGGCCAGAAAGGGAGAACTCAGAACAGTGATCTGAATCTGGGGCTTAGACTATTCTGCTGTGGCAAGGAAAGAGGATTTGAATATGAATGTACCCAAAGCTCCCATCAAGTCACAAGCTTGGACATTAAAGAAGTTTTTTAGCCACAAGACTATAGTGTGACCAAGGAAGCCCGAATCATTGCTGGGTGGCCCATGATAGGGAGGATGTCAAAAGTGGGAACAGGGGCACTTTATTAAGATAAGCAGCTTGGGCGAGAGGGATGTGACAAGGGACTCTATGAAGACATCGATAAGAGCCCCCAGCCACAAGAGGGATGGACTCTATGGCTGCCAAGAAATGCTGGGTGTGAGATGTGTCTGTTCTGTGTCTTCCCTAGAGACCTACTTGCTGCAGGTGCCCTGGCCCAAGGCCAATGGGCTTGCTCTTCCTCCCTTTGGCTTTCTAGTTTTTCTAGAGCTGTTTGGGGCAGCTCTGAGCTTGGCTCTGCTTCCTAGGTTCCTGAGACTTTCCTTCCTCCTCTATCATCTCTAGCATTCTCTCTGCATGTGCACCTGCATGCCAGAAGAGGGCAGTAGAGGGTATAGACGGTTGTGAGCCACCAAGTGGTTACTGGGAATTTTACTCAGGACCTCTAGAAGACAGTACTCTTTTTTTTTTTTAATTCTTTTTTTTTCCATAATTTTATTTTTCTCATTAGTTACATTTTGTTAATTCTGTATCCCAGCTGTATCCCTCATTCCCTCCCCAATCCCACCCTCCCTCCCTCATCTCCTCCCTGCCCCTTTCCAAGTCCACTAATAGGGGAGGACCTCCTCCCCTTTCATATGACTCGCTTTTGTCAAGTATTTTCCGGACTGGCTGCAAAGTCCTCCTCTGTGGGCTAACAGTACTGCTCCTCCCTTGGGAGGTGGGGAGGTCAAAGAGCCAGTCATTGAGTTCATGTTAGAAATAGTCCTTGTTCCCCTTACTATGGGAAAACAAAGACAGTACTCTTAACCACTGAGCCATCTCTCCAGCCCAGCTCTAGCATTCTTATAGCCACTCTTGAGGACGATCTGACAGGATGTGAGACTGGAAGGAAAGAAGCTATCAGATTTGTCTAGAAACTGGTTTTGCGCATCAGGGTCCTGTGTTTCCTTAGAGTATTTTTGCTTTGGGTAGCTGGGGTAAAGGTGAGTGCTCTGGAAATTTGGAAACTTGTCCTGAAGATACAGTTGTGTATCAGGCATAATGTAGCCAGTCCCTGTACCCTTCGGTTCTACATTTGCAGATTTAACTAACCGTAAATCAAAATATTCTGAAGAATAAAGTTATCTTGCTTCTTTTCCAAAAAAAAAAAAATCTGAAGAGAAATGTGTTTTTGCTGAATTTTATTTGTTGTCAGTCACTAATCAATACGGTATGACAAGTATTTCTATAACTTTTATGTTGAATTAGATTTTTAAGTAATCTAGAAGTGACTTAAAGTATATGAGAGACTTGCATAGATTATCTGTACAGAGTGTCCTGTTTTAAATAAGGGAAGTGAGAATCCCTGTGTTTTTGGTATCTGTTTGGGATCTTGAAACCTGCCCTGTAGATACCAAGACACAATTGTGTAGTAATTTAAGTTGTAGAGATATTTGGGGTGGTCCATGGGATGAGCTAAACCAGCAGAAGACCCCCTCCACACACAAAGTTTCTACTAGCTCTGTTACAGGTCTTAGCTACTTAGGCAGAACACAGAACCAAAGCTATCGTCAAAAGTAAACCTTTATTCTCTTGACCACAATGCTATCTGATGTGAGCTCTGTGTTTTCTGAAGGGAATGTGTCCTAGAGGCCTCACTGGGTTTCAACCCAGACACCTGCAACCTTAGGTTTGGACAATCTCATGGGAGGAGGAGGCTGCTATTGCCATTAATGAGACAGTATGGCCCAGACATTATGGCCCAGACAGTTATACTGATTCCATTCAAATCCTTAAAACCATCTCCTCAGTTTAAGGCCAGGCTATCACTATCTGGGGTATCATAGGCACTGCTGAGGGAGAATGCAATTTTGCAGAGCAGGGGCTGCCTAGGTGCAGGCTCAGTAGCTCTATAAAGATGAGATTCAGTGCAATCAATCTGGGAGAGTCAGCCAGGATTTCTTTTTAGCTTTGCTTCCCAGTAGCTCCCTCCCACCTTGGAGACAGGCTAATCCCTGACATTTGTCTAGTGGCTTTATACTTTTCAGAGCTCCTTCACATCCATTACCTCCCTCCAGAGTCACAAACACCCCCAGAAAGTAGGGCTGGGAGGTGTTATTATCCCTGTTTGACCAACAAGAAAACTAAGGATACATGACTCATTCAGGGTCATATAGCCATTTAGTCAAAAAACTAGGGGCTTTAAATGTTTTTTAACTTCCAGTCTTGTAAAGTTTCTTTCAAGGTGGATTCTCCTACAGGACTGGAAGTATGCTGCTCCTACCATAGTACCCAACACACATAGATGCTAATAAATATTTGCTGAATGAATGGCTGAATGGATAAGCCAGGAAGGAAGAAACATAAATTCTGAAATGGCTCTTACTGTTGCTGTTGTTGTTGTTTTGAAAAACAGTCTCACCATGTCACCCAGGCTGTTCTTAAATTCCTGAGCAAATCTCTGAAACTATAGATCTGACCAACCACACACAGCCATACTGATCTCTTTAAGTGATTAAAATGGGACAAGTATGCTATGTTAGTTAACTATTTTGACCAGGAAAAAAGGAATATGAGATTTTTCTCAATTCACAGATGTCAAGCCAATGAAAAACTAGTGTAACACAGATAGGGAAACCAATGGGGCCTAATCTCCTAACATAGGTTGCCTTCTGCTGCTCATCCTTCACAGAGGAATGGGCCCTGTGGGCCCTTAATCCAGTAGCAGGGATGGAGTCAGAATCAGCCCCACTGCAAGAAGATCCAAGTTGCCTCTTCAAGCTTTTACACACATAGATGCTAATATGTGATGGGGGAGCAAAGTGTCCCCCATAGTGGCTCTTTGAAGTTCAACTGTGAGAGTTACTTGAGAACACTGAATACTGGGTGCTCTCTTCTTTAGGACCTGGGCACTCCCTCTCTCAATGAACTCTTAGCATAAGCTAGACTTCAGAGACTCTGAGCCTGTATCAGAGAAGACCACTGGGATCCAGACATTCTCCACCCAACCCCTCTCCCTTTTTTGTCTCCATGGACCTAACACATAGTAGGTACCTATCAAATGTTAAGAAATGAACTGTCTCCACTAAAGAAGAATTCACAGAGTTGCCGCTTGTCTGGTTAGAAAAATGGAGAAAGGAGAGGCAGAGACACTATTTTTCAGATGCTGCTCTGTGGTAATACAAAGTGGCATTTGTGCAGGGTACCCTCTAATGTAAGATCCGTGTGCTTTCTTTCTTACACCCAACAGATCTCTCCTGAAGCTTGAGGAGTACTTGTTTTGCTCCTCCAGAGCCTCAGTTTTGTTTTCTATACAATGAAGAAGGCCCTGGAATGAAAAAAAAATGCATGCAAAGCTGTGTCCGGACCTTAGAAAGTGCTCAGTCAAGAGGCAGCTGAATTATCCACACACCTCTGTTCCCAGAGGAAGGGGGTTCCCCAGGGACACCAGACTGCTCCTGAGGCCAGCATCCAGGTGGGAAAGAGGGGCTGAGGCTGTGTTTACCAGCTCCTTGCTTAGTTCATCACCTCAGCCTAGGCTCTGAGGCTGAGCCAGTAGCCTCCTTCTTTAAGATTCTGGTCACAGCAGGGGCTGGGTTTCTAAGGCAGGCGTGATCTTTCTCTTCCTACAGATGCCGCTGCCGCTAGTGTCTGCGCTGGGCACAGGCAGGGGCAGAGCGCGGGAGAGGGTTCCTGGCTCTGCAACCATGCAGCCCGGGCCTGGAGAGGGTCCCTGATAGTAAGTACTGAGCCCCAGAAGCCAGGCTAGGGCTCGCCTGGGAAAGGGTCATATAGCACGGCGTGTGAGGGTTGTAAGGTAGGCAGAGATTGCTAAGGTTCTCACTGGCACCTCAGAGTGACTTGGGGGAGGCTCTGCCGCGTGCCCCATCCTTCTGGGATCTTGCCCCTTCCTTGCCCCTTCCTTGCCCCTTCCTTGCCCCTTCCTTGCTCTTTCCCGGGGTGGGGGCGGGGGAACAGATGATGTTCAGGAGGTGACATTGCTCTCCATCCCCCACCTTGAGCCCCCAAGGATTCCTTCTAGTTGCCAAGCTGCCCTTAGGTCGGCTCGTGGCGTTACGGACGAGAAAATTGAAAAGCAAGATGCACTCGGGACAAAGGTTTGGATGCCTATAGCAAAGTGGCAGGAACAGCAGGAAGTTTTCCTGCTGAGGGGAGGGGGGGGTGGGGAGCGAAGAGGGTGTAGAGAGCAGAAAGCCCTTCTAGATGTTGGAACTCAAGCACCCTGCCAGCAGCCAGATCCTCGAAGATCTTCTCCAGGTGAGAGCTTTGGTCCCCTGCGGGCAACTGTGAGTTCACTGGGGAAAGATCTGGGCTTTTAACATCCCTCCTGCGTTTCCCAGGCATAGTGGCTAGGTTGCACTCCCAGGGATCTTTGCCGGTGGGGGAGGTGCACAGGGGATGCAACGTTTGGTTGTTTTTTGGGGAGGGGGCAGCTGAGACCTCAGGGTTCTCCATGCACAGCCAGGCTATGAAACATGAGCACTGTACCCGTCTGGTGGTATATTATTTACAGAATATCATCCATCAGCAAATGAAAATGAGCAGGAACATACCCGTCTCTTGGCTGTGTAAAATTCACACAGTGTTAAGCCTGAGATAACAGGACCCCTATCTCCCCTCTGCTTTCCCACCCTCAGCTACATTGGTTGGGCTCACCAAGCTCTTTACCTCCCAGTAATAAGAAGCCATATGCAATAATAACAACACTAGCTGTCATTTGCTTGGAGCTTGCTATGTGCTAGGCAGGCACAGCTCTAAGTACTTCATATGCGTTCTTTTATTCATTCTTCACAAAAATCCGGTGGTGTAACAACAAATATTATTCATATTTTACAAATGAAGAAATCGATTCATAGAGAAGCTATCAAGGCTATGATCCAACAACTAGTGAGTGGCAAGGTAGGATTTCAACCCAGTCTTTCTTATACACTTCCCTACTGGTAACTATTGGAAATATAATGACAAGCCGGCTTTAATGAAATAATCAAAATCAGGTTGCTTTCCCTGTGGCAAAACTTATTTGAATTCTCTATTTCTGAAGTCAGGGCCCAGTCCCAACAAATGCTGAATCAATCTTTTCAAATCACCCCCAATTACAAACTGTCAAGAAAGACAAACAGTGGGCCAGAATAACACAGCAGATCCTATTACTTGATGCCCAATTATAATAATACTTGCTAGTAGATCCTATAAATGAACACTTACTTTGCCAGCATGTTTCATGATTTAATAATCTTTGTAGAGCTACTTTGAAGTGAGTCCTATAACAAGTCTCATTTTTATAGATAAAGGAATTGAGGCTTAACAGTTGGGCTTCCAACCCAGATCCAAAACCAGAGCTGAAACAACCCCTTGGCAGAGCTGTGCACGACAACAGGGGTTTATATTTCCAGCAGCCCCTCAGTCATTTGCACATAACTCTACACCGTCTTTTTATGAGCTCAGCCCCTTTACTAAAGACGGAATTGCATAGATTGGTGGAGAGCAAGCTTCCAGGAAAAGACAGTGTTCCGGATGGATTTGGGTTTTGTTGCTGTACTAAGCGCCGTGCCTGTAACATCAATAAGTTGTTATGCCTTGTAAGTTTTATTAATTAAACAAATGGCTGGTTTGCTGTCTTGGCGTTGTTAATCCTCTATTATGGCTCTATCTGAGTATTTCTGTTAGGAGTTAATATTTAAAAGAAATTTGCAATGATGGTGAAAATTGTCTTTGTACCCCCTAAGGAGGGAAGGGGGCTCGTTTTGAAGCTACAACTTTAGTGGTAGAAGCTGTGTCCCATGTATGCATAATATTATTCTTGTGACCCACTCCCAGAATGAACCCTGTGAGCTGAAACCTATGTGTAACTAAAACCCCTTAGGGTTGTTCCTCGGTCATACTGAACCCTTCAGTGGAATCTATTGCCATTTCCTACTGTTTCCCCAACCCATTCAGAGAGCTAGCATTAAATAGACTCTCTTCAATGTGAACAAAATGGGGTGTATGAACCCCATGCCTTTGGTCTCTGGAACTATGGGTGGATCTCACTGAAGTTGCTGGAAGCCTAACTCTCCTGCTGCTCCTATGTCGGGGGACCTTCAGGTATAGTTCCAGGGTGGTGCATGAGAAATGTGCTGGTCACTGCAGTGTTTTCAAGTCTCTGGCTCTCATCTCTGTGATCTCATCAGAGTCCATTGCATCATTTCATTAGGCTACATGAAAGGAGTCAGTGGGAAACCATGCTCAAATTTAAAAGTTTTGCTGGAATTTATTCTGTAACTTTTCCCTAATTGCAGTGACTTAACTACCCAGAGGTTTCCTTCTTTGCTGACTCTTCCTAACTATTTGCTAGAATGAATGACATTCTTTTCCTGGAATGTCCTTCTCACCTTCACCACTCGGCAAGGATAGGGGAGATCTGCTGGGAGATACCTTCCTCTGTGTTCCCACAGCATCCTCTGCTGCCCTACATGCAGCCAGGTGACATGTGGCTTGCTGTTTGTTTACATACCTGTCTCCACATTGAACTGCATCTCCCTGGTAGAGGCTGCATACATGTACAGTAGAGGTTTTTTTTTCTAGTGCAGATATGAATGAAGGAATGAATTAATGTTATCCAAAAGCTGCAGAGGAGAGCCCCTCATTCACAGCAAGGAATTTTGCCATCCTTCCCTTTATACGAAGACGAGCAGAAAGAGAACTTACATTATTCTTCAAGAAAGCCCTGGCTCTGTGTGTGTTGGGGGGAGGGGTATTTGTTTGTTTTCGTGTTTTGTTTTTTTTTGAGACAGGGTTTCTCTGGGTAGCCCTGGCTGGCCTCGAACTCACACCAATCTGCCTGCTCTGCCTCTCTGACAGCTGAGATTATAGGCATGTGCCACCACACCTGGCTTGGCTTTGTGGGTTTAATTAATCAAAATAAAATATACTGTAATGCCAGAACATGAAACCTTAGTGAAGGGCTTTCTTGGTTAATAGGCTATTAGAACTAAAAGTTAGTCCTCAAAAATTATCATTTTTTTCTTAATCTTTTTTTAATTGAAGATTCATACAATATGTTCTGATCACAGTTTCCCTTCATCTCCTACAGATCCTCTACACCACCCCACATATCCTACTCCATCCTTCATTCTCTCTTTAGAAAACAAACAGGCAAACAACAAAAAAACCCAAACCAAAATATAAGATAAAATAAACAGTGAAAAAGCACAACACACACATATAAACTCACAAAATCAAAAACCATAATATACATGCAAAAGACCACTGAGATGAAAAAGTGCCCCAACACAACAATAAGAGACAAAAACAATCTATAATACCACCATCAAATTTGCTTTGTGTTGGCCATTGCTGGTCATCGGCCTACCCTTAAATGTTGTTGATATATACAGAGAGACTCCATTAGAGAGAACTTGTTTTTCCTTTACAATCAGTTGTCAGTTAGATACCCTCATGGTTAGAGATGGGGAAAGTATCCATTTCCCCTCTCAGCACTGGAGCCCCATCTGGCTTGAACATGTGCCGGCCTTATGTATACTGCCATAGTTTCTGTAAGTTCATAGGTGTGTCAGTCCTGCTGTGTCTAGAAGGCCTTGTTTCATTGGTGTCCTCCATCCCTTCTGGCTCTTACAATCTTTCTACCTCTTCTGTAGAGTTCCTTGATCCCTGAGGGGAGGTATATAATGGACATGGCTTATCTAGTCTCAGGCTCTTGGCCACCAAAGCAATGTCAGGAATGGATATAGAGAGGGACTTAAATCCAATCAGATAGTGGTTGGTTAATGCCACAACTTTTATGCCACTATTGCAGTCAGATCACTGTTGTAGATCACAGGGTTTGTGGCTAGGTCGGTGGTTCTCCTCTGGGAGGATACAGAGTACCCTCCAGTACCGTGAACACTAGTAAGTTATATAGGTCTTATAGTCAGCAGTAGGATCTTACCATGAGTTTGTGGAAAGTAACCAGTAGTCTTGGCAATAGCATGGGTTGTTTGGGAAGTCCCATGGGGCCCCTTTGGCCAATGACGCAAGTGGATGTAACCCATACCTAGTACTGAAGGTTTCACCTGATGAAAGATTTCTAGTTAGGGTATCCTCCTCCTACCCCTACCATTATTTGGTAACTCACTTAGATTTCTCCTCTATATGTATATATTTTAAGAAGCTTCTAATGTAGTAGGTGTCTATGTGGACCCCCAAATGATTGGTCCTTTGTGTTAGTTGTCCCTCCATGTATTTCCTCCTTACCCTCCTCTTCCTTCTCTTCCCCCATTTTATCTTCCTGTTCCAGTCTGTTTACTGGCCCTCCCTAACTATATATCTTATTTCCCCTTTCTAGGGAGATCCTTCACTCCCTTTCTAGTCCATTACTCTATACCTAACCTCTGTGGTCATGTGAATTGCAGCCTCGGGCATGTATTTTCTGCCTCTGGTCTTTATTCTTAGATGGAGAGCTCATCAACCTCACTCTTCTTTTCTGACCCCAGTTTGGGAAAGATATAAAAATTACTTCTTCAGTATCAGCAGGAAGATGGAATTAAGCAGAATAAAAGGTGTTTCTTTTTTTTTTTTTTTTTTTTGGTTGACTATTTTCTTTTTTTTTTTTTTTTTGACATCATCAATATTGGATTCTTTTTGTTTGTTTGTTTGTTTTTTATTTATTTATTTATTTATTTTTTATCAGTTACATTTTATTAACTCTGTATCCCAGCATAAAAGGTGTTTCATTGTTCTGAGGCTGCAGTTAGTATCCCTGGATACCTCCTGGCAGGGTGATACGAGTTAACCAGGCCTTTCTCTATTCACATATTTTTCTTTTGTCTAGTGACTTCCTGACCTAATTTCTGCCTTGCATCTGGGGTGAACTGATTGAATAGGTCTGAGATGATACACAAGGAGAGCTAGAGCTTCTCTTTCTCTCAGATCAGCCTGGTACCTGTTGGTCATGAGTCCTGTGATGAAGATACCCATTTCAAACATCTAGGCAAAGCACTCAGGTAAATGTACTTTCTTGTCCTCTCTAAAGCTCCCCAAAAGAACACTAAGAAAGGACCCTGTGCCCCATGCAAAACCAGGCAAGAAAGACAGATTGTGGGAAAGACCTACTCACTGACTGAGTTAACTATAGCCTTTTATTTTCCTGTTAGCCTGTACTTGAGTTCATCTTCATGCCTTCTGCTACATATTTCCTGAATGCTTTGTTCTCTGGACCTGTTTTTCATACCCTCCTTTTCTACTAGTCCAGGTCTGGTGCTTCCTCCAGGACACAGCTGCAGCCCTAACCTTTCCCTCCTGTTTCTGGAAATCAGCATGGGTGAAATAAGAGCAAGTAAATAACTTGTATTGCCCTCGCCTACTCTGAAATTTTCCTGGAGTTGACCAAATCAGAGGCTGGAGACATCCAAGGCTGGTGGTTTAGGCCATTGATGCTTAACAGTCTCATAAAGAGGAAGGTCTTGGCACAACCTGATAGCTGAATAGGCCTTCTCTTGGCTTCAAGAGGCTTTGCCCAGAGCCCTAATGTAGTCAGTGCCTGCCAACCAGTCCCCAGAGAGGTGCTACATATGAGTCCTGGGTTTTTGGCTGCTGGTAGTAGCTACTTGGGAAGTTCCCAGGAACTCCTGGCCACACCTGCTCTCCCTGTCTGTCCTCCAAGCTTTGTTTACAGTTAAAACCTTAAAGAACTAAAGGCTGGGATCCAAGAGAAGAGAAAAACTGGGTGGCAAGGGACCCTCTTTAGGCTTGGTATTTCGTGCCAGAGTTCTGTGGTCCAGACTGGGCTCAGAGAAGAGGGGAGGGGGTGGGGAGAGAGAGAGAGAGAGAGAGAGAGAGAGAGAGAGAGAGAGAGAGAAACACTATGGTAAAGAATACAGGCCTGCTGTTCCTTTCCCTGCCAAATGTACTTTTCCCATTATGAGTATGCCCTCCTACTTTCTGCACCTCTCTCCCAGTCCTGTCTGGTTTCCTTGATCTCTTTCACAATAAAACTCGAGCCTCTGGTGACTGGAAAATTGGCCTAAGTCAGGAAAGTGTCCCAGGCCTTTCCTTCCTAATGTTTCCCATTTGTCGTTTACCCACTACATCCCCATGTGTGAACTTAATAAGAGCAATTTTCCTCCCAGAAGAGTTCTATCTTCTGAAGCACTCTGTCTGAGGGCTCTCATTACCATATGGTCCTTGAGCAGTGATGGATGCCTTAAGGGTAACACTGGGGGGCAGGCAGGCATATAGAGGACAAGGGAAGAACTGAAGAGGGCCTCCAGAAAGCTAAGGTGACTAAAATTGGTGTCTCTAGTGTTTACCTTTTCCAAGCCTATCCTTTTGCCTTCAAAGTCTCCAAGACCTTTTTGACCTATTTATGCTGCCTTTTTGTCATTCTCTCTCTCTCTCTCTCTCTCTCTCTCTCTCTCTCTCTCTCTCTCTCTCTCTCGGCTCTATCAGGCCCTCTTTCCTGTTCAGTTGTCTTCTCTTCTCAATTGTCCTTATCTTCATTGCTTATCTCTTTCTTTCTGGCTCAGTCAATCTGTCTTGGTCTCCTTCAGAAATACTTGGTGTCATACATGGAAGGTGGGGGCTGGGGTATCCAGGGTTCTTTAGAATGACATGACAACTCCTTCAAGCTCCCATGAATATTTCATTGTTCTGTTCTCCCTCACTGCCTCCGCCCGTGACAGGTGAGTGAGGGCTAAAATGCAAGGATCTCCCCATTAACTGCCACAGCTCAATGGCAGCAGTTTCAGATCTTGTGACCCAGAATGCCATATGGCATCAGTCTCACATCTGGAACATCCCTAACATCTGTCACCAGACTGGCAGGTCCAGTAAGGAAGGTTTAGGAGTGTGTCTGAACCTATTAGACAGCATGTCAGAATCTACTGAATGTGTAGCTCTTGAGGAGAAGAAAGGAAGAGGAGGGGTCTTCTACAGCTTTCTTTTGGGGACATTTTAGGCTTGCTTATTTACAAAATCATTTCAAGCTCCCAAATATTTGTAGAAGAGATTGCTTTGGTCACTATACTTGCTCCCTTATGACAGGTGACAGCACCTGCATTCCAGCCTACTGGGGAAAGCTGGTTTAGACAATCAAAGAAAAAAAATCCAGATACCAGAAAGTTTTATTAAATACGCTTCTTTAAGCTCAACTGAAGAGGAAACTTCAGAACCATAAAGACCTAGGAAGAAAGAGGGAGCTAGCCCAAGGAAAATAAACAATTCAGCTACTCAAAGACTCTCAGGAGTGGAAAAGACCATCCACTCTTCCTACCCATCCCACTGCTTCTGTCCATTCTGAAAGATGATTGTATACCCTTTAAAGAAAATTCCTTCCATATGAGGGAAATCTTATTCAATTTTTAATGCTCAAACCTCGAAAAAGACTTTGAGCCCTATTGTCTCCTATTCCTTCTTCTATTGTAGTCACGGACCCTTTCTTGGACTCCATTCTCTCCCTACATTGGTCTTTGAGAGATACTTTGAGGAGTGTCTTCTTTGGGCCAGATCCACTGTCATGGTTTGGATATGACAAATAGCCCAAAAGATGTATGCACTGAAGGTGTAGTACCCACTTGGTAGATATGATTTGGGTTCATAAGATAGCTAATCTAATCAGTGCATAAATCAGTGGTTTGGGAGGAGATGATGAATGGAAAGGCCTAGTTGGAAGATGTGGGTAAATGGGTACATGTGCTGAAAAGATGTGTCCTGTTATCTATCCCTTCCTCTCTTTCTGCTTCTTGTTTGCCACAAGGAAAGCTGCTTTGTTCTGCTATGTACTATGCACCACAAGCCTTGGCCTCACCACAGGCCTAGAAGCAGAAGGGCTGAGTTTCTAGGAGAGGCCTTTGTGAGGAGGTGGTAGAGCATCCATGTGAAGAACAAGGAAAGAGATTTTCATTATAGAATGGAATACCAAGTGAGCATGCATTGAAACCTACAAAACCATATACAAAAATAAATCTTCCTCTTTTAAGTTGTTTACCTCAGGTATCTGTTACAGAAATGAGAGTCTAATCAATACAATCACCATCTATAAATCTGACTTTCCCAGGGTAAAACACAGCCAGTAGCCATTTGACAATGAATTGTATGGAATGGCCAGAGATCTCTATTCTGTGTGCCTCAAAATTCCTCCTACTCACTAATGTATTGGTTCATTTGGAAAACAACACTAAACACCAACTATGTGCCAAACACTATAATAGGCATACTGTTAAACAAAAGAGACCTAGTCTCAACTCTTATGAGTTTATAGCAAAATAGCCAGAAAAGACAATTACAAGTTGTGATGAGTCTCATGAAGGAAATAACATGCCACAACAATAGGACAGTTTCCAGTAAAGGCCTCTGGGAGGGAGTGATATTTAATAATAGACATAAAGGAGGAAAGATCAACCATGTGGAAAATAGGAAAAGAGGTTTCCAGGAAAATAGAATACCAGGTGTGCTGGCCTTGGATGGCAAAGAATTTGGTATGGTGAGAAACTCAAAAGTACCTTGTGGGGCCAGACTGTAATAGTCAATAATAAGAATAGTCTTGGGAAATCACAAGGGGCATGCATTTAATATTATTTACCACAAATAGAGAATGTCTAAGAGTTTTAAGCAAGGGAGTGATTGTCTCTGGTCTCAACTATTGCCACACTTATAATGCCAAATTTAGAAGGAGACAAGGGTGATAAGGAAGGCCAATAAAGAGGCAGCTGCAGCAATCCACAGGAGAACGGATAGTGGCTTGCATTAGTGACAGCCATGGAGATGGAGAGAATTGGAAACATTCTGGATATATTTTGAAGTGACAGCTGACAATAGTTACTGAGAAATTGGGATGTCAGGGGTGAAAAAGGAAAGATAGGCTTCAAGAAGGACTCGAGTTTCCAGTTTGACTCAGTGCCATGTATTGAGATGAAGAATGCTGAATGAAGTTTTGGAAAGAAAAAAAAATCAACAGTTCAGTTTCTGCCATGTTAAGTTTGAGATTTCTGGGAGATATAAAAATAGAAGTGTCAGTGTCTAAGAGTTTGGGAACTCCTGAAGAGAAAGTAGAATGTAAGTTTGGAGATAGTATCTACATGTTGATTATGTTTAAAGTGAGGGTGCTACATGGCACCACCTTAGGAAAGAGAAGAGAGAAAAATGAGAACTAAAGCAGAGATCCACAGAACCCCTGTATCTAGTGCTTGTGATAGAGACCTATAGAAGAGACTGTTGAAAAGGAACCAAAGAAGTAGAAGGACAATCAGGAGATGTTCACAGAAACCAAGCAGGAGCATGTGGAAGGAGAGAGTTGCCATTTTTGTCTGCATTTGGTGAGAGGTGATGTAAGGGCAGGACTAAGGGATGGATACCCATAAAAGATAGAAGAGTACCTTAAAAGAGCAAATATGAAGTGATAGATACAAAAGCCATATCATAAGTGATCGGGGGCAGGGATGAGATGAAAGTACTTGTTTGGGAAATTTTTTGGCAAATTATTCTCTGAAAAGGAGCAGGAAAATAGATCAGTAACTTAAAAGTGATTGTGTAGTAGTGGGGGGTGTTTTGGTTTGTTTTCATAAGGACAGAGAGTTTTCATGAATGTGGCAGCATGGTTTTGGAAGTGGCTATTTTAAAGAAGAGAGTGGATACCCAAAGGAGTAAAATGCTTGATAGAGTAAGAGAGGTTGGTACCATAACATACATGACAAGGATTGCCATTGATAGAAGAAAAAAAATATCTTCCACTTTAGCAAGGTAAAGTTGTATACACATAGTGCTGTATGCATTTAGTGGTAGTGGAATGAGAGTAATCTTATTGGATAACTTCTAGTGTTTTAGTTCCATAAGTTGAGAGGTGTTAAAGTCTCAAATTGAGCTGATGGGAAGACTGAGAAAAGAAGATATGAGCTAGGCATATTAGAGGGTGAGAAGGAAGTGGCCAAAGATCAGTGAAAATATGCACCAGATTTGAG
This sequence comes from Meriones unguiculatus, assembly GCF_030254825.1. Lineage (NCBI taxonomy): Eukaryota > Metazoa > Chordata > Mammalia > Rodentia > Muridae > Meriones > Meriones unguiculatus. The sequence continues at coordinate 63,257,613 of NC_083369.1, forward strand.
ACTGTTGGGTTAACATGAAAGCCAGCTAACCAGCTGCACAGTTTGCTTGAAGCTTCCTCCAACTACTGTAAGACTGTATGTTTTTGAGTTCATCTAGAATGAGGTTTGATCTAGAAATCCTGGCAGAGAGAGAGGAAAGGAGAGAGTTGAAGGTGTTTTGGAGAGAATGGTCAAAATTGAAGACCAAGAACTTACAATCTGGGGAAGTGGGGACTCAAAGCTAAGAAAGAGCTTGAAGGAGAAAAATAATGAAGAAGCAGGACAATTTGATATCTAGAGAGCTAGCAAATAGAGTTGACTCAAGAAAGAATGAGAAAGGAGATTTCCAGGGAATGTGGGAAGCAAATAGGTGACCATCATGCATTCTGGTGACTCCTGCAATGGAAACCCTTTGAAAGAAAGTTAGAAGTATAGTACATAGCATAGTGTGTTATGGAGAGTTATCACTGGAGATTTAGGAGTTAGTACAATAGTTGATAATGTCTACCAACATATGATAATGAAGTAAGGTCAGTGGAAGAAGTTGTTTTCTGTGGCTTCCTCATCAACTTATAGACATTGGATTCAGCAATAGTGACATCAAAAGTAGGAGTGGGCCCACTATTGGGATAGCTATTATGAAAACAAAACAATAAACAGAAAATAAGTGTTTGCTGGAGGGACGTGGCATAGGCGCAGTATGGCCAATCCTCAAAAAAAATAAGCATAGAGTTCTCATAATACCTAGTAATCCCAATTCTAAGTTGGATTAATCAGTTTTTCATTGCTGTAACAAATATTTCAGAGAAATAATTTTAAAAGTGGATAAATTGATGTTGGATCATGGTTTCATAGATTTCCATGCACAATTTGCTCCTTCCACTGACTTTAGGCCCATGGCACAGTAGAAATATCATGGAGGAAGGTCATGACAAAGGAAAGCTTCATACATTGTGGCAACCAGGAAACATAGAAAAGGGACAAGATTGGATTTTTCCAGGGTACTTCTCTAGTGACATTTTTATTCATTCAAACAAAGCTCCCTCCTCCCACTTTCTACCACCTCCCAATAACACCATCACATTTTATAGCCATCATGGGATCAATACATTGACTGACTCAGATTCCTGGAATCCAATCACTTTTCAAATAGCAACTAAGCCCTAGAGGCATGAACCTTTAAGAGAAATGAAAATATGAGTGTAATCCCCTCCGAAACTGAAATCAAGGCTCCAGCAGATATGTGTACACCTATATTCTTAGCAGCATTATTCGAAGTAACCAAATGTTGGGAACAATCTAACTGTCCATCAACAGATGAATAAAATATGGCACATACATAGAATACCACAGAGTCTTAAAAGGAAAGAGATACTGACCCAGGCTAAAATATGGATGAATCCTGAAGACATTATAGTCTCTGAAATATGCCAAACGAATGAATTTCTGTTTGTGAAGAGGAAAGCATTCTGGAGATGGATGATTGTGAGAGTTCCAAAGTAATGTGAGTGATTTTAATGTCACAGAACTAACTGTACAACTGAAAACGGCTGAAGTTTTAAATTTCATGTTATGTATAGTGCATGAAGATTTCTTTTTTAAAAGACTGGAGGAGGAGATCATATATGATTAGAAACTAAAGTCCTCAGTGACCTTGGGATCTACATAGAAAGCCTGTAGGTGGCACTAAAGAGGGAGGAAGGCTGGCAACAGGCAGGTTCCTCAGATTGGGGCATTTCAGAAGAAAGAACTAATGGCTTAGAGACAGCACTGGTAAGTACAGAGTGCCTACCTCCCCTGCAGGCCCTGAGGACTTGAGATTCCAGAGAAGGAAACAAAAACAAACTGAAAAAAAATATAAGCAGCTTACACTTGAAAATGAGGGACTGGAGGCTAGACAGAACTCTGATAAGGAGACATAAGAAAAGTAGCAAATTTCTGAGCTCTTGATCTGAAATAAAGAAGGTTTTTGAAACCTCTGATCTTAAATAAAGGCCTGGGGGACTTTTCCTTCTGCCAGCAGAGTTCACATCCCCACCCCCACCAGCTGATTAGTCCTACTCATGTTTACCTCAAGCTGTGAGCCTGCCAGTTCACCTGTCTTTGTCTAAGCTGACCAATCCAACATGAGGGAAGGGGAACCATTCAAGGCAACCAAAAACCACTGAAAACTTCTATCTGTCAGGGATGTTGGTTTCCTTCATACCATGCCTGCTTACATAGTAGCAGAAGAACAAGCAGGAAAGGAATAACCAAGTGGAAAGAAGATGGCAGGCAGTTTTGGAAGAGAAATGGAAAATACATGACAGTTTGCTGTTGACTAAGAACTCCAGAGGGCACAAGGGAAGGGAGAAGAGTTAGGTGGTATTAGATTGTGGACAGGTCATGACACTTAACCTCTCTCAGCTGATGGTTTCACTTTCTGCAGTTTCAGTTCTCTTCATTTAGCTGGAGCCCTGCACCATCAAATGAAAAATTCCAAAAGTAAACAATTTATACCTTCACAATAATTTTAATAGTGCTATCTTAGTTACTGTTCTATTGCTGTGAAGAGACACCATGAGCAAGGCAACTTATAATAACTCATTTCATTGGGAGCTTATAGTTTGAGAGGGTGAGTCCACTACCATCATGGTGGGTATCATGGAAGCAGGCAGGCAAGCATGGTACTGAGAAATACCTGAGAGTTCTACATCTGATCTGCAAGTTAAAGAAAGAGAGAGAGAAAGAGAGAAGAGACTGGCAAGGCATTTTGAAACCTCAGAACCTACCCTCAGTAGCACACCTCTTTCAACAAGGCCACAACTCGTAATTGGTCCCTAAAACAGTTTCACCAACTGGGACCAAGTATTCAAATATATGCATCTGTGGAGGGCCATTCTTATTCAAGCCACCACAAGTACATTGTTGTGGTTACTCCCACTTCATCTCTCAGTCAGAACTCTTACTGTATACCCAAAGTTGGCCTGAAACTTGTTATTTAGCCTAGGGCGACCACAAACTCCTGAACCTGTGGACTTAACTTCTGGAGTATTGGGATTACAGATGTGCACCAGTAAAACCACTTTTCTTTTTATTGTTGTTAATTCCTTACTCTGCCTCACTTATTAAATTAAACTTTATTGTGGGGATGTGTGTACAGGAAAAAAACATAATACATAGAGATTTTTATGTTATCTTTGATTTAAGGTACCATTAGGTGAGAGGGTGGCCTTAGAATATATCCTCCATGAATAAAAGGAGGTCAGTTCTGTGCCTAGTGTCGCTGATGTCACTTACTGGTGTGCTGGCTTCAAAGATGGCTGTTCATAAAGACAGTATTGAAACAGCCCTCCATTCACTGTGGACGAACACTCCACCAAGCCAATCTCACTACATTTTGAGAATGTGCTAGGCCTATAGATTCTTCTTGGCAAATAAAATAAAAATAATAAAAAATAAATCATGGACTAGTTAGCAGATCTGTGTTCATGTCACAATTCCATGTAATTTTTAAGTGTATATTCTTTACCAGGTTGTATGGATCTCTCCTGTCCATTTCCTTATCTGTAAAATAGTCATACTATTTTAGCTCAGGGGGTTGCTATAAAGGTGGAGGTGGATAATACGTGGCTAGAGCCTGGAGCATGTTAAGTCCTCAGTAAACACCTAATACTGTTACTTTACAATATCTCCTTTCAGCATCTAACTTACCTGACTCCCAGACATTTCTAGTCCATGGGCTACACTTTGGCTGACCAAATTCTCCAGTAGGGCCAAATAAATTCCTATCTTTCCTCTCCTTGTCCTAGTGCAACCTTGCCTGTCTCATTTCACAAATGTTTAAAGCTCTCCATATTCCTTCCTCAGATAAATCTGATTCAGCCATCCAGAGCTTTGTTTACATAAATCTATGTGTCTGTGATAGATGATAATGGGTTTTTTACTGATTTGATTTTAGTATTTTTAAAACAAGGTGGCATGTACAAGACTGGCCTCTGTAGCTTGAAGATGACCTTGAACCCTTGATCTTCTTGTTTCTTTGTCCCGACTCCTTGAATTTACACATGCATTCCACCATCCCTGGCAACAGTTTTGTTATAACTGGGACCTTCAGTGGTACAACAAAACAGAGTAGAAACACCTCAAGCCTTCCACTAGACTGTGGTCCTCCCATTTTCTAAGGATAATGTCCTTGCTTCCCAAATTGTAGTCAGCAGTAGCATCACACTAGAGTGTGTCAAAATGTCATGGCTGACTACAGACCTGCTGCCCCAGAATAATTTGGTAATACCCACAAATGATCCATATGCACACTAAAATTTGAGCAGCACTACACAGTAAGAAGCAGCTAACTGAAATGAGAGGTGAGAGCACCTTTACAAGGGGAAAGAGGTTTTCACCCATAGGAGCTATTTCAGAGCTCTAGAGATGGGGCTCCCGTTACTGCCACATGGAGTCCATGGCATCTCATAGGGACCCAGCTGCTTGCCTGTGTGCTGGAGCTTTAGAGCTTCCAGGAGAGTCAGGCTCCAGTTACTGGAATCAGAGGGCTAATTGGCCCCACATGGCTCCAAATCCTGCCAGTTTCAAGGAGAATGACAAGACTCCCCAAGGAGCCAACCAAATGTAAAGAAAAAGGAGCCAAAGGCAAAGAGAGATGGAGAACTAAAAGCCAATGTCTGGAAATGTAACTGTAACATTTTAGTCCTCCTGCCCCAAAGCATAAAAAGATAGAGCATTAGCTCAGAACCTATTTCATTGTCCTGTCAAATCATCTGTCTTTAGCCTCATCCTGCCTAGCAACACATGTTAGTGTGTACTCCAGCTTCTGCTTCCTCTTCCTGCTGCCCATGCCTCTCCACACTCTGTCTAGCCAAAGAGGTCAGTTTAGTCCACAAAGGAATCAAGGCTTTCAAATATAGTCAGATTGTCTGAGAGTTGGGCCAGGAAATAATCTGCCTGGCTAAGGAAGAAGCAGAGTGCATTGTGGGGCTGTCTCTTGAAAAGAAAGGGTATGGGAAGATCCCAAAGCTGTGTGACTTTGAGTGAAGGTTCATTTTCTGCTCCTTTTCTCTGTTCTTCTGGCCACCCTGAATAATGCTACCCGTAATATTGTCACCTCTACATTCTCGTGACATGCTTAACCTTCTAAGTGCTTCTCTTCTGTAGCTATGATCTCATTTCATTTTCCCAACAACACAAAGTGAACAGGATCAGAGACAGGTTAATTATAATGTATGCTGAGCATCCAGGCCTGGCCAGGACATGGCATGCTACTATTCACAGGGCTGGAGCTGTCTTGCAATGGAAATTCTGGGTGGTCAAGGGTCCCAGAGTCTGACAGTTGGTGGTGCTGGGATTTCGGGACCTGCCAAGGAGATTTGGCTCCAGCTGGATCATGGATGTGCTCAGCCTCTGGGTTTCTACTCCTTCTACCTTGAGGGCTGGGGGAGGAGCAGTCACCTCACCTCTTTGGCAGGACAGATAGCACTGTGAGAAGATAATGGATGTGAAAGTACTTTTTCCTCAAATGAGGTAATAGGTGTCAATATGCAAAGAAGCACATGGACCTAAAGGGTCGTTACTATGAGGCAGAAGGAAAAGGCTAGAACTTTTTCTTAGATCACTGAATGGAGAGGGTCACCATAGTGTAGAATGAGCAGATACTTTAGAGACACTAGCTAGAAAAAGGGACAGAAATAAAGCAATGAGGGGCTCATGAGCTTTGGCTGATTCTTAATTTTCTCAGGGCTACCATGTTTGGATAGACCAAAAACCAAGTCAAATTGCCTAGTGTCCCCACGAAGGCAGCCACATGGCACTTGAACAGCTGAGATCCGCTCATCCATCACTGCTTGCCTTCAGTGACACTCCCAAGTCTTCAGACACTTCACAAATTTCAGAGGGACTTGGATGCAGACACTGAAAAATGCAGACCTCAGGAAGGAAGGAAGACTTTCCATTTGGATTATAAAATGGCCTCTTGGGTCTGCGAATAGAGATTTCTCCCCTGACCCAAGATGTGTGGGAAGGTCTAGGCACTGTGAGGCATCAGCCATTTGTAGAATTGAGAGGGACCCAGTTGAGGATAGAAAATGTGTTTGTCTCACCTGGAGACATGATTTTAGTGGTGGAGAATAGCTGGGTCCCTGTGAGAGAGAACTTGGCTGCCCATGCCTTTCCACACTCTGTCTTTTCCTAGCCAGCCAGAACCATCCACACCCCCTCCATGGCACCTTCTCTAGCTTCCCCAAACTTTCTCTGAACACACAAGTTTGACTTCATTGTCAGGTTCATCTGCTGGTCTTGATCACACTGTAATTCTTGTGTGCATTAGACCCTTGTCTTTTCTCTTCCAGATAGACTGGTAGCTCTTTGTAGCCAAAGACTCATAACTTCTCAATGACCTCAGGGATTGACTGCCTGAGGAGAGACTCAGGAAATACTCATTGGCTGGCCAATGTGAGTCAGAAAACTAAAGCGAAACATGTCACAAACAGCTTTTGGCTCATTGGTTGCTCTGGTTCAAAGAGTGACTTTTTCATCAGCACTGGTAGTATCTTAAGACCCACTGAAGGCTGAAGTGTCTCCAGCTTCAGGAAAAGAAAGGGGGGCGTGTAAATCTGGATTGTGAGTGCTTGGTATAGGAGGGTGAATGCAAGACAGTACTGAATACTTCCTTGGCATACCTGCAGCCTCTTTGTTCCCCACACCAAAGCTGTGCAGCCCAGCAGGTTCTCAATCATCCATCATGCCTCAGTGGGTACCCACATTGGCAACCAGTTTATGTCACCCCAGGAATGGGCTTCTTGTTTTCTTTGAGACTGGATGACAGGAGACAAAGGCTCTTTTGAGCAGCAGCCTCAAGGCTGAGGCAAGATGGCAACTAAAGACAATTTTCTCTGACTCACTAAACTTATATATGCCAGCATAAACAGAAGTCAGAAAAGCACCTCAAGTCACCCTCAAAGATCCCCAGTACCCCAAAAATACCTATCCAGGACAACAACAAGACACCTTCCAGCTGTTTTGTGCCTGTCATTTGTCTTACTAAGGTAGGAAGAAGGCAGGGAGCCAACTTCTAGCCATCCTAGCATCCCTTTCCCTCTCCCTAAGATATGAGAGACAGTCTCCAGGCCAAAATATGTACAACTAGATTACATGTGGCTGGATTCATATCAGCCCTGGTCTGGTATGAGGGACACAGCAGCAGGGGTCTTTGCTGGACTATCATCTATCTTTCAAATCTCACGTCCCCCATGAATAGTCTAATGCTCAGCTCTAATTAGTTGATTCCTGATAAACAACCTAGCTGCTTGAACCCACCTGCCACTGAAGTATTTGGAATTCTTAGCTAGCCAACAATTACATCACCCTCACCATGTCAAAGCCTCCCACATCTTTTACAAACCTTGTACTAGTTTGATTAATTAGCTTCTAGTCCTCCAATAGAGGATTAGAACTTTAATTTTAGAGAATAAATATACTGAGGTAAGGAACCTAGGCTCACATGCTATGCCTGAAATCCCGAGGGTACCAGAAGCCAAATCAGGTTGCTAAGATGCTCAGTCCCTTGGCTCTGGCCCTCTATCTTCCAACTCTGCCTGCTTAGCTCTTTTCTTTGACCACCATTTCCTCTTTTGCTAACTCCCTTGTCCCTGGGACCCAGTGTCCCACAGACGCCATTGTCCTTAAACCCCCAATCCTCAGGCTCTTCATCCAAATGCTAGCCCCGGACCTATCAGCCTGAAGAAGACCTCATCCTGGCCCTTGGTGTAGAAGTTTTATACAGTTCTGTGTATTGCTATCCTTTAGGAGCTTAAGCTGTAGGCATCAAGAGAACAGCCTGGAATCTTCCCCAGGTGTGAGGAAAATATTTCTTCTTCCCCAGCCTTGGCTGAGTTTCAGATCTGTCAGCAGCTTTAGGAAGAAGCTCCCCTTCTGGCCCACAGGAGCCATTTTCCAGCTGTCCCATTAAGTGAAATAAGTTGGCATTATTTACAATTGTGTAAAGTAATGGTCATGAACATTAGCATGTTTGTTTATATATGCCACCTAAATAGTCCCTTTTTATATATCACCTAATAGACATTAAAGTTTAAAATTGCACGAGGACTTCATGAAGATGGTCCCCATTCTAGAATGACTTCACATTTCCTTTCCCAAATATTCTCATGATTTTGTGCCCTGTTCCCTGGGGGGTTAGTTTTCTCTAGGGAGTTAATAGCCAATTAAGGTAGGTGATACCAGTTAACTTCTGAACAATATATATGCATGTGGGCTTCTTCTAGAGTCCCAACATCATAAAGAATAAATGTGACTTGCAATTGCCATGTCACCAGTTTCTCCTAAAGACAGTGGCTTCTCCTCCCTAGCTCCCTTTCACTCCAGTATTAACTACCAGGTAGCCATTGCTTCTGCCTGTCCCAAAGCATTTAGGAAATTAAGCTGTGATCTCCCAGGTGTCATAGCCAGAACCATAATTGATGTCCTTCACAGCTGGTTTTGAGGCTTAGTTCCCTTTGCATCTTGTTTTGTTCCTATCTTCCCCTTCCCCCAGTCATGTGATGCAGGAAGAGTGCACAAATGATATGGAATGTGTACAGCTGCCAGCAGAGACACTGCGACAAGTGACCATTCACCGAGACCCTATATATGGCTTTGGCTTCGTGGCTGGCAGTGAGAGGCCTGTGATGGTTCGATCTGTGAGGCCAGGTAGGTGTCCCTCAGAGGGTACCCCCAGCCTCTGGCTTTTATCTCCAATGTTTATGTATCTTCCTAGAAAGCAAAGCTTTCTAGATATATGGGCTTATGGAGTAATTTACCAAGAGTGAGTAAAGATTTACCAAATAATGACAAACTATTCAGGTTGTGTAGCCCTGAGGCATGCAGTTAAGAGAATTTGAAAAAAAAAAAATTTTTAAAACAAAAACAAAATTTTCCCTTTGCACAGAACATGCATAGGAGAGACATCATACCTTGGATGAGAAAGTATCATTGAAATTAATTCAATGAAAAAAAAGAAGAAATTAATTCAATGAGTATTTATAGAATGCCTACTCTAAGCACAGCAGTGTTGTGGGGAATCAAAAGACTTGGCTCCTATAATCAAGAATTTGGGGACCAGAGAGATGGCTCAGTGAATAAAAGCACTTGCTGTTCAGGTCTAATGACCTAAGTTTGATCCCTAGAACCCACATAAATGTGGAAGGAAATAATCAACTTCACAAAGCTGTTCTCTGATGTCCACACATACATAGTAGCATGCCTGTGTCCATACTCACACGTCATACACACACAGAGAATCTGATCTCCAGGCTATGGGGACTATTCAGGAAATCAATGAGCTGGTGAAGAACAGAATTAGGCTTGAAACCACTGGTGGGATGGGAAAAGGAAAACAGAGTGAACCATCTCAAGGCCAGAATGGCAGTAGCAAAAGCTGATGAAGCATCTCCTATATTCTTTATTTCTGTTTGTTTTGTTCTCACAGCAAAGACAGCAAGGTAAGAGAAACCACTCCCATTTTCCTAATAAGGAAACTGTGGCATAGCCAGGGGTCATTAACCTAGGAAGCAGCTGGACAAGGGTTTGCTCAGAGCCCCTCTTCATAGGTGAGGGGTAAGTTGGGTTTGAAAGGGACTGTATGGGATGGGAAGAGGAACAAGCACCCCACCCCCAAGTGGAAAGCCCTGCCGCTGTGAATGAAACCTAGCTGGAGCACTGTTGTGCTTGAATCTTCTGTGCATTGACAGAAAAGAGCTTTATTCCTCCCTTGCTAGGCCTGAGGCCTGAAATGTTTACAACAGTTTCTCACTCAGTCAAAAGGAGCAGCCAGAGTATAAACTGGTCTTGCAGAAATTTGATGAATTTCACTATCCTCAAAGGAAAGAGGAAAATAGTTTTTTTCTATAAGCTTTCTTCAACCAGAGGGCGCAAGCAAACAAAATTCAATATAGGAGTTGGTGAATAACCTAAGGCTCCTGAGTCAGTCATACAGTTTGGCAAGAGTTTTGCCTTCTGATCAGAAATCAAATTTGTCTTGGAAAGAAGGAGCAGGTAAAACTTAGTATAAAAATAGAGTACCAAGAACTCCTACTTTAACTTCAAAGTAAACAGAATTTGAAGACTGGAAAGAAGCCTTCTTTCTTTCCCATCCCATCCCTGAAGAAGGAAGGGACATAGGTAAAGTGGCCTCCATCTAAGAGACTGAGATTTTCATTTGGTTGGTTTTTGTTTGTTTTGGAAACAGGGTCTTGTGGAGCCCTGGCTGACCTGATATCAGCTTTGTAGGCCAGGCTGGCTTACATAATTGTCCTGCCTCAGTCTCTCCAGTGTTAGGATTATAGGTGTGCACCACCACATCCAGTTTGTTTGTTTCTTTGGAGTGAACCCATGACCTAGTGCATGCTAAGCAACCACTTTGCCACCTGAGTTACATCCCTAGCCAAAGATACTTGGTTTTGATAGAAGTAGATATAAGTAATGAGACAAATTGGAATAAGGAACTGCCCCTTAGAATATCCAGTAACCATCATTTATTCAGTTCTCACCAACAGTGATCAGCTATTTTGTATTCTTTGTTTTGTTCTATTTTTGGGACAAGATTTTACACAGCACAAGTTGGCCTTTAACTCCTTTCTTAATTAAGACTGGCCTTGAGCTCCTGATCCTCCTGCCTCCACTTCTCAAGGACTAGGATTAAAAGTGTGGGCTGCTTTACCTGGCTTAATCAGCTATTTTAAGTACTATACATCCATCATCTCATTTATCTTCCAAACATTCTTATGATGTATAGGACTGTCATTTTCTCAGTTAACAGATAAGCAACTGGGAGACATTCAAAGTCCCACTCAAGGTCATACAGCTAGTGAATTGTGACTGCAGGATTACAGTCCAGTTCTTTGTGGCTATAAAGAGTATGGCTGTCAACCCCATGCCCACAATTCCTGAAGTCAGTGGGCTATCAGGAGGCATGGCCTAGTAAATTCCATTGTTGTTCCATTGGCCACTCCTTCTGGCTGTGCTGGCACATGAGTCCTTGGCTCTGGAGCCACTGAGATAGCCTCAAGTGACTATTGTTGTATGTGGGATTAAACCCCATGTATGAAGGGCTAAACGAAATCCTTACTTCCCGCCTGTCTTCTCACAAGATCTTCACAAAGGGTCTTGCTAAGTTTCTCAGACTGGCCTTGAACTTACTTAGTGGCCTTGACTCTTGAAGTTCAGATCTTCCTGTCTCAGCCTCCCTAGAAGTTGAGATTATAGGCCTGCGCCATCACACCTGATCCAAATATGTCACCTGGACTAGTGACATATTTGCTATGTATATGTTTTGAGGGGTAAAAACACACTTCTTTGTGGAGCAAAGGGCAGCACACTTCTTTGCAGCAAGAAACGTTGGGATCTGGCCTTTTAAAATGGCCATGAATAACAATCAGGGCCAGCTTGAGAATGGCACATATCATTTAGCTTCTTATTCTCTTCCGGTCTCTGAAAAGCTTTTCTCAAGAAAGAAAGAAAACTTTCCTAGATAGCAGAGGCAGTGCAGCTTGTGGTACTTCTCCGGCCCACCCTTTATCATAACCAAAGCACATAACATTTTCATAGACCTGTCCTTAACCTCATCGCTGGAGATGGGAAAGGCAGCAGGCAGGTTTCCTGCTGCCTAAGGGACCCATACTTCGTTTACACATTTGTAGGGGATAGCATCTTTCAGTGTTGCAATAAGTTAAACCCTTTAAATCTTAAAATCCATCCCCTTCACTCCAAGCATATGAGTGCCTAAACTACTCTAGAATAAATATGAATAATATTCAAGTGAGAAGATTTCTCCCCCTGCTCTTGTCACTTGCACTATCTCCAGTAGTCTTGAAACCATTCATTTTGCTTAAGGAAACCCCTCAAATCAGACAGAAGTCTCTCTTCCTCTTTAGAACCAAGCCAGTCAAGCACTTACAATTGTGTCTGAGCTTGGGGCCTTTTGCTCCTATGCCATTCTCTGCTAAAGGGGCTCTGCTCCATTCTCTGTCTTCATTCCTCTGTCCTCTACAGACAGAAGTAGGAACTAGTACACCTCTGCCACACCATGCTTCAGTCTGCATCATCGGCAGGCCGCCTCTGGTGTTCTCTCTCTTTATTGGCTTGACCCCCTCAGGCACTGTGGCTTTCGCCCAGACATGTGCTTTCCTGGCAGTAGCTCTGAGCCCTCATGCCTCTCTCCTCTCCTCTGCAGGAGGCCCCTCTGAGGACAAGCTCCTGGCTGGTGACCAGATTGTGGCTATTAATGAGGAGGACGTGAGTGAAGCCCCCAGGGAGAGGTTCATAGAACTCATCAGGTAACAGGGGCCTCTGGGGCCTTGACAGGAGCTGAGCAGTGTCCCCACCCCTGTCCCACCGGTAGCAAAGGACTACATTCTCCAAAGTCCTCGGGAGAAAACTTCTGAAGAAAATCAGCTCTAGCCAATGCTCCTGGCCACCTAGAACTGTGGGTATCAGCCAGTAAGGATCACCACAGGCCCCATATACTCTGCCAGTGACATGAGAAAACAAAAAGAAGAGTTTTCCTGCTTTGTCCTCCCCAACTTGTCTTTGTACCCAAGCCCTTTTGTTTTGGAGTTTTGGAGTTACTGTGTAGTGGGATGTTCCAAGTGACTGATGAGAACCCAATACACCACACACACACACACACACACACGAGAAAGAGAAAGAGAGAGAGAGAGAGATTCTTCTTCTTTAGTATTCATGCCACTTTAATGTCTTCCACAGATGGAAGCCAGTGAGAGAGAAAAGTAACATCCATTCATGAATTCAGAGTAATCACTCTGTGTTTGCTCACCCCTTATATGCACATATGCGTGCACGCACATACACACAAACACACACACTCCTTGTCCCATACCGTATGGTCACACCTTTGTATAGTTTTCTTGATAAGAAACAAGAGGATAGATGTGAAAACTAAATTCTGTGAGCTAACCTCAGCTTGGGGGACTCTCTCTCCTTCTCTCTTTCTGTCTTCTATAATCAGCCTTCATCTTTGCTTCTCTCTTCTTCTCTTGTACTTGGTTCAGAGTGTTTTCCTTCTATTCATCTTTTTTAAACTCTGAAAAGCTCCCTTTTACTTCGAGGCACTCACTGGCTTTCAGAGGCAGACTTTGCTTTCTGTGTGCAGTACAACACTTTGCTATCTGCTTGAGAGGTATTGGAATGCTCTGTCCTGAAGTTCAGAGTAGGTCTTGTTTGCCATAGTCCCCCGGTGACTCAATACCTCTTGTCTCTAATGACTCTTGTTTGTCTCTTCAAGTTCAATTGTCCATTATATTGCCCTACTCTTACAATGTGCCCTTCACCCTCCACTACTACACCAGTGTGGAGAGAACTCTCCTTTACCCATTGGTACAAGCTGAAATTCTGTTAGCCAGGCCCCTGGGAAGTCTTTCTTTGCTTCTAGTACATGTCTTTGTACCCTAGAGCAAAGTAGTCCAATTTTGTGAGGGATTCTGGAGCTCCTTCAGTGTGAAAACAAACTTTACCCTTTTGATAACTCAGGTACTAATGGCTCATTCATTCATCCATTCATTCATTCAATGAATATGTATTATTATCTATTATGTACCAGATACTATTTTAGACCTTAAAGATACAGCAGTGAATAAGAGACAAAACTTCTTGGCTTATTAGCATTTGCAATCTAGTGAAAAGATACTCCACAAACAGTGAACAGGGTAAGTAATTGTATGTACAACATATCAGGAGTAAATTAGGATTTTGAAGGTTGTCCAATATTGGCTCCATTGAGGAGGTGACAGGTGAAGAAAGACTTGAAGGAGGCAAAGACATTGGAGAAAGAAGAGCTAGTGTAAAGGCCCTTAAGACAGGACTGTGTTTGTCCTGAGGGAGGAATAGGGGAGAATCCCCATGAGTCTGGTAAGATAAAGGAAGAAACATTGTAGAAGATTATGAAGAGCTCGGCAAGTCATTGTAAAAAATTTCTTCATAATGGAATGGGAGAACTGGCAAGGACTGGAGCAGGTGACCTATGCCCTTTCGTATTCAAGATTACCTGCTCCCAGAAGATTCCCTCTATAATACAGCTCTTTGCTCTGGTAACTTCCTATATCTTTGAGCTGATTGCTCAATGGGCTTTGCCTTAAGAAATGTGGGAAATGCTCATTAGACGTCCTTAGGCAGGAGTCTTAGACAAAACATGAATAACTACAATAAAGGCTGCTTTCATATTGTTACTGGTGGTGATGGTGGCAGTGGTGGAGGTAATGGTGATATTTGAGACAGGGTCTTCTTGTATAGGCCAAGATGGCCTTAATTTCAAGACCTTTCTCTCTGCTGGAATAATAGGTGTGTGGTGTCAGGCCTGGCACGACTCTCCTTAAATGCCTTTGTTCCTATCAACATTTTAAAAAGGCCAACAAGGAGAAGAAAAACTCCTTTAGGGAAAACTATTCCCATTTTGCTCAGTTATTTTAAAAGATTGTGTATTCCTGGGAGAGAATCTTCATACCCCACACCCTCTTTGATCATTGGCATAATTCTTGTCGGAAGAGTTTTAGATTCTTCATGCTTTTGAATATTTGCTATCTGGAGAGTCTGGGCTTCCATCTGTTGCTCCCTGGCTCTCATTTCTTGGTCCCACAATTAAAACAAATCTGCTGAGTATGAGTCACAATGACCAAATGACCTCCTTTGGGATTTTTCTTTGAGTTTCTCTTCTTGCTTAAATACCAAATGGCCAATAATCATCATACATGGTTTCCAGGGCTCTCTGGCTATGTGCCCTTTGAGTTCTATAATTCATGCCTGTACTTTTCCTTAAGAATTTTCTAGTCTACAGGTAAAAAATTGTACCTAAGGTTTAGTGATTTCTACAGAGAATGTAAGAAGGAATATCAAAAGAAAACCTGAAAAATTACAACCCCAGAGGTAATGCTAATACTACTGTTGAACACCAGTGTGAACCAATATGGATATGGATGGCTTTGTGTCAGCATCCACAAATGATGGGAGGGGAGGCATCCATGCAGATCCTCAGATTACCCTCTGTCCTAATCCATATACCTGAATGCAACCCAGGGGAACATTCTGGTGTTGCTTCTTGTACTAGATGAATACCTAGGGCATGATGTACTGCTCTCCTGTTCCTTTTTTTCTCTGCAGGAGTGCTAAGGAATCCATCGTTCTTACAGTTCTGCACACTCATCAGGTGAGTGAGCCTCTATGCCATCTGCCCTTCACCCTGCCTCCCACCTAAGAAGCAAGGACTCCTTATTGGAAAGCAGCAGCCTAAGATGGAAGAGGGATCAGAAAGTAGGGCAGGCACAAGAGACACATACTTAAATTAACTATAAACTTAGACATGATACCTGTTTGCATCTCCAGGGCTGAAGATTTTGAAGAGCTGTACAGAGGGATGCTCTGTAATGTGTCCTCTGCTTTACCAAATTAAATTGTCCACTATCTCGGTTTCGAGTATATTTTAAACATCATGTTTTTTGCTATGTTCCGCCTTAATGTGCCTATCTCCCATAGAGTCGTGGCAGGTAGTGGGTGCTACTTTTATTTATCCACTATGAAGACTAAATGATCTGTGATATATGAGACCTGATACTGTATTTAAAATTTTTCATATAAAATTGCTAGGATGGCTGAGGATAATAACTAAATGATAAAGTACTTGTCTAGTATGCTCAGTGTCCTGGGTTTGACTCCAGCAACACACAAACAATTATTTTAAAAATGAAGTTGTTTGGGCAGGTAGAGGCAAGCAGATCTCTGTGAGTTCAAGGCTAGACTGGTCTACAAGTGAGTCCAGGACAGTCCAGGCTACACAAAGAAACCCTGTCTTAAAAGAAAAAAAAAAGCAAAACAAATACAAAATCAATACAAAACAAACAAACAAACAAAGAAGTGCCAGTTGGGTTGGCTCACACTGTTAATTCCAGCACTTAGAAGTCAGTAGAAGGTGGATCTGTGATTTCTAAGTTGGCCTAGTCTACACAGCCCCCGGTTTCAGGCCAGCCAGTGTTACACAGTGAGATACAGTTTTCTCCTGCTACAGTCAGTAGCTGGGTGTGTGAGCTGGGGTGAGACCCCTTTTTTATTCTGTTTCTTGATCTGTAAATTGAGGTTTGGAGTTACACAATGCTTCCTAAACATACATTATCATAATAATCAACACAACTGCTATTAGAGGGCAAAAATCTCCCATTTCCCTCTCCTAGACTTTGGATTCCATCAGTGTGTACTACTGGCATATCTCTTTACAGCAGATATGAGACAAGCATATCTCTTGTCTCAAACTCAGAGATTCCCCCTGTCTCTGCCTCCCAAGTGCTAAAATTAATTTAAATCACAAACCCAGTTGCAAAACTTCCAACTCTCACTCCACTTCCAGCCCCTCTGTTCCCCACAAAACTTTCTTCTACCCCAGAACTGATGGCCCACCTCACTGAAGGAGACTGAACCTTAAGAGAAACACATAATTTCCCAGACACCAGCTACAGATGGAGGGGAAGATTTTTCAGTGAGAGGCTGTTCTGCCCAGTTCCCGAACCCCAAAAGACCAGGAATAAACAGACTTTGCTGTTAATACATGAGGTTCTTTTTATTGTAAATTACAAGCTGCAGCTTGGGCCTACACACCCCCAGTGCCGAAACAGTGGGAGCCCAGGTTAGTTGGGTGATATATAGAGTCTGGTCCCTCCCAGCATGCCCAAGGCAGGGGCAATTCCTGCCTGGCAAGCATCTATTGGTCAAAATGCTACATTTTGAATTGATTGACTATAGGAAGGTCCCTACACCATTAATAACCTGGTGTCCCTCCCTAGGGGGATGGGCCAGTTTCCTAGCAACTGCTATCTCTAGTGGGTGGGGAAGAATGCATTAAGGCGGTCCTTCCCCCCAGGGCATTACTGGATTTCTCCACCCACCTAGTTCAGGCCTTAATTAATAATAGCTGCTAATTTTTCTTTTTTTTTTTTTTTTTTTTTTTTTTTTTTGGTCTCTCAAGGCATGTATCTATGTAAAGACAGAACTGGAGCACAGGTACAAATCCGGGCTCTCAAGAATCAAGAATCACGGTTCAAATCAAACCTGGAGCCAGCTGCCTGGCTCCGTGGTGCCCAACTCTTTTCTTGCTTATGTATGTGGGCACACACACACACACCCATGCTCAGCACATACACATAGCATTCACACACTATAACAACTTGCACAATGTCCCAGGCAAGTGGGCCTCATTTATTTGCATTTCACTGCCTCTGAGGAAACAAGCCCTAGCCCTTTGTTAGCATCATACAGAGCGCTTTCCCAACCCTACTGCACAATGTGCAGTTGCCTAATAAGCACTGCGCAGTCAATCCCTACCTGTCCTGTCTTGAAAATAGTGACTACTTCTACCCTCAAAGCATTCATTTTCTAAGGTTAGAATTGACTAGGCTGAGCCAAGCGTAGTAGGTCACACCTGTAATTCCAACACTCAGAAGGCAGAGGCAGCCTGGGTTACATGAGACCCTGTGTCCACTCTCCCTGCCCCAAATGTTTAAAAAAAAATGCTGCTCTGATTAGAGGTACATGGCTACTCTGTTAATCTTGTCTTCTCAAATGTCACTTTTTCAAAGATGCTTTTCTTGACTACACTTTCCCACACCCCTTGCTATTTGAGACATGGTTTCTCTGTGGTTTCTCTGGCTGTCTTGGAACTCACTCTATAAAACAGGCTTGTCTCAAACTCAGAGATTCCCCCTGTCTCTGCCTCCCAAGTGCTAAAATTAAAGGCATGTATCACCACACCTAACTTGACTACCCTTTCTAAGTCAGCATCTACCCATCATTATACCTGACTACTGTCTAATTTCTCCTCAAATTCAAACACTGTATTTTAAAAGCTTTTCTTTTGAACTAATTGAAGTAACAGAAAGTAGCAAATTTATTATAGATGTACCATGTGTATTATATAGCCTATAATGGTTACATCTTCCATAACTATAGAACATAATATCAAAATTAAGAAATCAGAGCAATGGCTCATGCCTGCAACCTTATATAGTCTGCTGACAGAAGGTGTGGCCCAGATTAAAGGTGGATCTTCTCACCTCAAAAGATTTCATTAAGAGGGCTGGAGAGATGGCTCTGAGGTTAAGAGCACTGGCTGCTCTTCCAAAGGTCCTAAGTTCAATTCCCAGCAACCCCATGGTGGTTCACAACCATCTATAATGAGATCTGGCACCCTCTTCTGGCCTGCAGGCACACATGCAGTAAAATACTGTATACATAGCAAATAAATAAATAAATTTAAACCTTTAAATAAATAAATTTAAAAATGTTTCATTAAGAAAAACCCAGTGGCAAGTGGGTTCCCTAGAGCTGTCTCAGCCATGAACTCAGTGGGTGCAGCCTTACCAGTTCACAGAGGAAAACAATGCACCCACTCCTCATGAGACCTGATAAGCTAGGGTCAGATGGAAGGGGAGGAGGATCTGCCATATGGAGGAGGACCTGCCATATCAGGGAACTAGGGAAAGGAGGGAGGGTGGGACTGGGAGGAGATGAGGAAGGGAGCTGCAGTGGGGATGCAAAGTGAAAAACTGTAATAAATAAATACATAAATAAAATTAAATTTTAAAAAGAAAAAAGAAAAGATTCCTCACTGGTGTCCAGTCAACCACTTGGGTTTTAGTTTATTCCAGATGTAGTCAAGTTAGCAGCCAATAATAGTCATAACACATAGCAAGACCCTGTCACAAAAAGAATAAACACATGTAATTTTTTTTGGGGGGGGAAATCATATCATTGATTCTATACATATACACAGTTTCAATGGTACTCTTACACATCCACCAATCAAAAGACTGGAAAAACCTACCACCAAAATAGATTCCTTATGCCCTTATATAGACAGACCCTCCCCTCTAACTTCATCTGAAATCCCTGTTAATCACTAATCTGTTCTCCATTTCTGTGTTATTTCAAC
The DNA here is from genome assembly GCF_030254825.1 of Meriones unguiculatus. Lineage (NCBI taxonomy): Eukaryota > Metazoa > Chordata > Mammalia > Rodentia > Muridae > Meriones > Meriones unguiculatus. The sequence continues at coordinate 63,276,562 of NC_083369.1, forward strand.
AATACCATGAAAGTGGAACAATATGGTATAATATCACATGGAACCTTGGGGACTTAGCTTTGTTTCACTCAGCATATTGCCCTTGAGATTCATTCAAATTGTGCGTAGCAATATTTTGTTGTAGAATAGTATCCCATGGAGTGAATTCACAAGTTTAGTTAATCATCCACCATTGAAGGGCATCTGGGTTGCATCTAATTTGAGGCTATTATGAATAAGGCTGCTATAAACATTTGTGTTTCTTGTGAGTACAAGTCCTCTTTCCTCTGGGATAAATGCTCCAGAGTGTGATTGCTGGGTCATATAGTAAGTATGGGTTTAGTTTAAATAACTGCCAGATTGTTTTTCCAGAGTGACTTTTTCACCTCACATTCCCTTGAAAGCATTATATTAATATGTTTGTTATCCATGACTCTCATTAGAATGTTACCTCAAAAAGGGTGAGGACTGTTTTCTTACTGCTATATCCCAATCACCTGGAACAGGACCTGGCACCAAAAAAAAAAAAAAAAAGTATTAATAAATGCTAGTTAAATGAAGGAAGCCTTTTAGCTATATAGACAACTTTAACTAAAAGTAGCAGACTGATATGCAGGATGAAGAATCGTACATTTTCACTATTTCCATCCTAACCTTCCTCCTTCCTATTCTTCCCACAAATGATGCCAGACCTACCCCACTGTGTGGCCCCTTTGTGATGGCCAGGCTGCTTTCCTTCTCCTCTTTGTGCATTTCCTAGTTCTATTCTCTTTGTGTTGTTTGACATCTCTTCTAATAATGTCCATTTCCTTTAAAACTTAGCTGATTATGCCTATCTTTCAACCAGAATTGCCCAACTAACCTGGATGAGAGTTTCTAATTAATTCACTAATTTGTGGATTATTTATCAAATGTCTACTGTTCTGGCCACTTGCATAGGCTAGCAATTTTGCAGCTCAGAAAACATGCCCAGCCCTTACCTTTGGGTAGCCCACATTCTATTTCTTGGCTTTGTTCTCTCCAAATCCTTGGAGCATAGAAGTGGGTAGGCACATACACAGGTGGTGTAGTAATCAAAACCATTAGGCACCAACCAATCTTGGAGGCCTCCTAGTTGACCAGGTGTTAACCCTTTATCTGTTTTACATTTATAAAATGTTCGCAGGGAAATGTCCTAGGTCAAGTGGCACTTAGGAAACTTAAGGAAGCTATTATTTACCAACCATTTTGAAAGAATACTAAATATGTGACAACCAACATGGCCAAATTACTACATCCCAACTGAATGGAAGCCTTGCATACATACATGTACATTTCATCCTTCTTGAAGACTTTGTGCACATAAAATTGCCCAGTCCCTGGATTTTATTTTATAACCTCCCAAATCAATATCCATGGTGTTCTCCTGGTTTCTTGTGAACATGCACAGGACATGAAAAGTTTCAGTTGTCTGATACATGGTTTCCAATTGAGGTAAAGCAATGAACAGTCTGCTTCCTTATGTCAGCCCTCAAACAGAGATGCCCAGAGGAACTGAGCATATTAGTTCATTCGTCCCATATGCTTGGAAACTGAGGTAGAACGATCACTGTGAGTTTGAGGTCAGCCTTGGCTACATAGTTCTAGTCTAGTATGAAGTTCAGAGTGAGAGCCTGAGGTAGGAAGAGAGACAGACTGTAAAAGAGTGAGAGGGTAGAGAAAGAGATTCCTAAAGGATGAAGACAACAGGGCATAATGCAGAGTAGGAGATGCTTCTGCTATAGGACCAGTTATCAGAGTTTGAATCCTGAGTCTAGAACCTATAAGTGAGATGGCCTCAAGTAGGATATTTAACAGTTGTGATTCCTAATTTCTTCTCCTGAAATAAAGGAAATGGAGTCTTCCAGGTTGAATTATTTTGAATGTTTAAGATTTTAATCTGTGTGAAATAGTGGAGCAACTGTTCGCCATGTGCTAATTAAGTGTTTACAGCTGTATAGAACTACTTTGTCAAACAATTTTCAACCAAGAGAATCTTGTCTCTCAAGCTATAGTGAAAATTTCTTGGAGATCCCAATATATATTCAATATTATTCCCTATATCGTGTGTTTACTGAATCCCATAGGGGATTCTGATGCTCAATGAGATTTAGCAAACACCGGACCAGATGATCTCTAAGGCTTCTCCCTGCTCCAGCTGATAATGGTCTAATTCTTGCTTCTTCATTTGTTGCCTGGTAATGGGTCCTGGCCCTGGCTATTCATTAGAACCATAAGAGAAGCTCTTAAAACCATTTAGATTTGAGTTTTATCCATGACTAATTGAATTACAAGCTCTGGGGATGGGCTCCCTGGTATTTGACTTTTGAAAAGACTCCCCAAATGATTCTAGTCTCTTTCATTTGACATTTTCCTCTTAACAGAATAACAGAATGAATTGTACAAGAGCAGGAAGTATTTTCAGAGGTCACCACACCTCCACCTCTCTTACATGTATATTTATGTATTAAGGCTTTTTTTTTTAATCTTTTGTTCTGTTTTGTTTTTCAAGAAACCTTGTTTCTCTGTGTAGCTCTGGCTATCCTGAAACTTGCTTTGTAGATCAGGCTGGCCTCAAACTTACAGAGATCCACCTACCTCTGCTGAGATTAAAGGCATGTGCCATCACTTCCCAGTGCTTTCATTAATCTTTTGATGACCGACTATCTCCCCTTGAGTATTCATTAATCATGGTGTCTGTAGATTTCATCACGTGGTAGATCCTCAATGAATGTCAAATTTTAAATAAAGTACTTTAAATAAAGTACCTCAAATTGCATTGATAAAGCAAGTAAAGATTGTTCCCTCTAAAGTAGGACCAAGTAAGAATGACAGAAAGAACCAGAATCCCTTCTGCTTAGAGCTGTCTTCCCAGAAAAAGCTCAGAGTGACAACAGAAATGGGTTTTCACACAGCATTTTGAGATACTTAGGAAGTCTAGTCCCATGGTTTTAAGGCATGGCACTTAGGCAGATGGTGAGCACCCAAATTATACTTTCTAGATTCATGAGCTAAATCGTCATTAATTATAGCAATCAAACTAATATATTTTATGCTGAGTCTACTATGCTCTTGGTGCTAAGAGACATGGTGATGTTAAATACTATCTCTTATAACCTGATTGAGCAGATAAACTGTGGCAGTGTGGGTTAACCAAAAGACTGAAGGAAATGCAGAAAAGTAAACCGAGGACCTGAAGAGGAATCCAGAACAAAGAAGTGAAACGATTTTATTTTTGTTGCTTTGTTTTAGATTTTCAGTTTTTGTTTTGTTACTGAGATTAGTCCTTCACTATGTAGCACAGGCTGACCTCAAATGTTAAGTACTCTCCTTCCTTAGCTTTCTAAGTACTGGAATTACAGGCATATGTCACCACATTCTACTGGAACTAGGTTTTGAAAAATGGATAGCATTTAGTTGGTCAAAAGGAATATAGGGATCCCCAAAATGTAGGGATAAGGAGCGATGGCTTGAAGTTAGTGTAGTGTAAAGAGCCAAGCAGAATTGCCAAGTACCACTGGTGGTGAAATTGGAGGTGAGGAATGAGACTAGGTGAAATGTAACTTGGGGAAAGCTTGCCGGTCAGGAGAGGATATATTCATCACTAGGTAGACCTGAGTGCTGAGAGACAAGCACTCTGGTTCCCATCTGGTGTAACCTGGATGGCCTTCCTTTATCTTAGGAGCCCACAGTGGTTGCTATGGGAATTGATTGTAAGCAGGCTCAGGTGTCAAAGACAATGAGGCAGCAAAAGGCCAATCATGAAACCAGTAAAGCTTCAGGAAAGAAACTGAGCTCCATCTTGCAAGAATCAAAATGCATCCTTTAATCTACTGCTCTCAAGTCTCCCTACCCCCCTGAGGCTCTGGTAGCTACTGTTTTCCTCTCTACTCCATGACAGCAACCATTTTTTGGATTCTGCAGTTATATAGAAGTAATGAGTTCTGGAGTTCTATTGCACAGTGACTATAGCTAATAATAATGTATATTGCATCACACTGCATTAGATGATAGGTTTTACCACAAAGAAATGACAACAGTGTGAAGTGCTGTTACTCTGGTCTTATCATTACACAATGTATACATGCATCAAAATATCACATTGCTTTTAAATACTTAAAACTACTATGCATCAAGTAAAATAAAATCTTATAAAAGCGGGGCTCTATCTGGTCATGAAATATTAATGTTTGGCCCTACATACTTGACTTCGACCAAAATATGAGTGATCACAACCCTAAAGTCTGTGCTAATAGAGCCACCAAATTAAAAAGAAAAATGCTCAGAGAATCAGCAGCTGCTGAATTCAGCCCTGAGGGAGAGGCAGGCTCTTTCCTCAATTCCTTATTTCACCTAGGTCCTGGCTTCATATTTGCTTCAAGGGGCTCACAGTGGCCCCAGAGGTACTTAGCAATTCTAGTCCCGTGTTCCAGGACAAAATTCATCTTAGCCAAAAAGAATGCTTGTTGCAAAATTAGCCTCCCAGATGCTGGGAGGAAAAATAGGGTCAGTGAAGAGCGCCAATGTCTTAGCTCTAAGGTATTTAGTTAATCTATACTTAATGGGTTAGGACATCTTCACAGTATATGTTCGTGAGCCCCACTCTCCCAGAGATTCTGATTTCTAAGTGGTGTGAGCATGGGCCAGGGCTTCTGTATTTTAATAACCATTTCCTGTGGTTCTTATTATTGGATAAATTTTAGAAATATTGTGCTAGTACATGCTAATATTAATAAAGGGGTAAACATGTTTGTAAAGAACTACATAGTAAATACTTTAGTATTTGTAAACTAAACACAGTAATTCCAAAGCAGCCACAGGCAATACATAAATGAAGATGGTGACTTTGTTCCAATTAAAATTTATTTACAAAACAAGCAAACACAAACATGCAGTGGACAAGATTTGGCCTGGACAGGCCTACAATTCACTGGGCCCTAAAGCATTGGTTTGCATGCTTCAGAGTTTTACGTCAAGGGATCACCCTAGTATTACAAACTTCAGGCCCCACAACTGACCTCTGATGACAAAGTGGGACAGGGAGACCTTTTAGAACCACTTTATAGCCCTTTGGAAGTCAGACCTCACCTGTATTTAAAATATGACTGTCACATCTAGCAGAGACCAGCTGGCAATGAGTGAGTCACCATCAGCAATTGAGACTGAATACTGAGACTAGGATGAAGTCTTTGAGACCAAGAAGACAAGGGTCAATGAGGAATGAGGCATAAACAAGCTGAAAATAGCTCTGAAACAGACACAGCAAAAATGATTATAATCCCTGAAAGCTCTGGAAATTCTGCCTCATTTGTGGTTTTGCTCTTGTAAATACCTGAATATTTTCCTTGTGGTGGTATAAACGTTTCTAGGACTGAGTGAGATTTAGATTTTTTTTGTAGGAACAGCAGCAAAATTGTTGACCCCTCCACAGTGTATATATACATAAAACAATATGTTCCTTGTTCAAATCGATTGCATAGGACTAAGGTAGAACAGAAAGCTGGCAATGAAAAGTCAGGAGTGGACTTCCAACTTCAGCCTGCTGTAGGGGGGACAATCACTAAATCAGGATTCAGAAAATTGCAGATCTGTTTATTTGAATATCCTAAGGCAGCCTACTCCTCTTTTTCTGAGCCTCCATTTCACATGTAAAAACTGAACAGCCCACTCAGGACCCTGAGATGCCTTGCTCTACTCCGTACCATGGAGAAAATTAACAGCATGAGGCTCTAGAGAAGGGAGATGGACAGGCACTTATCAGGTCAGAGTCCACGAGCTTTGTGTTTATGGCACCTTAGTTAAAAACAGCTGACTGAAACTGAGTCTAGCACAGTTGCCCAAACAGAGAGAGCTACATATCTATCTGACCCATTTCCTTTGCCTCTGTCTCTGCCAGATTCCCCCTCCACTCACAATTTGAGCACCTAGCCATGCAAGATACAACAGCATTGACCTTACTGAACAATCACTCTAGGGAACGATATCCAGCCCTGGATTTTCTATTGTCTGCTGCCAACAAAAGCCTAAGATTCCTTTAACTTGATAGTTCTCAGTCTTGGCTGTAGTTTGAAACCATGAGAAGCTTTAAAATATTATTTGACATGAGATCCTGTCTCAAAACAACCCCCCCCACACACACACACTGAGGCTCTGCACTGACCAAGTAATTGGCTTGGGGTAGGGTCTGGGCCTTGGAGGCTTTTAAGAGCTCCTCCAGGCATTTCTTCTGTACAGCCAGAACCAAGACCCACTGCTGGAGTTCCTGCTGGACTCAGGTAAAAAAAAAAAAAGTGAATATTCGTGATCTGTGCTCTGTGGGAGATGTGATTGCCAACCCCATTGGGCATAGCTAGGCCCGTGGCTGACATGATGAGGACAATTTGTTTCTGATGTGTCTTTATCTTAGGGCCCAGCCCTCCTGTGGCTGATCCAGTAAAAGAATCCTAGCCACAAACGGCACATAATACCTTAATGCACTGCTTTTTCCAGCTGCTACGGACCTTTGTGGGATTAATACAAAAGAATCCCTGATTGAAGGACTCAGAGGCTTTATGGCAAGGCCCTTATATATTCCTCAGACTTCATCTCAAACTATGACAACCCTGCTCTTCCTATGGGCTTCTTTTGTTTCTCACTCCCCATATCCAACTTATAAATGTATGATCTTGATTCATTATTCAAAGTATTTCCAGAATATTTGCACTTAGTCCTAATGTGACTTGTTGTGCCAGGGTGGGTTGGTATGGGGGGAGGCTCCCCTTTTCTGAGGAGAAGGGAATGGGGTAAAGGGAGAAGAGGGTGGGAGGGTAGAACTAGGAGGAGTGGAGGGAGGGGGCTGTGATCAGAATGTAAAATGAACAAACAAATAAATTAAAAAAATATTTCCAGTGTGTACTCACTTTGATCATCTTCATTATCATCATCTTACCCCATGGCAGCATTATATTTTAAGTGCCTCACTTCAATCACAAATACAACATTTAGACATGCCTAACAGATCTTACCATTAGCCTCCTACACTCCATTTTCCTCACAGCAGCATCAAACACACACACACACACACACACCAAACCCTGTCTACTTAAAACTCATCAATGGAATGAAATCCAGAGTTCTCACCATGACTTACAAGGCCTTATATGACTCAGCTCTCAACTGCTTCTTAGAGCACATCACCTCTGTTCCCCATTTTATCACTGTATTCCAGTCACAGGAATTCCTATACACCTCAACCCTATGCCTGCCTCAGAGTCTTTACCAGTATTTTGCCCAGAAGTCTCTCTCTCCTGATAGCCTCATACCATCTTTGCCTTATTTCTTTTTGGTCTCTAATAGGTCTTTCCTAACCATAATATGTAAACTACTTCCCCCTCCCCTAGAATGTGTTTGTATATGCATGTGTGTACATATGTTTTTGTATTCAATCAATACATGATGTCTTTGAAGACATACTCACACCCATGTTCCCTGTAGAATTGTGGATAATACTCAAGATACAAAATCAATCTAAGTGTCTATAGACAGAAGAAGATGAAAAGAAAATGTGGTACATACATACAACAGAATATTATTATGATTCTAAAAGAAGAAAACTGTTAGAAGGCCCTAGGTTCAGTCTTCAGCATTGCAAGGAGAATCAAAAACAAATTCTGTCATTTCTTACATGGATGAACCTAGAGAACATTGTGTTACATGAAATAAGTCAGGTACAAAAAGACAAAGACCTCATGATCTCATTAATATATGAAATCCAAAAATAGCAGAGAATTGCAAAAGCAAAGTAGAATTGTGGTTACCAAAAGCTGGGGGCAAAAGTGGTGGATGGGAAGATGCTGTTCAGAGTACGAAGTGTTGTTTAGAGAGGTGGAATGCATTACTTTTTAGATATATTGCAAAGACACTTTACTAGTTAATGCAATTGCAGGTTTCAAATGGCTAAAATACAACCATACTGTGCCTATCTTCGTAATTCTCTTATGTAGTCTTCTAGCCTGCTTTTTCTTACAGTAGTTCCCCTCCTTATCTTCAAGGATATTCCAAAACCCCAAATCAATGTCTGTAGCATGCACAATGCACAGTACTGAATCATATATATATATATATATATATATATATATATATATATAGACTTTTTATGTGTGTGAAATATATTAACTTTTCATCTGTGTGTAATATATATGTGTATGTGTGTATTAAGGTTTAATTTATAAATTAGGCATAGTAAGAGATTAACAACAATAACATTATGTAATAAAGCAATTAAGAGCTAAGTGGGGCACACGCTTTTAAGCCCAACATTGGGGAGGCAGAGGCAGACTGATCTCTTTGTTCAAAATGAGCCTGGTCTGCAGAGCTATTTCCAGAACAGCCAGGGCTACAAACAGAAACTGTCTTGAAAAAATGGGGGAAGAAAGAAAGAAAGAAAGAAAGAAAGAAAGAAAGAAAGAAAGAAAACAATTATAACAGTGTGCTATAATAAAATTTATGTAAAATGTACTGTTTCTGGAATTTTCCATGTATTATTTTTGAACTAAAGATAATAATCAGTGACTGACACCACAGGTGAAACTGCAAGCTAGGCATGATGGCGTATGCCATAATTCTGGAACATGGATAGTGGAGTTCGAAAGCCCAGAAGTTCAAGGTCATTCTTGGCTACATACTGAGTTCAAGGCCTGTCTGAGCTATATGAAACCCTGTATTTAAAGAAAAGGAAAAGGAAAAAAAAAAAACAAAAAAGAAAAGAACAAAATGTAAAATTGCAGAAGGGAGAACTACTGCAGATATGTGCTATATAAATTATATTTATTAGCCATACATAGTACTGTACAGTTGTAATCCTAGCACTTGGGAAGCTAAAACAAGAGTATCACAAGTTCAAGGACACCATGGAATATATAGCAAGACTCTATTTAAAAAAAAAAATTGTCTCTGATAGAATAGACACATCACAAGGCCATAGAATTTGATCAGTCTTGCTTACTCCTGTATCCCTTATCACCCAGAACATTGCCAGACACATTATAAAATGCACTTAAATTAGTTAGAGGAATAAACAAGTACCCCTAAAGACAAGACTTCAGCACGACTCTTGTATTTCCCAGTTGCTAGGCTGTCTGCAGCTCAGCAGAAGAGTAGAGTCTGAAGAACACTTCACTTGTTCTCCACGGGGAATTGGGCCCAGGACGCCCCCATAGATACCCAAATCCATAGATGCTCAAGTCCTTTATATATTTATATATTGTACATATGTATATATTTACGTGGAACCTACCCACATCATCCCAAATACTTCAAATCATCTCTAGATGATTTCAGATTCTGAATACACAGCAAATGCTATGTAAATAGTTGTTACTCTGGCTTTTTTAGGAAAGGAAGGCAAGGAAAATGTCTGTATGTGTTCAGTAGAGACAGAGGGTTTGGTATTGTTGTTTCATGTATTTTTAATCTGTTCTTGGTTGAACGCAAGGATGCAAAGCTGTGGGTAACAAGGTCTGACTGTAGTTTACAGTGTTTGCTAATCATGCTTCCTGCTGAATTTTGGGAAAGTTTTCAAGAATAAGAGAGCCTGACTGATTCTTTGGGCATTTCATGCAGAATTGAATAAACAAAGTGATGCAGCATTCAGAAGTAGAAAGCCAGGGGCACTGAGCTAAATCGCTCATATCTCTCTTCCTGCGTAGTTCAGAAAGTGGGGATGAGTCATTTTGGAGGGCTGCGTTTTCTCTCTCTCTCTCAGATCTCAAAAATGTTTGGTATAAGTCTCCTTTCTAGGGGCGTATCTGTGAGATGAATAACATTATTTCCATAAATCATCTGGCAAGTTTTTATTCACACACAATAAAGTCTACTATTTAAGTCAATCTCATATTTTTTTAAAAAAGTGTATATGTAAAAATTCAATGTATATGATTTCTGAAGATTTTTTTTGTTTTGCAAACCTCCTTAAGCATAGAGCATTCATAATGGGATCCAATTCATCCAAATTCAATTCCTGCCCAGTTTTTACACAACACACAATCATACGGGGAGACAAATAGCACATTGCCTTGTAGTACACTGCCTTGTACTAAATAGGTAATCAACACATGTCTATTGACTCATCAATCAGTAAGGCAAAATATCTCTGTACTGGCATTTTTTGAGACAATATCTCACAATGGTAGACTGGTCTCAAGCTCATGATCTAACGGCTCAGCCTCCTGAGTTCTTGGGATTACAGGTGTGGCATCTTAACTGCAATATTACAAAGGAATGGAGAACTTACCAGCTCTTTGTTCTTTTTCCAGTCCCCCAAATCTGCCTTCATCAGTGCTGCAAAGAAGGCCAAGCTGAGGTCCAATCCTGTGAAGGTCCGATTTTCTGAGCAGGTGGCAGTTGGAGAAACAGATGCAGTAAGTGCTGTCTTGGCTTGCTTCCTCTATCTTTGGCCAGAACCAACCTGGCTATTGAGATCTCAATCAGTAGTTTCTGACAGTGGAAGTCTTTATGACAGAGTTGGAACAGAAGGATCCTGGTGCTCTGAGTAAGTGGGTACTAAGGAGAGAGGAGTGTATGACATCCAGAGAGGACTAGGGGGGAGGGGGGAAACAGATTCACCTCTGGATATTCATGGTACTTAGAGATTTTTCTACCCCTAGCACAAAAGCAGACACTTAGGGCAAGTGTTCCATAAACATCTTTTGGCTGCTTGATAGAAGCAGGGAGGAAGTAATGGTTTTTTGAAGGCCCAGAGAACAAGCAGCTGGTGAAATTGAACTCTCTTCATGTTTAAGTGGACCTGCAATTCCACGTCTTGACTGAAGAGACTGTGCTGATGGGTAGCTGCCTACCAGAAATGTTACAGACTCTGCTTTAAATCAATAACTTTTTCCTACACACCAGAGGGATCTGCTGCCCACCACTGGCAACATTTCTGTGGGGTGGGAGTTTGAGGGGCAAGTAGCATAGGCTGAGACTATGGAGAGTCTCCTCCTGTGTGGCATCATCTCAAAGAACACCTAAGTTTAGCCAGCCCATTCCATGCAGCTACCAATTTAGGGATTCCTGGCCAGCCCACAGATTTCTTGCTGGCTGTGGTGTGTACATGCCGTAAGCCATCTACCCCAGATGTGCAGTTGAGAAGAGATAGGTGGAGAGCAGAAGTCAGTATGTACAGCAGTCATGAATTCTGGCCCAAACTCCCCAGAAAGCTGTAGAAGTTGGTGATGTCCCAGTGGGAGTAGAGATAGCTAGCATTAACAGACACTAGTGTGCTTTTGTAGGCTACAGCAGGATGGGCTGTCAGGAAGCCTGGTCATTTATGTACTAAAACACAGCTGCAGTTGTCAAGAGACAGAGCAGCAGTCCCAGCATGAGTGGAGAAATAAGCAGGGTGCCAAGCATTTTTGTAGTTCTCTGAGGTAGAGCCACCCAGAAGAAAGTAGAGAAGACACCAGTGTCTTCCATCTTCTATTACCTGCCTCTATTCCCCAAACCCAGCCCATGCCTTCCTGCATCCCTTTGTGAGGAATAATGGGAAGACCAAAGAACAACTAGAAGAGTGTCCGAATAATTACCAGTCAGGGTCCATGTCAATCCCAAGAAAAACGGTTAAAGAGACATGAGGATTGATGGATCAGAGAGGATCAGGAACAATACCAAGACCTTTAGATCAGAGTGAAACAGATCTGAAGGTCCAAGTGACCAATAAGGCACTGGTGTCCTGGATTGTTGAAAATTTTAAGGACATAAGCATTCAGTTTGCAGAATATGGACAAGTGTGTCCTATCCCAGCTCAAAATTATAGTCAAGGTCAAGACACACAGTGAAGAACTCCTGCCCTCCTTTAACTCTTTTCTCTTCTCCTTTCCTTCCTTCTTCCCCCTCCCACCTTTCAAGTTCCTTACCTCAGCAGGCCACAGGCAGAATGAAGAGCCATCTCCAGTTCAACTGGAACAGCAACTCCCCAGGGGCAGGTAGAACCGAACTAGACATTTCTCTCTTGGACAGGCCCCAAGCCTGGCTTGAAACTCTTTGTCTAGGAGAGAAAACACATCCATCTTCCAATCCTCATGGTTGCTGCCTGTGTGGACCAGTCTGTTGAGACCTGGGGAGGCCAAGTCCAGGTGTCTCCATGCTCCAGGCTGCCCCATCATCTCCTTCCCCTTGTGTTCCATCCAAGGCTTTATTAAACAGCCAGAACAAAAATAAATCCCATGGGTGGTCCTTGCCAACTCTATTTTTAAGCAAAATCAATTAAGTAATTATCTGATTCCAACCCAGTGTGCTAAATAAAACTTACCACTACTGAGCATCATCAGACTGGGAAGCCTGAGCCTCTGGGTCTGGCAGGAGTGGGGCATCTCAAAAAGGCCTGGACATCATTATCACTTTTTCGTCCTTGGTTTGACTCCATCCAAATTTGCCTCATGGCTCCCCACCACTGTCAGCCACACCCAAGCTCAGGAGGACTTGCTTATTTGTTCCTTTGTCCACAACAGCTGCTGGATCTGAACGGTTCTACTTGCCTCTCTGGTAATCTACACCAACTATTTCATCCAAAACTCAGAACCAAATTAGCCTTGCACAGAAGCCTCACATGCCTTATGCCAGTTCGTTTGTTTAAGGTTCATAATGTTCATACTTGACAAGAGATGGCAGCAAGAATTCAAATTGGGCTGTGTGTGTGTGTGTGTGTGTGTGTGTGTGTGATGCTCTCTGTCTCTGTCTCTCCCTGACACTCTCTTGCCTGTCTCTGTGAGTCTCTCTCTCTCTCTCTCTCTCTCTCTCTCTCTCTCTCTCTCTCTCTCTCTCTCTCTTTCCCTCTTTCCCTGAAACAGCATCTTACTGTGTAGCCCTGGCTGTTCTGAAACTTCCTATGAAGACCAGGCTGAACTTCAACTCAGAGATCTACCAGCCTGTACCTATCAATTGCTGGGATTTAAAGATATGTACCAACAGGCCCGTCTTAGGACCTCTACCTTTGATCTAGCTCCCAGAGTGCTCAGCATGAGCTGAGTATGCACTAGAGGCTCTGTGACTGCCACTGAGTTAAAGAATCTAACCATCTATATACTGCAAGTACACATAGAATGGATGATGCTGGCCCAGGAAATGTGTGCATCCTCCTTGTGAATCTAATTATTCGAGTAAGCATATCAGCACCTCCTGTTCATTCATTTAGCAGTCACTTATTCAACATTCAACTATGTACCAACCATGATATTCATTGCTGGCACCACAAAGATGACTAGATGTGGTCATTGTGCTCTTAGTTTACTGTTTGATTGTAAATGACAAATGTTCTTTGAAATATTGCTGGAAGCTAGACGTGGTGATACATGTCTGTAGTCCTAGTACTCAGATGG